>NC_092091.1:94352640-94415140 GCF_045679555.1 Salvelinus alpinus | reverse complement strand
TGGCCAGGTAACCTAGAGGTAACTTACCAACCACCCTGGCCAGGTAACCTAGAGGTAACTTAACCACCCTGGCTACGAAGCCTAGAGGTAACTAACCAAACACCCTGGCCAGGTAACCTAGAGGTAACTTACCAAACACCCTGACCAGGTAACCTAGAGGTAACTAACCAAACACCCTGGCTACAAAGCCTAGAGGTAACTTACCAAACACCCTGACCAGGTAACCTAGAGGTAACTAACCAAACACCCTGGCCAGGTAACCTAGAGGTAACTAACCAAACACCCTGGCCAGGTAACCTAGAGGTAACTTACCAAACACCCTGGCCAGGTAACCTAGAGGTAACTTACCAACCACCCTGGTCAGGTAACCTAGAGGTAACTAACCAAACACCCTGGCCAGGTAACCTAGAGGTAACTTACCAAACACCCTGGCCAGGTAACCTAGAGGTAACTTACCAAACACCCTGGCTACGAAGCCTAGAGGTAACTTACCAAACACTCTGGCTACGAAGCCCAGAGGTAACTTACCAACCACCCTGGCCAGGTAACCTAGAGGCAACTAACCAAACACCCTGACCAGGTAACCTAGAGGTAACTAACCACCCTGGCCAGGTAACCTAGAGGTAACTAACCAACCACCCTGGCCAGGTAACCTAGAGGTAACTAACCAAACACCCTGGCTACGAAGCCTAGAGGTAACTAACCAAACACCCTGGTCAGGTAACCTAGAGGTAACTTACCAAACACCCTGGCCAGGTAACCTAGAGGTAACTAACCAACCACCCTGACCAGGTAACCTAGAGGTAACTTACCAAACACCCTGGCCAGGTAACCTAGAGGTAACTAACCAACCACCCTGGCCAGGTAACCTAGAGGTAACTAACCAACCACCCTGGCCAGGTAACCTAGAGGTAACTTACCAAACACCCTGGCCAGGTAACCTAGAGGTAACTAACCAACCACCCTGACCAGGTAACCTAGAGGTAACTAACCAACCACCCTGGCCAGGTAACCTAGAGGTAACTAACCAAACACCCTGACCAGGTAACCTAGAAGTAACTTACCAAACACTCTGGCTACGAAGCCCAGAGGTAACTTACCAACCACCCTGGCCAGGTAACCTAGAGGCAACTAACCAAACACCCTGACCAGGTAACCTAGAGGTAACTAACCACCCTGGCCAGGTAACCTAGAGGTAACTAACCAACCACCCTGGCCAGGTAACCTAGAGGTAACTAAACAAACACCCTGGCCAGGTAACCTAGAGGTAACTTACAAAACAACCTGGCCAGGTAACCTAGAGGTAACTTACCAACCACCCTGGCCAGGTAACCTAGAGGTAACTTAACCACCCTGGCTACGAAGCCTAGAGGTAACTAACCAAACACCCTGGCCAGGTAACCTAGAGGTAACTTACCAAACACCCTGACCAGGTAACCTAGAGGTAACTAACCAAACACCCTGGCTACAAAGCCTAGAGGTAACTTACCAAACACCCTGACCAGGTAACCTAGAGGTAACTAACCAAACACCCTGGCCAGGTAACCTAGAGGTAACTAACCAAACACCCTGGCCAGGTAACCTAGAGGTAACTTACCAAACACCCTGGCCAGGTAACCTAGAGGTAACTTACCAACCACCCTGGTCAGGTAACCTAGAGGTAACTAACCAAACACCCTGGCCAGGTAACCTAGAGGTAACTTACCAAACACCCTGGCCAGGTAACCTAGAGGTAACTTACCAAACACCCTGGCCAGGTAACCTAGAGGTAACTTAACAACCACCCTGGCTACAAAGCCTAGAGGTAACTTACCAACCACCCTGGCCAGGTAACCTAGAGGTAACTAACCAACCACCCTGGCCAGGTAACCTAGAGGTAACTAACCAAACACCCTGGCCAGGTAACCTAGAGGTAACTAACCACCCTGGCCAGGTAACCTAGAGGTAACTTACCAAACACCCTGGCCAGGTAACCTAGAGGTAACTTACCAACCACCCTGGCCAGGTAACCTAGAGGTAACTAACCAAACACCCTGGCCAGGTAACCTAGAGGTAACTTACCAAACACCCTGGCCAGGTAACCTAGAGGTAACTTACCAAACACCCTGGCTACGAAGCCTAGAGGTAACTTACCAAACACTCTGGCTACGAAGCCCAGAGGTAACTTACCAACCACCCTGGCCAGGTAACCTAGAGGTAACTAACCAAACACCCTGGCCAGGTAACCTAGAGGTAACTTACCAAACACCCTGGCCAGGTAACCTAGAGGTAACTAACCAACCACCCTGGCCAGGTAACCTAGAGGTAACTTACCAAACACCCTGGCCAGGTAACCTAGAGGTAACTTACCAAACACCCTGGCTACGAAGCCCAGAGGGAAGTGCGAGGCGAAGGACACCCTGGCCAGGTAACCTAGAGGTAACTTACCAAACACCCTGGCTACGAAGCCCAGAGGGAAGTGCGAGGCGAAGGCCACCCTGGCCAGGTAACCTAGAGGTAACTTACCAAACACCCTGGCTACGAAGCCCAGAGGGAAGTGCGAGGCGAAGGCCGTGAGGAACCAGGGAGCAGCGTAGAGAGACGGTCCTATCTCATGCTGTTCCAGATGGACATAGAGGTCTCTGTGGTAGTCATGGAGGAGACGGGACAGCTGGTACATCTGGATCTGGTGGGGGGGGGGGGGGGGGGTTAGAGGTCTCTGTGGTAGTCATGGAGGAGACGGGACAGCTGGTACATCTGGATCTGGTGGGGGGGGGGGGGGGGGGGGGGGTTAGAGGTCTCTGTGGTAGTCATGGAGGAGACGGGACAGCTGGTACATCTGGATCTGGTGGGGGGGGGTTAGAGGTCTCTGTGGTAGTCATGGAGGAGACGGGACAGCTGGTACATCTGGATCTGGTGGGGGGGGGGGGGGGGGGGGTTAGAGGTCTCTGTGGTAGTCATGGAGGAGACGGGACAGCTGGTACATCTGGATCTGGTGGGGGGGGGGGGGGGGTTAGAGGTCTCTGTGGTAGTCATGGAGGAGACGGGACAGCTGGTACATCTGGATCTGGTGGGGGGGGGGGGGGGGGGGTTAGAGGTCTCTGTGGTAGTCATGGAGGAGACGGGACAGCTGGTACATCTGGATCTGGTGGGGGGGGGGGGGGGGGGGGTTAGAGGTCTCTGTGGTAGTCATGGAGGAGACGGGACAGCTGGTACATCTGGATCTGGTGGGGGGGGGGGGGGGGGGGTTAGAGGTCTCTGTGGTAGTCATGGAGGAGACGGGACAGCTGGTACATCTGGATCTGGTGGGGGGGGGGGGGGGGGTTAGAGGTCTCTGTGGTAGTCATGGAGGAGACGGGACAGCTGGTACATCTGGATCTGGTGGGGGGGGGGGGGGGGGGGGTTAGAGGTCTCTGTGGTAGTCATGGAGGAGACGGGACAGCTGGTACATCTGGATCTGGTGGGGGGGGGGTTAGAGGTCTCTGTGGTAGTCATGGAGGAGACGGGACAGCTGGTACATCTGGATCTGGTGGGGGGGGGGGGGGGGGGTTAGAGGTCTCTGTGGTAGTCATGGAGGAGATGGGACAGCTGGTACATCTGGATCTGGTGGGGGGGGGGGGGGGGGTTAGAGGTCTCTGTGGTACTCATGGAGGAGACGGGACAGCTGGTACATCTGGATCTGGTGGGGGGGGGGGGGGGGGGGGCATACACTGAGTATAATCATGTCAGGTCTGTACTGCTTGGTGTGTTACCTGTAGTATAATCATGTCAGCTCTGTACTGCTTGGTGTTTTACCTGTAGTATAATCATGTCAGGTCTGTACTGCTTGGTGTTTTACCTGTAGTATAATCATGTCAGGTCTGTACTGCTTGGTGTGTTACCTGTAGTATAATCATGTCAGGTCTGTACTGCTTGGTGTGTTACCTGTAGTATAATCATGTCAGGTCTGTACTGCTTGGTGTTTTACCTGTAGTATAATCAGGTCTGTACTCCTTGGTGTGTTACCTGTAGCATAATCATGTCAGGTCTGTACTGCTTGGTGTGTTACCTGTAGTATAATCATGTCAGGTCTGTACTGCTTGGTGTTTTACCTGTAGTATAATCATGTCAGGTCTGTACTGCTTGGTGTGTTACCTGTAGTATAATCATGTCAGGTCTGTACTGCTTGGTGTGTTACCTGTAGTATAATCATGTCAGGTCTGTACTGCTTGGTGTGTTACCTGTAGTATAATCATGTCAGGTCTGTACTGCTTGGTGTGTTACCTGTAGTATAATCATGTCAGGTCTGTACTGCTTGGTGTGTTACCTGTAGTATAATCATGTCAGGTCTGTACTGCTTGGTGTGTTACCTGTAGTATAATCATGTCATGTCTGTACTGCTTGGTGTTTTACCTGTAGTATAATCATGTCAGGTCTGTACTGCTTGGTGTGTTACCTGTAGTATAATCATGTCAGGTCTGTACTGCTTGGTGTTTTACCTGTAGTATAATCATGTCAGGTCTGTACTGCTTGGTACCTGTAGTATAATCATGTCAGGTCTGTACTGCTTGGTGTTTTACCTGTAGTATAATCATGTCAGGTCTGTACTGCTTGGTGTTTTACCTGTAGTATAATCATGTCAGGTCTGTACTGCTTGGTGTTTTACCTGTAGTATAATCATGTCAGGTCTGTACTGCTTGGTGTTTTACCTGTAGTATAATCATGTCAGGTCTGTACTGCTTGGTGTTTTACCTGTAGTATAATCATGTCAGGTCTGTACTGCTTGGTGTTTTACCTGTAGTATAATCATGTCAGGTCTGTACTGCTTGGTGTGTTACCTGTAGTATAATCATGTCAGGTCTGTACTGCTTGGTGTTTTACCTGTAGTATAATCATGTCAGGTCTGTACTGCTTGGTGTTTTACCTGTAGTATAATCATGTCAGGTCTGTACTGCTTGGTGTTTTACCTGTAGTATAATCATGTCAGGTCTGTACTGCTTGGTGTTTTACCTGTAGTATAATCATGTCAGGTCTGTACTGCTTGGTGTGTTACCTGTAGTATAATCATGTCAGGTCTGTACTGCTTGGTGTGTTACCTGTAGTATAATCATGTCAGGTCTGTACTGCTTGGTGTTTTACCTGTAGTATAATCATGTCAGGTCTGTACTGCTTGGTGTGTTACCTGTAGTATAATCATGTCAGGTCTGTACTGCTTGGTGTTTTACCTGTAGTATAATCATGTCAGGTCTGTACTGCTTGGTGTTTTACCTGTAGTATAATCATGTCAGGTCTGTACTGCTTGGTGTGTTACCTGTAGTATAATCATGTCAGGTCTGTACTGCTTGGTGTTTTACCTGTAGTATAATCATGTCAGGTCTGTACTGCTTGGTGTTTTACCTGTAGTATAATCATGTCAGGTCTGTACTGCTTGGTGTTTTACCTGTAGTATAATCATGTCAGGTCTGTACTGCTTGGTGTTTTACCTGTAGTATAATCATGTCAGGTCTGTACTGCTTGGTGTTTTACCTGTAGTATAACCATGTCAGGTCTGTACTGCTTGGTACCTGTAGTATAATCATGTCAGGTCTGTACTGCTTGGTGTGTTACCTGTAGTATAATCATGTCAGGTCTGTACTGCTTGGTGTTTTACCTGTAGTATAATCATGTCAGGTCTGTACTGCTTGGTACCTGTAGTATAATCATGTCAGGTCTGTACTGCTTGGTACCTGTAGTATAATCATGTCAGGTCTGTACTGCTTGGTGTTTTACCTGTAGTATAATCATGTCAGGTCTGTACTGCTTGGTGTTTTACCTGTAGTATAATCATGTCAGCTCTGTACTGCTTGGTGTGTTACCTGTAGTATAATCATGTCAGGTCTGTACTGCTTGGTACCTGTAGTATAATCATGTCAGGTCTGTACTGCTTGGTGTGTTACCTGTAGTATAATCATGTCAGCTCTGTACTGCTTGGTGTTTTACCTGTAGTATAATCATGTCAGGTCTGTACTGCTTGGTGTTTTACCTGTAGTATAATCATGTCAGGTCTGTACTGCTTGGTGTGTTACCTGTAGTATAATCATGTCAGGTCTGTACTGCTTGGTGTGTTACCTGTAGTATAATCATGTCAGCTCTGTACTGCTTGGTGTTTTACCTGTAGTATAATCATGTCTGTACTGCTTGGTGTTTTACCTGTAGTATAATCATGTCAGGTCTGTACTGCTTGGTGTTTTACCTGTAGTATAATCATGTCAGCTCTGTATTGCTTGGTGTTTTACCTGTAGTATAATCATGTCAGGTCTGTACTGCTTGGTGTGTTACCTGTAGTATAATCATGTCAGGTCTGTACTGCTTGGTGTGTTACCTGTAGTATAATCATGTCAGGTCTGTACTGCTTGGTGTGTTACCTGTAGTATAATCATGTCAGGTCTGTACTGCTTGGTGTGTTACCTGTAGTATAATCATGTCAGGTCTGTACTGCTTGGTGTGTTACCTGTAGTATAATCATGTCATGTCTGTACTGCTTGGTGTTTTACCTGTAGTATAATCATGTCAGGTCTGTACTGCTTGGTGTGTTACCTGTAGTATAATCATGTCAGGTCTGTACTGCTTGGTGTTTTACCTGTAGTATAATCATGTCAGGTCTGTACTGCTTGGTACCTGTAGTATAATCATGTCAGGTCTGTACTGCTTGGTGTTTTACCTGTAGTATAATCATGTCAGGTCTGTACTGCTTGGTGTTTTACCTGTAGTATAATCATGTCAGGTCTGTACTGCTTGGTGTTTTACCTGTAGTATAATCATGTCAGGTCTGTACTGCTTGGTGTTTTACCTGTAGTATAATCATGTCAGGTCTGTACTGCTTGGTGTTTTACCTGTAGTATAATCATGTCAGGTCTGTACTGCTTGGTGTTTTACCTGTAGTATAATCATGTCAGGTCTGTACTGCTTGGTGTTTTACCTGTAGTATAATCATGTCAGGTCTGTACTGCTTGGTGTTTTACCTGTAGTATAATCATGTCAGGTCTGTACTGCTTGGTGTGTTACCTGTAGTATAATCATGTCAGGTCTGTACTGCTTGGTGTTTTACCTGTAGTATAATCATGTCAGGTCTCTACTGCTTGGTACCTGTAGTATAATCATGTCAGGTCTGTACTGCTTGGTGTTTTACCTGTAGTATAATCATGTCAGGTCTGTACTGCTTGGTGTTTTACCTGTAGTATAATCATGTCAGGTCTCTACTGCTTGGTACCTGTAGTATAATCATGTCAGGTCTGTACTGCTTGGTACCTGTAGTATAATCATGTCAGGTCTGTACTGCTTGGTACCTGTAGTATAATCATGTCAGGTCTGTACTGCTTGGTACCTGTAGTATAATCATGTCAGGTCTGTACTGCTTGGTACCTGTAGTATAATCATGTCAGGTCTGTACTGCTTGGTACCTGTAGTATAATCATGTCAGGTCTGTACTGCTTGGTACCTGTAGTATAATCATGTCAGGTCTGTACTGCTTGGTGTGTTACCTGTAGTATAATCATGTCTGTACTGCTTGGTGTGTTACCTGTAGTATAATCATGTCAGGTCTGTACTGCTTGGTGTGTTACCTGTAGTATAATCATGTCAGGTCTGTACTGCTTGGTACCTGTAGTATAATCATGTCAGGTCTGTACTGCTTGGTGTTTTACCTGTAGTATAATCATGTCAGGTCTGTACTGCTTGGTGTTTTACCTGTAGTATAATCATGTCAGGTCTGTACTGCTTGGTGTTTTACCTGTAGTATAATCATGTCAGGTCTGTACTGCTTGGTGTTTTACCTGTAGTATAATCATGTCAGGTCTGTACTGCTTGGTGTTTTACCTGTAGTATAATCATGTCAGGTCTGTACTGCTTGGTGTTTTACCTGTAGTATAATCATGTCAGGTCTGTACTGCTTGGTGTTTTACCTGTAGTATAATCATGTCAGGTCTGTACTGCTTGGTGTTTTACCTGTAGTATAATCATGTCAGGTCTGTACTGCTTGGTGTTTTACCTGTAGTATAATCATGTCTGGTCTGTACTGCTTGGTGTTTTACCTGTAGTATAATCATGTCAGGTCTGTACTGCTTGGTGTTTTACCTGTAGTATAATCATGTCAGGTCTGTACTGCTTGGTGTTTTACCTGTAGTATAATCATGTCATGTCTGTACTGCTTGGTGTTTTACCTGTAGTATAATCATGTCAGGTCTGTACTTCTTGGTGTTTTACCTGTAGTATAATCATGTCAGGTCTGTACTGCTTGGTGTTTTACCTGTAGTATAATCATGTCAGGTCTGTACTGCTTGGTGTTTTACCTGTAGTATAATCATGTCAGCTCTGTACTGCTTGGTGTGTTACCTGTAGTATAATCATGTCAGGTCTGTACTGCTTGGTACCTGTAGTATAATCATGTCAGGTCTGTACTGCTTGGTGTGTTACCTGTAGTATAATCATGTCAGCTCTGTACTGCTTGGTGTTTTACCTGTAGTATAATCATGTCAGGTCTGTACTGCTTGGTGTTTTACCTGTAGTATAATCATGTCAGGTCTGTACTGCTTGGTGTTTTACCTGTAGTATAATAATGTCAGGTCTGTACTGCTTGGTGTGTTACCTGTAGTATAATAATGTCATGTCTGTACTGCTTGGTGTTTTACCTGTAGTATAATCATGTCAGGTCTGTACTGCTTGGTGTTTTACCTGTAGTATAATCATGTCAGGTCTGTACTGCTTGGTGTTTTACCTGTAGTATAATCATGTCAGGTCTGTACTGCTTGGTGTGTTACCTGTAGTATAATCATGTCAGGTCTGTACTGCTTGGTGTGTTACCTGTAGTATAATCATGTCAGGTCTGTACTGCTTGGTGTTTTACCTGTAGTATAATCATGTCAGGTCTGTACTGCTTGGTGTGTTACCTGTAGTATAATCATGTCAGGTCTGTACTGCTTGGTGTGTTACCTGTAGTATAATCATGTCAGGTCTGTACTGCTTGGTGTTTTACCTGTAGTATAATCATGTCAGGTCTGTACTGCTTGGTACCTGTAGTATAATCATGTCAGGTCTGTACTGCTTGGTGTTTTACCTGTAGTATAATCATGTCAGGTCTGTACTGCTTGGTGTTTTACCTGTAGTATAATCATGTCAGGTCTGTACTGCTTGGTGTTTTACCTGTAGTATAATCATGTCAGGTCTGTACTGCTTGGTGTTTTACCTGTAGTATAATCATGTCAGGTCTGTACTGCTTGGTGTGTTACCTGTAGTATAATCATGTCAGGTCTGTACTGCTTGGTGTGTTACCTGTAGTATAATCATGTCAGGTCTGTACTGCTTGGTGTGTTACCTGTAGTATAATCATGTCAGCTCTGTACTGCTTGGTGTTTTACCTGTAGTATAATCATGTCAGGTCTGTACTGCTTGGTGTTTTACCTGTAGTATAATCATGTCAGGTCTGTACTGCTTGGTGTTTTACCTGTAGTATAATAATGTCAGGTCTGTACTGCTTGGTGTGTTACCTGTAGTATAATAATGTCATGTCTGTACTGCTTGGTGTTTTACCTGTAGTATAATCATGTCAGGTCTGTACTGCTTGGTGTTTTACCTGTAGTATAATCATGTCAGGTCTGTACTGCTTGGTGTTTTACCTGTAGTATAATCATGTCAGGTCTGTACTGCTTGGTGTGTTACCTGTAGTATAATCATGTCAGGTCTGTACTGCTTGGTGTGTTACCTGTAGTATAATCATGTCAGGTCTGTACTGCTTGGTGTTTTACCTGTAGTATAATCATGTCAGGTCTGTACTGCTTGGTGTGTTACCTGTAGTATAATCATGTCAGGTCTGTACTGCTTGGTGTGTTACCTGTAGTATAATCATGTCAGGTCTGTACTGCTTGGTGTTTTACCTGTAGTATAATCATGTCAGGTCTGTACTGCTTGGTACCTGTAGTATAATCATGTCAGGTCTGTACTGCTTGGTGTTTTACCTGTAGTATAATCATGTCAGGTCTGTACTGCTTGGTGTTTTACCTGTAGTATAATCATGTCAGGTCTGTACTGCTTGGTGTTTTACCTGTAGTATAATCATGTCAGGTCTGTACTGCTTGGTGTGTTACCTGTAGTATAATCATGTCAGGTCTGTACTGCTTGGTGTGTTACCTGTAGTATAATCATGTCAGGTCTGTACTGCTTGGTGTTTTACCTGTAGTATAATCATGTCAGGTCTCTACTGCTTGGTGTTTTACCTGTAGTATAATCATGTCAGGTCTGTACTGCTTGGTGTTTTACCTGTAGTATAATCATGTCAGGTCTGTACTGCTTGGTGTTTTACCTGTAGTATAATCATGTCAGGTCTCTACTGCTTGGTGTTTTACCTGTAGTATAATCATGTCAGGTCTGTACTGCTTGGTGTTTTACCTGTAGTATAATCATGTCAGGTCTGTACTGCTTGGTGTTTTACCTGTAGTATAATCATGTCAGGTCTGTACTGCTTGGTGTTTTACCTGTAGTATAATCATGTCAGGTCTGTACTGCTTGGTGTGTTACCTGTAGTATAATCATGTCAGGTCTGTACTGCTTGGTACCTGTAGTATAATCATGTCAGGTCTGTACTGCTTGGTACCTGTAGTATAATCATGTCAGGTCTGTACTGCTTGGTACCTGTAGTATAATCATGTCAGGTCTGTACTGCTTGGTACCTGTAGTATAATCATGTCAGGTCTGTACTGCTTGGTACCTGTAGTATAATCATGTCAGGTCTGTACTGCTTGGTGTGTTACCTGTAGTATAATCATGTCTGTACTGCTTGGTGTGTTACCTGTAGTATAATCATGTCAGGTCTGTACTGCTTGGTGTTTTACCTGTAGTATAATCATGTCTGGTCTGTACTGCTTGGTGTGTTACCTGTAGTATAATCATGTCAGGTCTGTACTGCTTGGTGTTTTACCTGTAGTATAATCATGTCAGGTCTGTACTGCTTGGTGTTTTACCTGTAGTATAATCATGTCAGGTCTGTACTGCTTGGTGTTTTACCTGTAGTATAATCATGTCAGCTCTGTACTGCTTGGTGTTTTACCTGTAGTATAATCATGTCAGGTCTGTACTGCTTGGTGTTTTACCTGTAGTATAATCATGTCTGGTCTGTACTGCTTGGTGTGTTACCTGTAGTATAATCATGTCAGGTCTGTACTGCTTGGTGTTTTACCTGTAGTATAATCATGTCAGGTCTGTACTGCTTGGTGTTTTACCTGTAGTATAATCATGTCAGGTCTGTACTGCTTGGTGTTTTACCTGTAGTATAATCATGTCAGCTCTGTACTGCTTGGTGTTTTACCTGTAGTATAATCATGTCAGGTCTGTACTGCTTGGTGTTTTACCTGTAGTATAATCATGTCAGCTCTGTACTGCTTGGTGTTTTACCTGTAGTATAATCATGTCAGGTCTGTACTGCTTGGTGTTTTACCTGTAGTATAATCATGTCAGCTCTGTACTGCTTGGTGTTTTCCCTGTAGTATAATCATGTCAGGTCTGTACTGCTTGGTGTTTTACCTGTAGTATAATCATGTCAGCTCTGTACTGCTTGGTGTTTTACCTGTAGTATAATCATGTCAGGTCTGTACTGCTTGGTGTTTTACCTGTAGTATAATCATGTCAGGTCTGTACTGCTTGCGGAGCCCCATATGATACATGAGGAACTTGAGCATGTTGAAGGCATCCTCTTCTGCCATGTGTAACAACAACACTCCTGCTAGGAAGCTGAGACCCTGACAGTATCCCACCTGGAGAGAAGAGGTGGTGGGGGGGGGGGGGGGTAGAGAGACGGAGAGACGGGGGATAGGGAAGGAGAGAGGGAAGGAGAGACGGGGGAGAGGGAAGTAGAGAGAAGGAGAGCGGGATGGAGAGAGAAGGAGAGAGGGAAGGAGAAGCAGAGAGACAGCAAGGGTGGTGGAGAGAGAAGGAGGGTGGGAGATAGTGAGAGGGAGTGGGGGAGAGAGAAGGAGGTTGGGAGATAGTGAGAGGGAGTGGGGGAGAGAGAATGAGGGTGGGAGATAGTGAGAGGGAGTGGGGGAGAGAGGAGGAGGGTGGGAGATAGTGAGAGGGAGGGGGGGAGAGAGAAGGAGGGTGGGAGATAGTGAGAGGGAGTAGGGGAGAGAGGAGGAGGGTGGGAGATGGTGAGAGGGGGAGAGAGGAGGGTGGGAGATAGTGAGAGGGAGGGTGGGAGAGAGAAGGAGGGTGGGAGATAGTGAGAGGGAGTAGGGGAGAGAGGAGGAGGGTGGGAGATGGTGAGAGGGGGAGAGAGGAGGGTGGGAGATAGTGAGAGGGAGGGTGGGAGAGAGAAGGAGGGTGGGAGATAGTGAGAGGGAGGGTGGGAGATGGTGGGAGATAGTGAGAGGGAGATAGTGAGAGGGAGGGTGGGAGATAGTGAGAGGGAGTGGGGGAGAGAGGAGGAGGGTGGGAGATAGTGAGAGGGAGAGGGGGAAAGAGGAGGAGGGTGGGAGATAGTGAGAGGGAGGGTGGGAGAGAGAAGGAGGGTGGGAGATAGTGATAGGACGAGGGTGGGAGATAGTGAGAGGACGAGGGTGGGAGATAGTGAGAGGACGAGGGTGGGAGATATTGAGAGGGAGTGGGGGAGAGGGAGTGGGGGAGAGAGGAGGAGGGTGGGAGATAGTGAGAGGGAGTGGGGGAGAGAGGAGGAGGGTGGGAGATAGTGAGAGGGAGAGGGGGAGAGAGGAGGAGGGTGGGAGATAGTGAGAGGGAGGGTGGGAGATAGTGAGAGGGAGGGTGGGAGATAGTGAGAGGGAGGGTGGGAGATAGTGAGAGGACGAGGGTGGGAGATAGTGAGAGGGTGGGAGATAGTGAGAGGACGAGGGTGGGAGATAGTGAGAGGACGAGGGTGGGAGATAGTGAGAGGACGAGGGTGGGAGATAGTGAGAGGACGAGGGTGGGAGATAGTGAGAGGACGAGGGTGGGAGATAGTGAGAGGACGAGGGTGGGAGATAGTGAGAGGACGAGGGTGGGAGATAGTGAGAGGACGAGGGTGGGAGATAGTGAGAGGACGAGGGTGGGAGATAGTGAGAGGGAGTGGGGGAGAGGGAGTGGGGGAGAGAGGAGGAGGGTGGGAGATAGTGAGAGGACGAGGGCGTGAGATAGTGAGAGGGAGTGGGGGAGAGGGAGTGGGGGAGAGAGGAGGAGGGTGGGAGATAGTGAGAGGACGAGGGTGGGAGATAGTGAGAGGACGAGGGTGGGAGATAGTGAGAGGGAGTGGGGGAGAGGGAGTGGGGGAGAGAGGAGGAGGGTGGGAGATAGTGAGAGGACGAGGGTGGGAGATAGTGAGAGGGAGTGGGGGAGAGGGAGTGGGGGAGAGAGGAGGAGGGTGGGAGATAGTGAGAAGGAGAGGGGGAGAGAGGAGGAGGGTGGGAGATAGTGAGAAGGAGAGGGGGAGAGAGGAGGAGGGTGGGAGATAGTGAGAAGGAGAGGGGGAGAGAGGAGGAGGGTGGGAGATAGTGAGAAGGAGAGGGGGAGAGAGGAGGAGGGTGGGAGATAGTGAGAAGGAGAGGGGGAGAGAGGAGGAGGGTGGGAGATAGTGAGAAGGAGAGGGGGAGAGAGGAGGAGGGTGGGAGATAGTGAGAAGGAGAGGGGGAGAGAGGAGGAGGGTGGGAGATAGTGAGAGGTCATGGATGTCATCTCCCAAAAAGCTACAACACATCTCTGTAACACAGAGGTCCTCTTTTAGTAACTGGAAAACTGGCGCATTTCCACCTCTGTGTCGGTGTGTGTGTAATGTGTGTGTTGTGTAGTGTGTGTGTGTGTGTAATGTGTGTGTTGTGTAGTGTGTGTGTGTGTAATGTGTGTGTGTGTGTGTCCGTGCGTGCAGGTGTGTGTGTAATGTGTGTTGTGTAATGCATGCAGGTGTGTGTGTGTAATGTGTTTGTGTGTGTCCGTGCGTGCAGGTGTGTGTGTAATGTGTGTACCTCTGGGTCCAGTAGAGAGTAGGTGTAATGTGTGTACCTCTGGGTCCAGTAGAGAGTAGGTGTAATGTGTGTACCTCTGGGTCCAGTAGAGAGTAGGTGTAATGTGTGTACCTCTGGGTCCAGTAGAGAGTAGGTGTAATGTGTGTACCTCTGGGTCCAGTAGAGAGTAGGTGTAATGTGTGTACCTCTGGGTCCAGTAGAGAGTAGGTGTAATGTGTGTACCTCTGGGTCCAGTAGAGAGTAGGTGTAATATGTGTACCTCGGGGTCCAGTAGAGAGTAGGTGTAATGTGTGTACCTCTGGGTCCAGTAGAGAGTAGGTGTAATGTGTGTACCTCTGGGTCCAGTAGAGAGTAGGTGTAATGTGTGTACCTCTGGGTCCAGTAGAGAGTAGGTGTAATGTGTGTACCTCTGGGTCCAGTAGAGAGTAGGCCTTCAGGAGGTTATAGAGAGACAGCTGACCAGATCCCAACTGAGCCTGGAAATAAGGATGAGTAGGAAAGGTACGACCTGAGAGAGAGAGAGGAGAGAGAGGAGAGAGACAGAGAGACAGAGACAGAGAGAGACAGAGACAGAGAGAGACAGAGAAAGGAGACAGAGACAGAGAGAGACAGAGAGAGAAAGGAGACAGAGACAGAGAGAGAGAGACAGAGGAGAGAGAGAGAGAGAGAAACATAGACAGAGAGAAAGACATGGGAGAGAGAGAGAGAGAGAGAGAGAGAGAGAGAGAGAGAGAGAGAGAGAGAGAGAGAGAGAGAGAGAGAGAGAGAGAGAGAGAGGAAACAGGGGAGAGAGACAGAGACAGATAAATAGTTGTTATACACTGAGTAAACAAAACCCTCGTCTTTCCATGTCCTGTCTGCCCCCTCCTCCCCTTTCAGAGCTGAACATGCAAAGCAGGGTCACCTTTCAACGGTAACCTACTGACTGCTTTAGCCAGGACCACTAAAACACCATTCTAATGACTGCTTTAGCCAGGATCACTAAAACACCATTCTAATGACTACTTTAGCCAGGATCACTAAAACACCATTCTAATGACTACTTTAGCCAGGATCACTAAAACACCATTCTACTGACTGCTTTAGCCAGGATCACTAAAACACCATTCTAATGACTGCTTTAGCCAGGATCAATAAAACACCATTCTACTGACTGCTTTAGCCAGGACCACTAAAACACCATTCTAATGACTGCTTTAGCCAGGATCACTAAAACACCATTCTACTGACTGCTTTAGCCAGGATCACTAAAACACCATTCTAATGACTGCTTTAGCCAGGATCAATAAAACACCATTCTACTGACTGCTTTAGCCAGGACCACTAAAACACCATTCTAATGACTGCTTTAGCCAGGACCACTAAAACACCATTCTAATGACTGCTTTAGCCAGGATCAATAAAACACCATTCTACTGACTGCTTTAGCCAGGATCACTAAAACACCATTCTAATGACTGCTTTAGCCAGGATCAATAAAACACCATTCTACTGACTGCTTTAGCCAGGACCACTAAAACACCATTCTAATGACTGCTTTAGCCAGGATCACTAAAACACCATTCTACTGACTGCTTTAGCCAGGATCACTAAAACACCATTCTAATGACTGCTTTAGCCAGGATCAATAAAACACCATTCTACTGACTGCTTTAGCCAGGACCACTAAAACACCATTCTAATGACTGCTTTAGCCAGGACCACTAAAACACCATTCTAATGACTGCTTTAGCCAGGATCAATAAAACACCATTCTACTGACTGCTTTAGCCAGGACCACTAAAACACCATTCTACTGACTGCTTTAGCCAGGATCACTAAAACACCATTCTAATGACTGCTTTAGCCAGGATCACTAAACACCATTCTACTGACTGCTTTAGCCAGGACCACTAAAACACCATTCTAATGACTGCTTTAGCCAGGATCACTAAAACACCATTCTACTGACTACTTTAGCCAGGATCACTAAAACACCATTCTACTGACTGCTTTAGCCAGGACCAATAAAACACCATTCTACTGACTGCTTTAGCCAGGATCACTAAAACACCATTCTACTGACTGCTTTAGCCAGGATCACTAAAACACCATTCTACTGACTGCTTTAGCCAGGACCACTAAAACACCATTCTACTGACTGCTTTAGCCAGGACCACTAAAACACCATTCTACTGACTGCTTTAGCCAGGACCACTAAAACACCATTCTACTGACTGCTTTAGCCAGGACCACTAAAACACCATTCTACTGACTGCTTTAGCCAGGATCACTAAAACACCATTCTACTGACTGCTTTAGCCAGGATCACTAAAACACAATTCTAATGACTGCTTTAGCCAGGACCACTAAAACACCATTCTACTGACTGCTTTAGCCAGGATCACTAAAACACCATTCTACTGACTGCTTTAGCCAGGATCACTAAAACACCATTCTACTGACTGCTTTAGCCAGGACCACTAAAACACCATTCTACTGACTGCTTTAGCCAGGACCACTAAAACACCATTCTACTGACTGCTTTAGCCAGGACCACTAAAACACCATTCTACTGACTGCTTTAGCCAGGACCACTAAAACACCATTCTAATGACTGCTTTAGCCAGGATCAATAAAACACCATTCTACTGACTGCTTTAGCCAGGATCACTAAAACACCATTCTACTGACTGCTTTAGCCAGGACCACTAAAACACCATTCTACTGACTGCTTTAGCCAGGACCACTAAAACACCATTCTACTGACTGCTTTAGCCAGGACCACTAAAACACCATTCTAATGACTGCTTTAGCCAGGATCACTAAAACACCATTCTACTGACTGCTTTAGCCAGGATCACTAAAACACCATTCTTTCACAGGTGTGGTGTGGTGTATAAATGAGGACAAGGTTTCAGGTTAAACGAGGACAAGTTTCCGGGTTAAACGAGGACACGGTTTCAGGTTAAACGAGGACAAGGTTTCAGGTTAAACGAGGACAAGGTTTCAGGTTAAACGAGGACAAGTTTCAGGTTAAACGAGGACAAGGTTTCAGGTTAAACGAGGACAAGGTTTCAGGTTAAACGAGGACAAGGTTTCAGGTTAAACGAGGACACGGTTTCAGGTTAAACGAGGACATGGTTTCAGGTTAAACGAGGACAAGGTTTCAGGTTAAACGAGGACAAGTTTCCGGGTTAAACGAGGACAAGGTTTCAGGTTAAACGAGGACATGGTTTCAGGTTAAACGAGGACAAGGTTTCAGGTTAAACGAGGACAAGGTTTCAGGTTAAACGAGGACACGGTTTCAGGTTAAACGAGGACAAGGTTTCAGGATAAACGAGGACACGGTTTCAGGTTAAACGAGGACAAGTTTCCGGGTTAAACGAGGACAAGGTTTCAGGTTAAACGAGGACAAGGTTTCAGGTTAAACGAGGACATGGTTTCAGGTTAACCTCTTGAGAATACAGGGTGTAATATTTTCGCATTAGCATAATTTGCTCTACAGATTAAACTGCCTCTTATTCAATCATTGCTCTTACTATATGCATATGAATCATACCATTGGAAAGAAGACAATCTCTAGTTTCTAAATCCGTTTCAATTTTGTCTCTGAGTGATACAGAAGTCATTTCACAGCACTTTCCATGACCAAGAACATAAAATCAAGATGTTTTGTGCTGGCTTCAAAGCTCTGCCTATATATGGTCATGCCTCCTATGACCCGAAACACAACTCACTGGCCTTCCTCTGGGTGTCTAGAGGACGTCAGAGGAAAAATTTCTTGTCTATCTGGGACTGACGTGAAATGAGAGCAAAATCTTTGGCATGACCGACAACTTCCGGTTCTCGATTGGATGGAATTTGAGCTACGTTTTTCTTGTGTTGTGCGGCCATTATTATCTCCGTGTCGAAGTTTGTTTGATACATGTGACCAGATCATCGTAATGTATGTTTTTTCAATATAGTTTAATCAGATTATTTGATTTTTTTAGGGAGTTTTGCGGTGTTCAGTTGTTAGATTTTAGTATCGTTTGAGAAATACGTGCCACTCGACCGGTACCTGTGCTAAATGGAGTGAGAAAGGAACATTTCTGAACGGAACCAACGACTCATCTTGACAAAGGACACTTTGATCAACATTCTGATGAAAGATCAGCCATAGTAAGACCCAATTTACGATTTTATATCATATCTGTTGTGCATGTGAACTGGACGTGGGCGCCTAGCCGAATCTGCCTGGTAAAAATATCGTGTCCTCCGCTAACGTGGTTAGCTAATAGATTTACATATTCTGTCTTCCCTGTAAAACATTTTAAAAATCTGAAATGGTGGCTTTATTCACAAGACCTGTATCTTTCATCTGGTGTCTTGGACTTGTGATTTAATGATATTTAGATGCTACAAGTTACTTGTGACGCTATGCTAGCTGTGCTAATCAGTGGGGTGAGTTGGGGGGTGCTACCGGATCAGGGTTGCTGACTCGTGAGAAGTTAAACGAGGACAAGGTTTCAGGTTAAACGAGGACACGGTTTCAGGTTAAACGAGGACAAGGTTTCAGGTTAAACGAGGACAAGGTTTCAGGTTAAACGAGGACAAGGTTTCAGGTTAAACGAGGACACGGTTTCAGGTTATTAAACGAGGACACGGTTTCAGGTTAAACGAGGACAAGGTTTCAGGTTCAACGAGGACACGGTTTCAGGTTATTCAACGAGGACAAGGTTTCAGGTTAAACGAGGACAAGGTTTCAGGTTAAACGAGGACAAGGTTTCAGGTTAAACGAGGACAAAGTTTCAGGGTTAAACGAGGACAAGGTTTCAGGTTAAACGAGGACACGGTTTCAGGTTAAACGAGGACAAGGTTTCAGGTTAAACGAGGACACGGTTTCAGGTTAAACGAGGACAAGGTTTCAGGTTAAACGAGGACAAGGTTTCAGGTTAAACGAGGACACGGTTTCAGGTTAAACGAGGACAAGGTTTCAGGTTAAACGAGGACACGGTTTCAGGTTAAACGAGGACAAGGTTTCAGGTTAAACGAGGACAAAGTTTCAGGGTTAAACGAGGACAAGGTTTCAGGTTAAACGAGGACAAGGTTTCAGGTTAAACGAGGACAAGTTTCCGGGTTAAACGAGGACAAGTTTCCGGGTTAAACGAGGACAAGGTTTCAGGTTCAACGAGGACAAGGTTTCAGGTTAAACGAGGACAAGGTTTCAGGTTCAACGAGGACAAGGTTTCAGGTTCAACGAGGACACGGTTTCAGGTTCAACGAGGACACGGTTTCAGGTTATTAAACGAGGACACGGTTTCAGGTTATTAAACGAGGACAAGGTTTCAGGTTCAACGAGGACACGGTTTCAGGTTATTAAACGAGGACACGGTTTCAGGTTATTAAACGAGGACACGGTTTCAGGTTATTAAACGAGGACAAGGTTTCAGGTTCAACGAGGACACGGTTTCAGGTTATTAAACGAGGACACGGTTTCAGGTTATTAAACGAGGACAAGGTTTCAGGTTCAACGAGGACAAGGTTTCAGGTTCAACGAGGACAAGGTTTCAGGTTAAATGAGGTTAGGTGACTGATAACATCACACTCCATTAAGCATTCGTCAACAGTAATATGTCAGGAAGTGTGTATGTTTCAAGTTAAACCAGGTTAACATCACTCAGTCAGGCATTCGTCAACAGTAAGGAGGAAGTGTGTAGTGTGTGTGTGTGTGAGCGTGTCGGTGTGTGTAGTGTAGTGCGTAGTGTGGGTAGTGTGCAGTGTGTAGGGACTAGGGTGCAGTGTGTAGGGTAGTGTGCAGTGTCTAGGGTATAGTGCGTAGTGTGTAGGGTGTAGGGACTAGGGTGCAGTGTGTAGGGTAGTGTGCAGTGTGTAGGGTATAGTGCGTAGTGTGTAGGGGGTGTAGGGTGTAGTGTGTAGGGACTAGGGTGCAGTGTGTAGTGTGTAGGGTGCAGTGTGTAGGGTATAGTGCGTAGTGTGTAGAGTGGGTAGTGTGTAGGGTGTAGTGTGTAGGGACTAGGGTGCAGTGTGTAGTGTGTAGGGTGCAGTGTGTAGGGACTAGGGTGCAGTGTGTAGGGTGCAGTGTGTAGGGTGCAGTGTGTAGGGTCTCACCCAGGTCGATGAAGATGGCGTGCTGTAGGGTGTAGGGTGCAGTGTGTAGTGTATAGGATGTAGGGTGTAGTATGTAGTGTATAGGGTGTAGGGTGTAGTGTGTAGGGTCTCACCCAGGTCGATGAGGATGGCGTGCTATAGGGTGTAGGGTGTAGTGTGTAGGGTACAGGGTATAGTGTGTAGTGTGCAGGGTGTAGTATGTAGGGTCTCACCCAGGTCGATGAGGATGGCGTGCTGTAGTGTGTAGTGTATAGGGTGTAGTGTGTAGTGTGTAGGGTGTAGTGTGTAGGGTCTCACCCAGGTCGATGAGGATGGCGTGCTGTAGGGTGTAGTGTGTAGGGTGTAGTGTGTAGGGTGTAGTGTGTAGTGTGTAAGGTGTAGTATGTAGTGTACAGGGTGTAGGGTGTAGGGTGCATGGTGTAGTGTGTAGGGTGCAGGGTGTAGTATGTAGGGCGTAGTGTGTAGGGTGTAGTGTGTAGGGTGTAGTGAGTAGGGTACAGGGTGTAGGGTGCATGGTGTAGTGTGTAGGGTGCAGGGTGTAGTATGTAGTGTGTAGGGTGCAGGGTGTAGTATGTAGGGTGTAGTGTGTAGTGTGTAGTGTGTAGTGAGTAGGGTACAGGGTCTCACCCAGGTCGATGAGGATGGCGTGCTGTAGGGTGCAGGGTGTAGTGTGTAGTGTGTAGTGAGTAGGGTACAGGGTCTCACCCAGGTCGATGAGGATGGTGTGCTGTAGGGTGCAGGGTGTAGTGTGTAGTGAGTAGGGTACAGGGTCTCACCCAGGTCGATGAGGATGGCGTGCTGTAGGGTGCAGGGTGTAGTGTGTAGTGTGTAGTGAGTAGGGTACAGGGTCTCACCCAGGTCGATGAGGATGGCGTGCTGTAGGGTGTAGGGTGTAGTGTGTAGTGAGTAGGGTACAGGGTCTCACCCAGGTCGATGAGGATGGCGTGCTATAGGGTGCAGGGTGTAGTGTGTAGTGAGTAGGGTACAGGGTCTCACCCAGGTCGATGAGGATGGCGTGCTGTAGGGTGCAGGGTGTAGTGTGTAGTGAGTAGGGTACAGGGTCTCACCCAGGTCGATGAGGATGGTGTGCTGTAGGGTGCAGGGTGTAGTGTGTAGTGTGTAGTGAGTAGGGTACAGGGTCTCACCCAGGTCGATGAGGATGGCGTGCTGTAGGGTGCAGGGTGTAGTGTGTAGTGTGTAGTGAGTAGGGTACAGGGTCTCACCCAGGTCGATGAGGATGGCGTGCTGTAGGGTGCAGGGTGTAGTGTGTAGTGAGTAGGGTACAGGGTCTCACCCAGGTCGATGAGGATGGTGTGCTGTAGGGTGCAGGGTGTAGTGTGTAGGGTGCAGGGTGTAGTATGTAGGGTGTAGGGTCTCACCCAGGTCGATGAGGATGGCGTGCTGTAGTGTGTAGTGTGTAGGGTGTAGTGTGTAGGGTGTAGTGTGTAGGGTGTAGTGTGTAGTGTGCAGGGTGTAGGGTGCAGGGTGTAGTATGTAGGGTGTAGGGTCTCACCCAGGTCGATGAGGATGGCGTGCTGTAGGGTGTAGTATGTAGTGTGTAGGGTGTAGTATGTAGTGTGTAGGGTGTAGGGTCTCACCCAGGTCGATGAGGATGGCGTGCTGTAGGGTGTAGGGTGTAGTATGTAGTGTGTAGGGTGTAGTGTGTAGTGAGTAGGGTACAGGGTCTCACCCAGGTCGATGAGGATGGTGTGCTGTAGGGTGCAGGGTGTAGTGTGTAGTGTGTAGTGAGTAGGGTACAGGGTCTCACCCAGGTCGATGAGGATGGCGTGCTGTAGGGTGCAGGGTGTAGTGTGTAGTGTGTAGTGAGTAGGGTACAGGGTCTCACCCAGGTCGATGAGGATGGCGTGCTGTAGGGTGCAGGGTGTAGTGTGTAGTGAGTAGGGTACAGGGTCTCACCCAGGTCGATGAGGATGGCGTGCTATAGGGTGCAGGGTGTAGTGTGTAGTGAGTAGGGTACAGGGTCTCACCCAGGTCGATTAAGATGGCGTGCTGTAGGGTGCAGGGTGTAGTGTGTAGTGAGTAGGGTACAGGGTCTCACCCAGGTCGATGAGGATGGCGTGCTGTAGGGTGCAGGGTGTAGTGTGTAGTGAGTAGGGTACAGGGTCTCACCCAGGTCGATGAGGATGGCGTGCTGTAGGGTGCAGGGTGTAGTGTGTAGTGTGTAGTGAGTAGGGTACAGGGTCTCACCCAGGTCGATGAGGATGGCGTGCTGTAGGGTGCAGGGTGTAGTGTGTAGTGAGTAGGGTACAGGGTCTCACCCAGGTCGATGAGGATGGCGTGCTGTAGGGTGTAGTATGTAGTGTGTAGGGTGTAGTATGTAGTGTGTAGGGTGTAGGGTCTCACCCAGGTCGATGAGGATGGCGTGCTGTAGGGTGTAGGGTGTAGTATGTAGTGTGTAGGGTGTTGTGTGTAGTGTGTAGTGTGTAGGGTGTAGGGTGTAGGGTCTCACCCAGGTCGATGAGGATGGCGTGCTGTAGGGTGTAGGGTGTAGTATGTAGTGTGTAGTGTGTAGTGTGTAGGGTGTAGTGTGTAGGGTGTAGGGTCTCACCCAGGTCGATGAGGATGGCGTGCTGTAGGGTGTAGTGTGTAGTGTGTAGTGTGTAGGGTGTAGTGTGTAGTGTGCAGGGTGTAGTATGTAGGGTGTAGGGTCTCACCCAGGTCGATGAGGATGGCGTGCTGCTGTGAGGTCAGCTGTTTCAGCAGCTCCTTATAAGGCCTGTTGTTGGCTGGAAGTCTGACAGGAAGCGTTTGTCTCAACAGAAACTGCTCTGACAGTAACTTCCACACCTCTCCTCTGTACTGCCGAGGAACTCCTGGGGAGGGGGGAGAGGGAGAGATGGAGGGAGGGAGAGAGAGGGAGAGGGGATGGAGAGGTGGAGAGAGGGAGGGGGGGGGTGGAGAGAGGGAGGGGGGGAGATGGAGAGATGGAGAGAGGGAGGGGGAGGGGGGAGAGATGGGGGGAGGGAGAGAGAGGGAGGGATGGAGGGAGGGGGGGAGAGATGGAGAGAGATGGAGTGGGGGGAGGGGGGGAGGGAGAGAGAGAGGGGGGGTGGGGGAGGGAGAGAGTGGGAGAGACGGGGGAGGGAGAGAGAGGGGGGGTGGGGAGGGAGAGAGAGGGTGAGAGAGGGAGGGGGGAGAGAGAGGGTGAGAGAGGGAGGGGGGAGAGAGAGAGGGGGGGATGGGGGAGGGAGAGAGTGGGAGAGACGGGGGAGGGAGAGAGAGAGGGGGGAGGGGGAGGGAGAGAGAGAGGGGGGATGGGGAGGGAGAGAGAGGGTGAGAGAGGGAGGGGGGAGAGAGAGAGAGGGGGATGGGGAGGGTGAGAGAGGGAGGGGGGAGAGAGAGTGGGAGAGAGGGGGGAGGGAGAGAGATGAGGGATGGAGAGAGGGGGGGATGGGGAGGGAGAGAGTGGGAGAGACAGGGGGGAGGGGGGAGGGAGAGAGTGGGAGAGACAGGGGGGAGCGAGAGAGAGAGGGGGGAGGGAGAGAGAGATGGGGGGATGGGGGAGGGAGAGGAGTGCGAGATGGGGGAGGGGGGGTGGAGAGAGAGAGACAAGAGGTGTGTTATATAGACAGACTACAGTAACATTAGAGGTGTGTTATATAGAGAATACAGTAACATTAGAGGTGTGTTATATAGAGACTACAGTAACATTAGAGGTGTGTTATATAGACAGACTACAGTAACATTAGAGGTGTGTTATATAGAGACTACAGTAACATTAGAGGTGTGTTATATAGACAGACTACAGTAACATTAGAGGTGTGTTATATAGAGACTACAGTAACATTAGAGGTGTGTTATATAGAGAATACAGTAACATTAGAGATGTGTTATATAGAGACTACAGTAACATTAGAGGTGTGTTATATAGACAGACTACAGTAACATTAGAGGTGTGTTATATAGAGACTACAGTAACATTAGAGGTGTGTTATATAGAGAATACAGTAACATTAGAGGTGTGTTATATAGAGACTACAGTAACATTAGAGGTGTGTTATATAGAGACTACAGTAACATTAGAGGTGTGTTATATAGAGACTACAGTAACATTAGAGGTGTGTTATATAGAGACTACAGTAACATTAGAGGTGTGTTATATAGAGACTACAGTAACATTAGAGGTGTGTTATATAGAGACTACAGTAACATTAGAGGTGTGTTATATAGAGACTACAGTAACATTAGAGGTGTGTTATATAGAGACTACAGTAACATTAGAGGTGTGTTATATAGAGAATACAGTAACATTAGAGATGTGTTATATAGAGACTACAGTAACATTAGAGGTGTGTTAAATAAAGACTACAGTAACATTAGAGGTGTGTTATATAGAGAATACAGTAACATTAGAGGTGTGTTATATAGAGACTACAGTAACATTAGAGGTGTGTTATATAGAGACTACAGTAACATTAGAGGTGTGTTATATAAAGACTACAGTAACATTAGAGGTGTGTTATATAGAGACTACAGTAACATTAGAGGTGTGTTATATAGAGAATACAGTAACATTAGAGATGTGTTATATAGAGACTACAGTAACATTAGAGGTGTGTTATATAAAGACTACAGTAACATTAGAGGTGTGTTATATAGAGACTACAGTAACATTAGAGGTGTGTTATATAGAGAATACAGTAACATTAGAGGTGTGTTATATAGAGACTACAGTAACATTAGAGGTGTGTTATATAGAGACTACAGTAACATTAGAGGTGTGTTATATAGAGACTACAGTAACATTAGAGGTGTGTTATATAGAGACTACAGTAACATTAGAGGTGTGTTATATAGAGAATACAGTAACATTAGAGATGTGTTATATAGAGACTACAGTAACATTAGAGGTGTGTTATATAGAGACTACAGTAACATTAGAGGTGTGTTATATAGAGAATACAGTAACATTAGAGGTGTGTTATATAGAGACTACAGTAACATTAGAGGTGTGTTATATAAAGACTACAGTAACATTAGAGGTGTGTTATATAGAGACTACAGTAACATTAGAGGTGTGTTATATAGAGAATACAGTAACATTAGAGATGTGTTATATAGAGACTACAGTAACATTAGAGGTGTGTTATATAAAGACTACAGTAACATTAGAGGTGTGTTATATAGAGAATACAGTAACATTAGAGGTGTGTTATATAGAGAATACAGTAACATTAGAGGTGTGTTATATAGAGACTACAGTAACATTAGAGGTGTGTTATATATAGACTACAGTAACATTAGAGGTGTGTTATATAGAGACTACAGTAACATTAGAGGTGTGTTATATAGAGACTACAGTAACATTAGAGGTGTGTTATATAGAGACTACAGTAACATTAGAGGTGTGTTATATAGAGAATACAGTAACATTAGAGATGTGTTATATAGAGACTACAGTAACATTAGAGGTGTGTTATATAAAGACTACAGTGACATTAGAGGTGTGTTATATAGAGACTACAGTAACATTAGAGGTGTGTTATATAGAGAATACAGTAACATTAGAGGTGTGTTATATAGAGACTACAGTAACATTAGAGGTGTGTTATATAAAGACTACAGTAACATTAGAGGTGTGTTATATAGAGACTACAGTAACATTAGAGGTGTGTTATATAGAGAATACAGTAACATTAGAGATGTGTTATATAGAGACTACAGTAACATTAGAGGTGTGTTATATAAAGACTACAGTAACATTAGAGGTGTGTTATATAGAGACTACAGTAACATTAGAGGTGTGTTATATAGAGACTACAGTAACATTAGAGGTGTGTTATATAGAGACTACAGTAACATTAGAGGTGTGTTATATAGAGACTACAGTAACATTAGAGGTGTGTTATATAGAGACTACAGTAACATTAGAGGTGTGTTATATAGAGACTACAGTAACATTAGAGGTGTGTTATATAGAGACTACAGTAACATTAGAGGTGTGTTATATAGAGAATACAGTAACATTAGAGATGTGTTATATAGAGACTACAGTAACATTAGAGGTGTGTTATATAGACAGACTACAGTAACATTAGAGGTGTGTTATATAGAGACTACAGTAACATTAGAGGTGTGTTTAATAGAGACTACAGTAACATTAGAGGTGTGTTATATAGAGAATACAGTAACATTAGAGGTGTGTTATATAGAGACTACAGTAACATTAGAGGTGTGTTATATAGAGACTACAGTAACATTAGAGGTGTGTTATATAGAGACTACAGTAACATTAGAGGTGTGTTATATAGAGACTACAGTAACATTAGAGGTGTGTTATATAGAGAATACAGTAACATTAGAGATGTGTTATATAGAGACTACAGTAACATTAGAGGTGTGTTATATAAAGACTACAGTAACATTAGAGGTGTGTTATATAGAGACTACAGTAACATTAGAGGTGTGTTATATAAAGACTACAGTAACATTAGAGGTGTGTTATATAGAGACTACAGTAACATTAGAGGTGTGTTATATAAAGACTACAGTAACATTAGAGGTGTGTTATATAGAGACTACAGTAACATTAGAGGTGTGTTATATAGACAGACTACAGTAACATTAGAGGTGTGTTATATAGAGACTACAGTAACATTAGAGGTGTGTTATATAGAGACTACAGTAACATTAGAGGTGTGTTATATAAAGACTACAGTAACATTAGAGGTGTGTTATATAGAGACTACAGTAACATTAGAGGTGTGTTATATAGAGAATACAGTAACATTAGAGATGTGTTATATAGAGACTACAGTAACATTAGAGGTGTGTTATATAAAGACTACAGTAACATTAGAGGTGTGTTATATAGAGACTACAGTAACATTAGAGGTGTGTTATATAGAGAATACAGTAACATTAGAGGTGTGTTATATAGAGACTACAGTAACATTAGAGGTGTGTTATATAGAGACTACAGTAACATTAGAGGTGTGTTATATAGAGAATACAGTAACATTAGAGATGTGTTATATAGAGACTACAGTAACATTAGAGGTGCGTTATATAGACAGACTACAGTAACATTAGAGGTGTGTTATATAGAGACTACAGTAACATTAGAGGTGTGTTATATAGAGACTACAGTAACATTAGAGGTGTGTTATATAGAGAATACAGTAACATTAGAGGTGTGTTATATAGAGACTACAGTAACATTAGAGGTGTGTTATATAGAGACTACAGTAACATTAGAGGTGTGTTATATAGAGACTACAGTAACATTAGAGGTGTGTTATATAGAGACTACAGTAACATTAGAGGTGTGTTATATAGAGAATACAGTAACATTAGAGATGTGTTATATAGAGACTACAGTAACATTAGAGGTGTGTTATATAAAGACTACAGTAACATTAGAGGTGTGTTATATAGAGACTACAGTAACATTAGAGGTGTGTTATATAAAGACTACAGTAACATTAGAGGTGTGTTATATAGAGACTACAGTAACATTAGAGGTGTGTTATATAGACAGACTACAGTAACATTAGAGGTGTGTTATATAGAGACTACAGTAACATTAGAGGTGTGTTATATAGAGAATACAGTAACATTAGAGGTGTGTTATATAGAGACTACAGTAACATTAGAGGTGTGTTATATAGAGACTACAGTAACATTAGAGGTGTGTTATATAGAGAATACAGTAACATTAGAGGTGTGTTATATAGAGACTACAGTAACATTAGAGGTGTGTTATATAGAGAATACAGTAACATTAGAGGTGTGTTATATAGAGAATACAGTAACATTAGAGGTGTGTTATATAGACTACAGTAACATTAGAGGTGTGTTATACAGAGAATACAGTAACAGCGGTGTGTTAAACCATCTGATATTCCACAGTGGCCTTGTGTGTGTGTGTGTGTGTGTGTGTGTGTGTGTGTGTGTGTGTGTGTGTGTGTGTGTGTGTGTGTGTGTGTGTGATTACCTTGTCCGACAGCAGCGTGGACAGTGTCGCTGTTGAACTTGACCTTCGACCTGGCCTGTGTTCCCAGCATGCTCTCCCAGACCAGCGTGACGTCCTTCAGACAGGGAGTTATCTCTTCATAGTCCAGACGCAAGCGTTTACTCTCCGACGCTACGCAGATATTAACAGAGATGAGAACATTGCTCTCCTCTCCTCTCCTCTCCTCTCCTCTCCGATATCAACAGAGATGAGAGGAGAAGAGAACATGGCTTCTGTCCCCCCCCCCCTCCCTCTCTCTCTCTCTCTCCTCTCCTCTCCTCTCCTCTCCTCTCCTCTCCGATATCAACAGAGATGTGAGGAGAAGAGAACATGGCTTCTGTCCCCCCCCCCCTCCCTCTCTCTCTCTCTCTTCTCCTCTCCTCTCCTCTCCTCTCCTCTCCGATATCAACAGAGATGAGAGGAGAAGAGAACATGGCTTCTGTCCCCCCCCCCTCCCTCTCTCTCTCTCCCCTCTCCTCTCCCTCCATGGGAAACATATGTTATCGTTGCCAAAGCAAGTGAAAAAATAAATAAAATAATGAACAGTAAACATTACACACAGATGTTCCAAAAGAATAGACCTCTCCCTCCCTCCCTCCCTCCCTTTCCTCCCTCCCCTTCCTCCCTCCCTCCCTCCCTCCCTTCCTCCCTCCCTTCCTCCCCTTCCTCCCTCCCTCCCTCCCTCCCCTTCCTCCCTCCCTCCCTCCCCTTCCTCCCCTTCCTCCCTCGTACTGGAAATCCTCAAAAGTCCCCACAAGGACAGTAAAACAAGGAACATGTCTCCCTTCTCCACATTTCCCAGGTCCCCACGAGGACTAAGGATAATTTTAGGTTTAGGGGTTAGGATTAGAATGATGGTTAGAATGATGGTTAGAATCAGAGTTAGAATCAGGGTTAGAATCAGAGTTAGAATCAGGGTTAGAATCAGGGTTAGAATCAGAGTTAGAATCAGGGTTAGAATCAGAGTTAGAATCAGGGTTAGAATCAGGGTTAGAATCAGGGTTAGAATCAGGGTTAGAATCAGGGTTAGAATCAGGGTTAGAATCAGGGTTAGAATCAGGGTTAGAATCAGAGTTAGAATCAGGGTTAGAATCAGGGTTAGAATCAGGGTTAGAATCAGAGTTAGAATCAGGGTTAGAATCAGGGTTAGAATCAGAGTTAGAATCAGGGTTAGAATCAGGGTTAGAATCAGGGTTAGAATCAGAGTTAGAATCAGAGTTAGAATCAGGGTTAGAATCAGGGTTAGAATCAGGGTTAGAATCAGGGTTAGAATCAGAGTTAGAATCAGGGTTAGAATCAGGGTTAGAATCAGGGTTAGAATCAGGGTTAGAATCAGGGTTAGAATCAGGGTTAGAATCAGGGTTAGAATCAGGGTCAGGGGAAAAAACGATGTTTAATGGAAATTAATTTTAGTTCCCCACCAGGACAGTAAAACATATGCTGTGATATTCTGTGTGTGATTAATTATATTAATTACAATACTCCTCCTGAGACACCGTCGGAGGGGGGGGGGGGGGGGTCAGGGTCTGAGAGAGAGGGGGGGGGGTCAGAGAGAGGGTGGGGGGGGGGGGGGGTCAGCCACTATTAACCGTGACCCTGGATCCATTAGGGGTTTAGTGTCTTGCTCAAGGCAACATCGACAGATTTTTCCCACCTTGTCGGCTCAGAGATTCATCGTAGCGCCCTTTCGGTTACTGGCCCAAAGCGTTAACCGCCATGAGGTCGGGCGTTACCCCTGGCAACACACGGCACAACCTCAGCTGAACTGTACCTTCACCAGGTAAGACCACACACACCCGATGACAACATCTGCCTTCTAGGTATTTAATGTTACAAACGTGTTGTTGAATACCTAGAGAACAATTAACGATCACTTTACGGTTGCCAGAGACACGCCAGTTTCACCGAGGTGTGTGTGTGATGAGCAGGGTTGACTGAGGTCATGACTCTCCGTCTATATCCTCAAATAACCTCAAACAGCTGCTGTTCAGTCGTAGTATCTGTTACCCTGTATCTTGTTCTCTCTCTCCATTCTCAGTAGTAGTATCTGTGTGTTACCCTGTATCTTGTTCTCTCTCTCCATTCTCAGTAGTAGTATCTGTGTGTTATCCTGTATCTTGTTGTCCTCTCTCTCCATTCTCAGTAGTAGTATCTGTGTGTTACCCTGTATCTTGTCCTCTCTCTCCATTCTCAGTAGTAGTATCTGTGTGTTATCCTGTATCTTGTCCTCTCTCTCCATTCTCAGTAGTAGTATCTGTGTTACCCTGTATCTTGTCCTCTCTCTCCATTCTCAGTAGTAGTATCTGTGTGTTACCCTGTATCTTGTTCTCTCTCTCCATTCTCAGTAGTAGTATCTGTGTGTTACCCTGTATCTTGTCCTCTCTCTCCATTCTCAGTAGTAGTATCTGTGTGTTACCCTGTATCTTGTCCTCTCTCTCCATTCTCAGTAGTAGTATCTGTGTGTTACCCTGTATCTTGTCCTCTCTCTCCATTCTCAGTAGTAGTATCTGTGTGTTATCCTGTATCTTGTCCTCTCTCTCCATTCTCAGTAGTAGTATCTGTGTGTTATCCTGTATCTTGTCCTCTCTCTCCATTCTCAGTAGTATTATCTGTGTGTTATCCTGTATCTTGTTCTCTCTCTCCATTCTCAGTAGTAGTATCTGTGTGTTACCCTGTATCTTGTTGTCCTCTCTCTCCATTCTCAGTAGTAGTATCTGTGTGTTACCCTGTATCTTGTTGTTCTCTCTCCATTCTCAGTAGTAGTATCTCTGTGTTACCCTGTATCTTGTCCTCTCTCTCCATTTTCAGTAGTAGTATCTGTGTGTTACCCTGTATCTTGTCCTCTCTCTCCATTCTCAGTAGTAGTATCTGTGTGTTACCCTGTATCTTGTCCTCTCTCCATTCTCAGTAGTAGTATCTGTGTTACCCTGTATCTTGTCCTCTCTCTCCATTCTCAGTAGTAGTATCTGTGTGTTACCCTGTATCTTGTTCTCTCTCTCCATTCTCAGTAGTAGTATCTGTGTGTTATCCTGTATCTTGTTCTCTCTCTCCATTCTCAGTAGTAGTATCTGTGTGTTACCCTGTATCTTGTTGTTCTCTCTCCATTCTCAGTAGTAGTATCTGTGTGTTACCCTGTATCTTGTCCTCTCTCTCCATTCTCAGTAGTAGTATCAGTGTGTTACCCTGTATCTTGTCCTCTCTCTCCATTCTCAGTAGTAGTATCTGTGTGTTACCCTGTATCTTGTTCTCTCTCTCCATTCTCAGTAGTAGTATCTGTGTTACCCTGTATCTTGTCCTCTCTCTCCATTCTCAGTAGTAGTATCTGTGTGTTATCCTGTATCTTGTCCTCTCTCCATTCTCAGTAGTAGTATCTGTGTGTTACCCTGTATCTTGTTGTTCTCTCTCCATTCTCAGTAGTAGTATCTGTGTGTTACCCTGTATCTTGTCCTCTCTCTCCATTCTCAGTAGTAGTATCTGTGTGTTACCCTGTATCTTGTCCTCTCTCTCCATTCTCAGTAGTAGTATCTGTGTGTTACCCTGTATCTTGTCCTCTCTCTCCATTCTCAGTAGTAGAATCTGTGTTACCCTGTATCTTGTTCTCTCTCTCCATTCTCAGTAGTAGTATCTGTGTGTTACCCTGTATCTTGTTCTCTCTCTCCATTCTCAGTAGTAGTATCTGTGTGTTACCCTGTATCTTGTTCTCTCTCTCCATTCTCAGTAGTAGTATCTGTGTGTTACCCTGTATCTTGTTCTCTCTCTCCATTCTCAGTAGTAGTATCTGTGTGTTACCCTGTATCTTGTTCTCTCTCTCCATTCTCAGTAGTAGTATCTGTGTGTTACCCTGTATCTTGTTCTCTCTCTCCATTCTCAGTAGTAGTATCTGTGTTACCCTGTATCTTGTTCTCTCTCTCCATTCTCAGAAGTAGTATCTGTGTTACCCTGTATCTTGTCCTCTCTCTCCATTCTCAGTAGTAGTATCTGTGTGTTACCCTGTATCTTGTTCTCTCTCTCCATTCTCAGTAGTAGTATCTGTGTGTTATCCTGTATCTTGTTCTCTCTCTCCATTCTCAGTAGTAGTATCTGTGTTACCCTGTATCTTGTCCTCTCTCTCCATTCTCAGTAGTAGTATCTGTGTGTTACCCTGTATCTTGTTCTCTCTCTCCATTCTCAGTAGTAGTATCTGTGTGTTACCCTGTATCTTGTTCTCTCTCTCCATTCTCAGTAGTAGTATCTGTGTGTTACCCTGTATCTTGTTCTCTCTCTCCATTCTCAGTAGTAGTATCTGTGTGTTACCCTGTATCTTGTTCTCTCTCTCCATTCTCAGTAGTAGTATCTGTGTGTTACCCTGTATCTTGTCCTCTCTCCATTCTCAGTAGTAGTATCTGTGTGTTACCCTGTATCTTGTCCTCTCTCTCCATTCTCAGTAGTAGTATCTGTGTGTTACCCTGTATCTTGTCCTCTCTCTCCATTCTCAGTAGTAGTATCTGTGTGTTACCCTGTATCTTGTTCTCTCTCTCCATTCTCAGTAGTAGTATCTGTGTGTTACCCTGTATCTTGTTCTCTCTCTCCATTCTCAGTAGTAGTATCTGTGTGTTACCCTGTATCTTGTTCTCTCTCTCCATTCTCAGTAGTAGTATCTGTGTGTTACCCTGTATCTTGTTCTCTCTCCATTCTCAGTAGTAGTATCTGTGTGTTACCCTGTATCTTGTCCTCTCTCTCCATTCTCAGTAGTAGTATCAGTGTGTTACCCTGTATCTTGTCCTCTCTCTCCATTCTCAGTAGTAGTATCTGTGTGTTACCCTGTATCTTGTTCTCTCTCCATTCTCAGTAGTAGTATCTGTGTGTTACCCTGTATCTTGTCCTCTCTCTCCATTCTCAGTAGTAGTATCTGTGTGTTACCCTGTATCTTGTCCTCTCTCTCCATTCTCAGTAGTAGTATCTGTGTGTTACCCTGTATCTTGTTGTTCTCTCTCCATTCTCAGTAGTAGTATCTGTGTGTTACCCTGTATCTTGTCCTCTCTCTCCATTCTCAGTAGTAGTATCTGTGTGTTACCCTGTATCTTGTCCTATCTCTCCATTCTCAGTAGTAGTATCTGTGTGTTACCCTGTATCTTGTTGTTCTCTCTCTCCATTCTCAGTAGTAGTATCTGTGTGTTACCCTGTATCTTGTCCTCTCTCTCCATTCTCAGTAGTAGTATCTGTGTGTTACCCTGTATCTTGTCCTCTCTCTCCATTCTCAGTAGTAGTATCTGTGTGTTATCCTGTATCTTGTCCTCTCTCTCCATTCTCAGTAGTAGTATCTGTGTGTTATCCTGTATCTTGTTGTTCTCTCTCAATTCTCAGTAGTAGTATCTGTGTGTTATCCTGTATCTTGTTCTCTCTCTCCATTCTCAGTAGTAGTATCTGTGTGTTATCCTGTATCTTGTCCTCTCTCTCCATTCTCAGTAGTAGTATCTGTGTGTTATCCTGTATCTTGTCCTCTCTCTCCATTCTCAGTAGTAGTATCTGTGTGTTACCCTGTATCTTGTTCTCTCTCTCCATTCTCAGTAGTAGTATCTGTGTGTTATCCTGTATCTTGTCCTCTCTCTCCATTCTCAATAGTAGTATCTGTGTGTTATCCTGTATCTTGTTCTCTCTCTCCATTCTCAGTAGTAGTATCTGTGTGTTATCCTGTATCTTGTCCTCTCTCTCCATTCTCAATAGTAGTATCTGTGTGTTACCCTGTATCTTGTTGTTCTCTCTCTCCATTCTCAGTAGTAGTATCTGTGTGTTATCCTGTATCTTGTCCTCTCTCTCCATTCTCAGTAGTAGTATCTGTGTGTTACCCTGTATCTTGTTCTCTCTCTCCATTCTCAGTAGTAGTATCTGTGTGTTACCCTGTATCTTGTTGTTATCTCTCTCCATTCTCAGTAGTAGTATCTGTGTTACCCTGTATCTTGTCCTCTCTCTCCATTCTCAGTAGTAGTATCTGTGTGTTACCCTGTATCTTGTTGTTCTCTCTCCATTCTCAGTAGTAGTATCTGTGTGTTACCCTGTATCTTGTCCTCTCTCTCCATTCTCAGTAGTAGTATCTGTGTGTTAACCTGTATCTTGTCCTCTCTCTCCATTCTCAGTAGTAGTATCTGTGTGTTACCCTGTATCTTGTTGTTCTCTCTCTCCATTCTCAGTAGTAGTATCTGTGTATTACCCTGTATCTTGTTCTCTCTCTCCATTCTCAGTAGTAGTATCTGTGTGTTACCCTGTATCTTGTGGTTCTCTCTCCTCATTCTCAGTAGTAGTATCTGTGTGTTACCCTGTATCTTGTCCTCTCTCCATTCTCAGTAGTAGTATCTGTGTATTACCCTGTATCTTGTTCTCTCTCTCCATTCTCAGTAGTAGTATCTGTGTGTTACCCTGTATCTTGTCCTCTCTCTCCATTCTCAGTAGTAGTATCTGTGTATTACCCTGTATCTTGTCCTCTCTCTCCATTCTCAGTAGTAGTATCTGTGTGTTACCCTGTATCTTGTGGTTCTCTCTCTCCATTCTCAGTAGTAGTATCTGTTGTAGGACCGCCTTCCTCCACAGCTCTCTCAGTTCTGCTCCGCCACGTTTCTTCCTCTCCTCCGGAACCACGCCCAGTGATCCGTCTGCAGACACGCCCCTACCGTCTAAGGGACAGTCATCCCTGTCTGAGATGGAGAGGGGGGGGGGGGGGAGAAATGGGAGGGAGAGAGACAGAGGAAGGGAGGGAGTAGAGAGAGACCAGTTAATTCATTAGTGTCCATCTATGCTACTATAGACCCCATTCTCTGGCCCCTGAGTCCAGGGTTCCCCAACGGGTGGCCCCTGAGTCTAGATACATCTAGATACAGGTAACACCCACTGAGATCAGACTGGACCCCCCCCCCCCCAGTCTCACCTCTAGATACAGGTAACACCCACTGAGATCAGACTGGACACCCCCCCCCCCCAGTCTCATCTCTAGATACAGGTAACACCCACTGAGATCAGACTGGACACCCCCCCCCCCCAGTCTCACCTCTAGATACAGGTAACACCCACTGAGATCAGACTGGACACCCCCCCCCCAGTCTCACCTCTAGATACAGGTAACACCCACTGAGATCAGACTGGACACCTCCCCCCCCCCCCCCAGTCTCACCTCTAGATACAGGTAACACCCACTGAGATCAGACTGGACACCCCCCCCCCCCCAGTCTCACCTCTAGATACAGGTAACACCCACTGAGATCAGACTGCACACCTCCCCCCCCCCAGTCTCACCTCTAGATACAGGTAACACCCACTGAGATCAGACTGGACCCCCCCCCCCCCCAGTCTCACCTCTAGATACAGGTAACACCCACTGAGATCAGACTGCACACCTCCCCCCCCCCCAGTCTCACCTCTAGATACAGGTAACACCCACTGAGATCAGACTGGACCCCCCACCCCCCAGTCTCACCTCTAGATACAGGTAACACCCACTGTTATTGTCAGGCTCCCTCTGTGTGTGTGTGGTGTGTGGTGTGTGTGTGTGTGTGTGTGTGTGTGTGTGTGTAACAGTGTGTGTGTGTGTCCGTGTGTGTGTGTAACAGTGTGTGTGTGTAACAGTGTGTGTGTGTAACAGTGTGTGTGTGTGACAGTGTGTGTGTGGTGTGTGTGTGTGTGTGTGTGTAATGTGTGTAATGTGTGTGTGTGTGTGTGTAATGTGTGTGTGGTGTGTGTGTGTGTGTGTGTGTGTGTGTGTGTGTGTGTGTGTGTGTGTGTGTGGGTGTGTGTGTAATGTGTGGTGTGTGTGTGTGTGTGTAATGTGTGTGTGTGGTGTGTGTGTGTGTGGTGTGTGTGTGTGTGGTGTGTGGTGTGTGGTGTGTGTGTGTGGTGTGTGTGTGTGGTGTGTGTGTGTAACAGTTTGTGTGTGTGTGTGGTGTGTGTGGTGTGTGTGTGTGTGTGTGTGGTGTGTGGTGTGGTGTGTGTGTGGTGTGTGTGTGTGTGTGGTGTGTGTGTGGTGTGTGTGTGTGTGTGTGTGTAATGTGTGGTGTGTGTGGGTGTGTGTGTGTGTGTGTGTGTGTGTGGAGGGCGTTGGCTCTGGTGGAGCGTGTTTACAGAGGAGGCCGGGTGGGTCAGCATGTGTTTCTTAAGAAGTCTGGCGTGTTTGTTTCAGTGACTGTGCAAGTTCCAACACGCTTACACCACACACACACACACACACACACAGTTTAGATTCACTCATTGACTATCAGGTTCTTCCATGCTACTCTGTGTTCTATTCGGTGAGTGTGTGTGTGTGTGTGTGTGTGTGTGTGTACAGTACGTACAAGAGAGGACTCAGTAAACAACATCCATATAATGATCAGCCTGAAGGCCTTCAGCTCAGTGGACTAAGGCAGTCTCGTAGTGGACTAAGGCAGTCTCGTAGTGGACTAAGGCAGTCTCGTAGTGGACTAAGGCAGTCTCGTAGTGGACTAAGACAGTCTCGTAGTGGACTAAGACAGTCTCGTAGTGGACTAAGACAGTCTCGTAGTGGACTAAGACAGTCTCGTAGTGGACTAAGACAGTCTCGTAGTGGACTAAGACAGTCTCATAGTGGACTAAGACAGTCTCATAGTGGACTAAGACAGTCTCATAGTGGACTAAGACAGTCTCATAGTGGACTAAGACAGTCTCATAGTGGACTAAGACAGTCTCGTAGGGCGCAGATGGTCCTTGGTTTCAACCCCAGTCAGTAGCAGCAGAGTTACATATTAAGGAAGTGTATTTTTAACCAGCAGAAAATGCCTTGTTCTGAAACTTTAACCTGACTTAAACTATAACTAACCTGGATCTTGCCCTAACCCTCCGTTCCTAAACCTAACCCTCCGTTCCTACACCTAACCCTCCGTTCCTAAAACTAACCCTCCGTTCCTAAAACTAACCCTTCGTTCCTAAACCAGACCCTCCGTTCCTACACCTAACCCTCAGTCCCCAAGCCTAACCCTCCGTCCCCAAGCCTAACCCTCCGTTACAGGTATGGTATTACAACTAAACAGTAAATACAGGTATGGTATTACAACTAAACAGTAAATACAGGTAGTTACAGGTGTGGTATTACAACTAAACAGTAAATACAGGTAGTTACAGGTGTGGTATTACAACTAAACAGTAAATACAGGTAGTTACAGGTGTGGTATTACAACTAAACAGTAAATACAGGTAGTTACGGGTGTGGTATTACAACTAAACAGTAAATACAGGTAGTTACAGGTATGGTATTACAACTAAACAGTAAATACAGGTAGTTACAGGTGTGGTATTACAACTAAACAGTAAATACAGGTAGTTACAGGTATGGTATTACAACTAAACAGTAAATACAGGTATGGTATTACAACTAAACAGTAAATACAGGTAGTTACAGGTGTGGTATTACAACTAAACAGTAAATACAGGTAGTTACAGGTATGGTATTACAACTAAACAGTAAATACAGGTAGTTACGGGTGTGGTATTACAACTAAACAGTAAATACAGGTAGTTACAGGTATGGTATTACAACTAAACAGTAAATACAGGTAGTTACGGGTGTGGTATTACAACTAAACAGTAAATACAGGTAGTTACAGGTATGGTATTACAACTAAACAGTAAATACAGGTAGTTACAGGTATGGTATTACAACTAAACAGTAAATACAGGTAGTTACAGGTATGGTATTACAACTAAACAGTAAATACAGGTAGTTACAGGTATGGTATTACAACTAAACAGTAAATACAGGTAGTTACAGGTATGGTATTACAACTAAACAGTAAATACAGGTAGTTACAGGTATGGTATTACAACTAAACAGTAAATACAGGTAGTTACAGGTATGGTATTACAACTAAACAGTAAATACAGGTAGTTACAGGTATGGTATTACAACTAAACAGTAAATACAGGTAGTTACAGGTATGGTATTACAACTAAACAGTAAATACAGGTAGTTACAGGTGTGGTATTACAACTAAACAGTAAATACAGGGAGTTACAGGTATGGTATTACAACTAAACAGTAAATACAGGTAGTTACAGGTATGGTCAGCTATTCTCTTCAGTCTACTGTCCTGGTATAACCTGTTCTGTGTGTGTACTTATGTTTGTAGATGGGCTTGTTGATTAAAGGTGATTTGTCACACTCCATCTGTAACCAGAGGACTGTAACAAACACCTGGCTAAGGAGAGAGAGAGAGACTGAAAAAGAGAGAGAGAGACTGAAAAAGAGAGAGAGAGAGACTGAATAAGAGGGAGAGAGAGACTGAAAAAGAGGGAGAGAGAGACTGAAAAAGAGGGAGAGAGAGACTGAATAAGAGGGAGAGAGAGACTGAAAAAGAGAGAGAGAGACTGAAAAAGAGAGAGAGAGACTGAAAAAGAGAGAGAGAGACTGAAAAAGAGAGAGAGAGACTGAAAAAGAGAGAGAGACTGAAAAAGAGAGAGAGAGACTGAAAAAGAGAGAGAGAGACTGAAAAAGAGGGAGAGAGACTGAAAAAGAGGGAGAGAGACTGAAAAAGAGAGAGAGAGACTGAAAAAGAGAGAGAGAGACTGAAAAAGAGAGAGAGAGACTGAAAAAGAGGGAGAGAGACTGAAAAAGAGGGAGAGAGACTGAAAAAGAGGGAGAGAGACTGAAAAAGAGGGAGAGAGACTGAAAAAGAGAGAGAGAGAGACTGAATAAGAGAGAGAGAGACTGAAAAAGAGAGAGAGAGAGACTGAATAAGAGAGAGAGAGAGACTGAAAAAGAGAGAGAGAGACTGAAAAAGAGAGAGAGAGACTGAAAAAGAGGGAGAGAGACTGAAAAAGAGGGAGAGAGACTGAAAAAGAGAGAGAGAGAGACTGAAAAAGAGAGAGAGAGACTGAAAAAGAGAGAGAGAGACTGAAAAAGAGGGAGAGAGACTGAAAAAGAGGGAGAGAGACTGAAAAAGAGGGAGAGAGACTGAAAAAGAGGGAGAGAGAGACAGGGAGAGGTGGTAGATGGTAGGTAAATTGTGTATTACTTGTGATACATGTTTATACAGGTATAAAGGTGGAGTTTACACATGCAGGGACAGGGACAGTAACGGTCTCTCCTCCCTTTAATTACTGTACCAGACCAACAGTAACCCTGTCTGACCTATAGAGGTTACTAACTGTACCAGACCAACAGTAACCCTGTCTGACCTATAGAGGTTACTAACTGTACCAGACCAACAGTAACCCTGTCTGACCTATAGAGGTTACTAACTGTACCAGACCAACAGTAACCCTGTCTGACCTATAGAGGTTACTAACTGTACCAGACCAACAGTAACCCTGTCTGACCTATAGAGGTTACTAACTGTACCAGACCAACAGTAACCCTGTCTGACCTATAGAGGTTACTAACTGTACCAGACCAACAGTAACCCTGTCTGACCTATAGAGGTTACTAACTGTACCAGACCAACAGTAACCCTGTCTGTCCTATAGAGGTTACTAACTGTACCAGACCAACAGTAACCCTGTCTGACCTATAGAGGTTACTAACTGTACCAGACCAACAGTAACCCTGTCTGTCCTATAGAGGTTACTAACTGTACCAGACCAACAGTAACCCTGTCTGACCTATAGAGGTTACTAACTGTACCAGACCAACAGTAACCCTGTCTGACCTATAGAGGTTACTAACTGTACCAGACCAACAGTAACCCTGTCTGACCTATAGAGGTTACTAACTGTACCAGACCAACAGTAACCCTGTCTGACCTATAGAGGTTACTAACTGTACCAGACCAACAGTAACCCTGTCTGACCTATAGAGGTTACTAACTGTACCAGACCAACAGTAACCCTGTCTGACCTATAGAGGTTACTAACTGTACCAGACCAACAGTAACCCTGTCTGACCTATAGAGGTTACTAACTGTACCAGACCAACAGTAACCCTGTCTGACCTATAGAGGTTACTAACTGTACCAGACCAACAGTAACCCTGTCTGTCCTATAGAGGTTACTAACTGTACCAGACCAACAGTAACCCTGTCTGACCTATAGAGGTTACTAACTGTACCAGACCAACAGTAACCCTGTCTGACCTATAGAGGTTACTAACTGTACCAGACCAACAGTAACCCTGTCTGACCTATAGAGGTTACTAACTGTACCAGACCAACAGTAACCCTGTCTGACCTATAGAGGTTACTAACTGTACCAGACCAACAGTAACCCTGTCTGTCCTATAGAGGTTACTAACTGTACCAGACCAACAGTAACCCTGTCTGACCTATAGAGGTTACTAACTGTACCAGACCAACAGTAACCCTGTCTGACCTATAGAGGTTACTAACTGTACCAGACCAACAGTAACCCTGTCCTATAGAGGTTACTAACTGTACCAGACCAACAGTAACCCTGTCTGACCTATAGAGGTTACTAACTGTACCAGACCAACAGTAACCCTGTCCTATAGAGGTTACTAACTGTACCAGACCAACAGTAACCCTGTCTGACCTATAGAGGTTACTAACTGTACCAGACCAACAGTAACCCTGTCTGTCCTATAGAGGTTACTAACTGTACCAGACCAACAGTAACCCTGTCTGTCCTATAGAGGTTACTAACTGTACCAGACCAACAGTAACCCTGTCTGACCTATAGAGGTTACTAACTGTACCAGACCAACAGTAACCCTGTCCTATAGAGGTTACTAACTGTACCAGACCAACAGTAACCCTGTCTGTCCTATAGAGGTTACTAACTGTACCAGACCAACAGTAACCCTGTCTGTCCTATAGAGGTTACTAACTGTACCAGACCAACAGTAACCCTGTCTGACCTATAGAGGTTACTAACTGTACCAGACCAACAGTAACCCTGTCTGACCTATAGAGGTTACTAACTGTACCAGACCAACAGTAACCCTGTCTGACCTATAGAGGTTACTAACTGTACCAGACCAACAGTAACCCTGTCTGACCTATAGAGGTTACTAACTGTACCAGACCAACAGTAACCCTGTCTGACCTATAGAGGTTACTAACTGTACCAGACCAACAGTAACCCTGTCTGACCTATAGAGGTTACTAACTGTACCAGACCAACAGTAACCCTGTCTGTCCTATAGAGGTTACTAACTGTACCAGACCACCAGTAACCCTGTCTGACCTATAGAGGTTACTAACTGTACCAGACCAACAGTAACCCTGTCTGTCCTATAGAGGTTACTAACTGTACCAGACCAACAGTAACCCTGTCTGACCTATAGAGGTTACTAACTGTACCAGACCAACAGTAACCCTGTCTGACCTATAGAGGTTACTAACTGTACCAGACCAACAGTAACCCTGTCTGACCTATAGAGGTTACTAACTGTACCAGACCAACAGTAACCCTGTCTGTCCTATAGAGGTTACTAACTGTACCAGACCAACAGTAACCCTGTCTGTCCTATAGAGGTTACTAACTGTACCAGACCAACAGTAACCCTGTCTGACCTATAGAGGTTACTAACTGTACCAGACCAACAGTAACCCTGTCCTATAGAGGTTACTAACTGTACCAGACCAACAGTAACCCTGTCTGTCCTATAGAGGTTACTAACTGTACCAGACCAACAGTAACCCTGTCTGTCCTATAGAGGTTACTAACTGTACCAGACCAACAGTAACCCTGTCTGACCTATAGAGGTTACTAACTGTACCAGACCACCAGTAACCCTGTCTGACCTATAGAGGTTACTAACTGTACCAGACCAACAGTAACCCTGTCTGTCCTATAGAGGTTACTAACTGTACCAGACCACCAGTAACCCTGTCTGACCTATAGAGGTTACTAACTGTACCAGACCAACAGTAACCCTGTCTGACCTATAGAGGTTACTAACTGTACCAGACCAACAGTAACCCTGTCTGTCCTATAGAGGTTACTAACTGTACCAGACCAACAGTAACCCTGTCTGTCCTATAGAGGTTACTAACTGTACCAGACCAACAGTAACCCTGTCTGACCTATAGAGGTTACTAACTGTACCAGACCAACAGTAACCCTGTCTGACCTATAGAGGTTACTAACTGTACCAGACCAACAGTAACCCTGTCTGACCTATAGAGGTTACTAACTGTACCAGACCAACAGTAACCCTGTCTGTCTGTCCTATAGAGGTTACTAACTGTACCAGACCAACAGTAACCCTGTCTGTCTGTCCTATAGAGGTTACTAACTGTACCAGACCAACAGTAACCCTGTCTGTCCTATAGAGGTTACTGACTGTACCAGACCAACAGTAACCCTATCTGACCTATAGAGGTTACTGACTGTACCAGACCAACAGTAACCCTGTCTGTCCTATAGAGGTTACTAACTGTACCAGACCAACAGTAACCCTGTCTGACCTATAGAGGTTACTAACTGTACCAGACCAACAGTAACCCTGTCTGACCTATAGAGGTTACTAACTGTACCAGACCAACAGTAACCCTGTCTGACCTATAGAGGTTACTAACTGTACCAGACCAACAGTAACCCTGTCTGTCCTATAGAGGTTACTAACTGTACCAGACCAACAGTAACCCTGTCTGACCTATAGAGGTTACTAACTGTACCAGACCAACAGTAACCCTGTCTGACCTATAGAGGTTACTAACTGTACCAGACCAACAGTAACCCTGTCTGTCCTATAGAGGTTACTAACTGTACCAGACCAACAGTAACCCTGTCTGTCCTATAGAGGTTACTAACTGTACCAGACCAACAGTAACCCTGTCTGACCTATAGAGGTTACTAACTGTACCAGACCAACAGTAACCCTGTCTGACCTATAGAGGTTACTAACTGTACCAGACCAACAGTAACCCTGTCTGACCTATAGAGGTTACTAACTGTACCAGACCAACAGTAACCCTGTCTGACCTATAGAGGTTACTAACTGTACCAGACCAACAGTAACCCTGTCTGTCCTATAGAGGTTACTAACTGTACCAGACCAACAGTAACCCTGTCTGTCTGTCCTATAGAGGTTACTAACTGTACCAGACCAACAGTAACCCTGTCTGTCCTATAGAGGTTACTAACTGTACCAGACCAACAGTAACCCTGTCTGTCCTATAGAGGTTACTAACTGTACCAGACCAACAGTAACCCTGTCTGTCCTATAGAGGTTACTAACTGTACCAGACCAACAGTAACCCTGTCTGTCCTATAGAGGTTACTAACTGTACCAGACCAACAGTAACCCTGTCTGTCCTATAGAGGTTACTAACTGTACCAGACCAACAGTAACCCTGTCTGACCTATAGAGGTTACTAACTGTACCAGACCAACAGTAACCCTGTCTGACCTATAGAGGTTACTAACTGTACCAGACCAACAGTAACCCTGTCTGTCCTATAGAGGTTACTAACTGTACCAGACCAACAGTAACCCTGTCTGACCTATAGAGGTTACTAACTGTACCAGACCAACAGTAACCCTGTCTGTCCTATAGAGGTTACTAACTGTACCAGACCAACAGTAACCCTGTCTGACCTATAGAGGTTACTAACTGTACCAGACCAACAGTAACCCTGTCTGACCTATAGAGGTTACTAACTGTACCAGACCAACAGTAACCCTGTCTGTCCTATAGAGGTTACTAACTGTACCAGACCAACAGTAACCCTGTCTGACCTATAGAGGTTACTAACTGTACCAGACCAACAGTAACCCTGTCTGACCTATAGAGGTTACTAACTGTACCAGACCAACAGTAACCCTGTCTGTCCTATAGAGGTTACTAACTGTACCAGACCAACAGTAACCCTGTCTGACCTATAGAGGTTACTAACTGTACCAGACCAACAGTAACCCTGTCTGTCCTATAGAGGTTACTAACTGTACCAGACCAACAGTAACCCTGTCTGTCCTATAGAGGTTACTAACTGTACCAGACCAACAGTAACCCTGTCTGACCTATAGAGGTTACTAACTGTACCAGACCAACAGTAACCCTGTCTGACCTATAGAGGTTACTAACTGTACCAGACCAACAGTAACCCTGTCTGACCTATAGAGGTTACTAACTGTACCAGACCAACAGTAACCCTGTCTGACCTATAGAGGTTACTAACTGTACCAGACCAACAGTAACCCTGTCTGTCCTATAGAGGTTACTAACTGTACCAGACCAACAGTAACCCTGTCTGACCTATAGAGGTTACTAACTGTACCAGACCAACAGTAACCCTGTCTGACCTATAGAGGTTACTAACTGTACCAGACCAACAGTAACCCTGTCTGTCCTATAGAGGTTACTAACTGTACCAGACCAACAGTAACCCTGTCTGACCTATATAGGTTACTAACTGTACCAGACCAACAGTAACCCTGTCTGACCTATAGAGGTTACTAACTGTACCAGACCAACAGTAACCCTGTCTGACCTATAGAGGTTACTAACTGTACCAGACCAACAGTAACCCTGTCTGACCTATAGAGGTTACTAACTGTACCAGACCACCAGTAACCCAGTCTCTACTGTACCAGACCAACAGTAACCCAGTCTCTACTGTACCAGACCAACAGTAACCCAGTCTCTACTGTACCAGACCAACAGTAACCCAGTCTCTACAGTACCAGACCAACAGTAACCCAGTCTCTACTGTACCAGACCAACAGTAACCCAGTCTCTACTGTACCAGACCAACAGTAACCCAGTCTCTACTGTACCAGACCAACAGTAACCCAGTCTCTACAGTACCAGACCAACAGTAACCCAGTCTCTACTGTACCAGACCAACAGTAACCCAGTCTCTACTGTACCAGACCAACAGTAACCCAGTCTCTACTGTACCAGGCCAACAGTAACCCAGTCTCTACTGTACCAGACCAACAGTAACCCAGTCTCTACTGTACCAGGCCAACAGTAACCCAGTCTCTACTGTACCAGACCAACAGTAACCCAGTCTCTACTGTACCAGACCAACATTAACCCAGTCTCTACTGTACCAGGCCAACAGTAACCCAGTCTCTACTGTACCAGACCAACAGTAACCCAGTCTCTACTGTACCAGACCAACAGTAACCCAGTCTCTACTGTACCAGACCAACAGTAACCCAGTCTCTACTGTACCAGACCAACAGTAACCCAGTCTCTACTGTACCAGACCAACAGTAACCCAGTCTCTACTGTACCAGACCAACAGTAACCCAGTCTCTACTGTACCAGACCAACAGTAACCCAGTCTCTACTGTACCAGACCAACAGTAACCCAGTCTCTACTGTACCAGGCCAACAGTAACCCAGTCTCTACTGTACCAGGCCAACAGTAACCCAGTCTCTACTGTACCAGGCCAACAGTAACCCAGTCTCTACTGTACCAGGCCAACAGTAACCCAGTCTCTACTGTACCAGACCAACAGTAACCCAGTCTCTACTGTACCAGACCAACAGTAACCCAGTCTCTACTGTACCAGACCAACAGTAACCCAGTCTCTACTGTACCAGGCCAACAGTAACCCAGTCTCTACTGTACCAGACCAACAGTAACCCAGTCTCTACTGTACCAGGCCAACAGTAACCCAGTCTCTACTGTACCAGACCAACAGTAACCCAGTCTCTACTGTACCAGACCAACAGTAACCCAGTCTCTACTGTACCAGACCAACAGTAACCCAGTCTCTACTGTACCAGACCATCAGTAACCCAGTCTCTACTGTACCAGACCATCAGTAACCCAGTCTCTACTGTACCAGGCCAACAGTAACCCAGTCTCTACAGTACCAGACCAACAGTAACCCAGTCTCTACTGTACCAGACCAACAGTAACCCAGTCTCTACTGTACCAGACCAACAGTAACCCAGTCTCTACTGTACCAGGCCAACAGTAACCCAGTCTCTACTGTACCAGGCCAACAGTAACCCAGTCTCTACTGTACCAGACCAACAGTAACCCAGTCTCTACTGTACCAGACCAACAGTAACCCAGTCTCTACTGTACCAGGCCAACAGTAACCCAGTCTCTACCGTACCAGGCCAACAGTAACCCAGTCTCTACAGTACCAGACCAACAGTAACCCAGTCTCTACTGTACCAGACCAACAGTAACCCAGTCTCTACTGTACCACACCAACAGTAACCCAGTCTCTACTGTACCAGGCCAACAGTAACCCAGTCTCTACTGTACCAGACCAACAGTAACCCAGTCTCTACTGTACCAGACCAACAGTAACCCAGTCTCTACTGTACCAGGCCGACAGTAACCCAGTCTCTACTGTACCAGACCAACAGTAACCCAGTCTCTACTGTACCAGGCCAACAGTAACCCAGTCTCTACTGTACCAGACCAACAGTAACCCAGTCTCTACTGTACCAGGCCGACAGTAACCCAGTCTCTACTGTACCAGACCAACAGTAACCCAGTCTCTACCGTACCAGGCCAACAGTAACCTATTCTCTCCAGCCAGATAACTTACTTCCTCAAATATTTGAATGTTTTTTTTTTTAGGATTACGTAGCTCCAAAGTCCAAGTTGGAGGATGACCACGACAAAACAGTAACTCACACAGCAACAGTGACATCTAGTGGCCAGCTGCTGTCACTACACCAGTCTGGGCACTGACGGCTTAGGCCACAGCTGTTCTATACGGTCTCTGGGACACACATGCAGTCGTCATTGTCCGTTTTCTGTCTTTTAAAACATGAATATAATTTTTTTCCCCCCCGGGACAAGTTACATACGTACGAAAGCGAACATAGTGGGTCTAATGATGGACAATCATATCCGTTGTCCATCATCGAATGACTTCCTATTGAAAAGCTATTGTCTCAAATCAGGAGAAATACTGTGTTTCTCCACTAGCCGTACACTAAACCAATGTCCTTCTACATGCTGCTATTTAAAATCAGGTTTGGGATTCAGTTCTATTCCATTTCCATACAGAACACTGATTCACATTCACATTCTAGAACTAGAAGGAATCATTTAGAATCTTTATCTTGAACTGTTTAATTGCTGCTATGGAAACCAGGACAAGCCAGGCTAAATGCATCAGTTATTACTATGGAGACTAGCCAGGCTAAATGCATCAATTATTACTACGGGGACTAGCCAGGCTAAATGCATCAATTATTACTACGGGGACTAGCCAGGCTAAATGCATCAATTATTACTACGGAGACTAGCCAGGCTAAATGCATCAATTATTACTACGGGGACTAGCCAGGCTAAATGCATCAATTATTACTACGGGGACTAGCCAGGCTAAATGCATCAATTATTACTACGGGGACTAGCCAGGCTAAATGCATCAGTTATTACTATGGAGACTAGCCAGGCTAAATGCATCAGTTATTACTACGGAGACTAGCCAGGCTAAATGCATCAGTTATTACTACGGGGACTAGCCAGGCTAAATGCATCAGTTATTACTATGGGGACTAGCCAGGCTAAATGCATCAGTTATTACTATGGGGACTAGCCAGGCTAAATGCATCAGTTATTACTACGGGGACTAGCCTGGCTAAATGCATCAATTATTACTATGGGGACTAGCCAGGCTAAATGCATCAATTATTACTACGGGGACTAGCCTGGCTAAATGCATCAGTTATTACTACGGGGACTAGCCAGGCTAAATGCATCAGTTATTACTACGGGGACTAGCCAGGCTGAATGCATCAATTATTACTATGGAGACTAGCCAGGCTAAATGGATCAATTATTACTACGGGGACTAGCCAGGCTAAATGCATCAATTATTACTATGGGGACTAGCCAGGCTAAATGCATCAGTTATTACTACTGGGACTAGCCAGGCTAAATGCATCAATTATTACTACGGGGACTAGCCAGGCTAAATGCATCAATTATTACTACGGGGACTAGCCAGGCTAAATGCATCAGTTATTACTACGGGGACTAGCCAGGCTAAATGCATCAGTTATTACTACGGGGACTAGCCAGGCTGAATGCATCAATTATTACTATGGAGACTAGCCAGGCTAAATGGATCAATTATTACTACGGGGACTAGCCAGGCTAAATGCATCAATTATTACTATGGGGACTAGCCAGGCTAAATGCATCAGTTATTACTACGGGGACTAGCCAGGCTAAATGCATCAATTATTACTACGGGGACTAGCCAGGCTAAATGCATCAATTATTACTACGGGGACTAGCCAGGCTAAATGCATCAGTTATTACTACGGGGACTAGCCAGGCTAAATGCATCAGTTATTACTATGGAGACTAGCCAGGCTAAATGCATCAGTTATTACTACGGGGACTAGCCAGGCTAAATGCATCAGTTATTACTACGGGGACTAGCCTGGCTAAATGCATCAGTTATTACTATGGGGACTAGCCAGGCTAAATGCATCAATTATTACTAAGGGGACTAGCCAGGCTAAATGCATCAATTATTACTACGGGGACTAGCCAGGCTAAATGCATCAGTTATTACTACGGGGACTAGCCAGGCTAAATGGATCAATTATTACTACGGGGACTAGCCAGGCTAAATGCATCAGTTATTACTACGGGGACTAGCCAGGCTAAATGCATCAGTTATTACTACGGGGACTAGCCAGGCTAAATGCATCAGTTATTACTATGGGGACTAGCCAGGCTAAATGCATCAATTATTACTACGGGGACTAGCCAGGCTAAATGATTCAGTTATTACTACGGGGACTAGCCAGGCTAAATGCATCAATTATTACTATGGGGACTAGCCAGGCTAAATGCATCAATTATTACTACGGGGACTAGCCAGGCTAAATGCATCAATTATTACTACGGGGACTAGCCAGGCTAAATGCATCAATTATTACTATGGGGACTAGCCAGGCTAAATGCATCAGTTATTACTACGGGGACTAGCCAGGCTAAATGCATCAATTATTACTACGGGGACTAGCCTGGCTAAATGCATCAGTTATTACTATGGGGACTAGCCAGGCTAAATGCATCAATTATTACTACGGGGACTAGCCAGGCTAAATGCATCAATTATTACTATGGAGACTAGCCAGGCTAAATGCATCAATTATTACTAAGGGGACTAGCCAGGCTAAATGCATCAATTATTACTACGGGGACTAGCCAGGCTAAATGCATCAATTATTACTACGGGGACTAGCCAGGCTAAATGCATCAATTATTACTATGGAGACTAGCCAGGCTAAATGCATCAGTTATTACTACGGGGACTAGCCAGGCTAAATGCATCAATTATTACTATGGAGACTAGCCAGGCTAAATGCATCAATTATTACTAAGGGGACTAGCCAGGCTAAATGCATCAATTATTACTACGGGGACTAGCCAGGCTAAATGCATCAATTATTACTATGGAGACTAGCCTGGCTAAATGCATCAGTTATTACTACGGGGACTAGCCTGGCTAAATGCATCAGTTATTACTACGGGGACTAGCCTGGCTAAATGCATCAGTTATTACTACGGGGACTAGCCAGGCTAAATGCATCAATTATTACTACGGGGACTAGCCAGGCTAAATGCATCAGTTATTACTACGGGGACTAGCCAGGCTAAATGCATCAGTTATTACTACGGGGACTAGCCAGGCTAAATGCATCAATTATTACTACGGGGACTAGCCAGGCTAAATGCATCAATTATTACTACGGGGACTAGCCAGGCTAAATGCATCAATTATTACTACGGGGACTAGCCAGGCTAAATGCATCAGTTATTACTACGGGGACTAGCCAGGCTAAATGCATCAGTTATTACTATGGAGACTAGCCAGGCTAAATGCATCAGTTATTACTACGGGGACTAGCCAGGCTAAATGCATCAGTTATTACTACGGGGACTAGCCTGGCTAAATGCATCAGTTATTACTATGGGGACTAGCCAGGCTAAATGCATCAATTATTACTAAGGGGACTAGCCAGGCTAAATGCATCAATTATTACTACGGGGACTAGCCAGGCTAAATGCATCAGTTATTACTACGGGGACTAGCCAGGCTAAATGGATCAATTATTACTACGGGGACTAGCCAGGCTAAATGCATCAGTTATTACTACGGGGACTAGCCAGGCTAAATGCATCAGTTATTACTACGGGGACTAGCCAGGCTAAATGCATCAGTTATTACTATGGGGACTAGCCAGGCTAAATGCATCAGTTATTACTACGGGGACTAGCCAGGCTAAATGCATCAGTTATTACTACGGGGACTAGCCAGGCTAAATGCATCAATTATTACTATGGGGACTAGCCAGGCTAAATGCATCAATTATTACTACGGGGACTAGCCAGGCTAAATGCATCAATTATTACTACGGGGACTAGCCAGGCTAAATGCATCAATTATTACTATGGGGACTAGCCAGGCTAAATGCATCAGTTATTACTACGGGGACTAGCCAGGCTAAATGCATCAATTATTACTACGGGGACTAGCCTGGCTAAATGCATCAGTTATTACTATGGGGACTAGCCAGGCTAAATGCATCAATTATTACTACGGGGACTAGCCAGGCTAAATGCATCAATTATTACTATGGAGACTAGCCAGGCTAAATGCATCAATTATTACTAAGGGGACTAGCCAGGCTAAATGCATCAATTATTACTACGGGGACTAGCCAGGCTAAATGCATCAATTATTACTACGGGGACTAGCCAGGCTAAATGCATCAATTATTACTACGGGGACTAGCCAGGCTAAATGCATCAATTATTACTATGGAGACTAGCCAGGCTAAATGCATCAGTTATTACTACGGGGACTAGCCAGGCTAAATGCATCAATTATTACTATGGAGACTAGCCAGGCTAAATGCATCAATTATTACTAAGGGGACTAGCCAGGCTAAATGCATCAATTATTACTACGGGGACTAGCCAGGCTAAATGCATCAATTATTACTATGGAGACTAGCCTGGCTAAATGCATCAGTTATTACTACGGGGACTAGCCTGGCTAAATGCATCAGTTATTACTACGGGGACTAGCCTGGCTAAATGCATCAGTTATTACTACGGGGACTAGCCAGGCTAAATGCATCAATTATTACTACGGGGACTAGCCAGGCTAAATGCATCAGTTATTACTAAGGGGACAAGCCAGGCTAAATGCATCAGTTATTACTAAGGGGACTAGCCAGGCTAAATGCATCAGTTATTACTACGGGACTAGCCAGGCTAAATGCATCAGTTATTACTACGGGGACTAGCCAGGCTAAATGCATCAGTTATTACTACGGGGACTAGCCAGGCTAAATGCATCAATTATTACTAAGGGGACAAGCCAGGCTAAATGCATCAATTATTACTATGGGGACTAGCCAGGCTAAATGCATCAGTTATTACTATGGGGACTAGCCAGGCTAAATGCATCAATTATTACTACGGGGACTAGCCAGGCTAAATGCATCAGTTATTACTACGGGGACTAGCCAGGCTAAATGCATCAATTATTACTACGGGGACTAGCCAGGCTAAATGCATCAGTTATTACTAAGGGGACAAGCCAGGCTAAATGCATCAGTTATTACTATGGGGACTAGCCAGGCTAAATGCATCAATTATTACTATGGGGACTAGCCAGGCTAAATGCATCAATTATTACTATGGGGACTAGCCAGGCTAAATGCATCAGTTATTACTATGGGGACTAGCCAGGCTAAATGCATCAGTTATTACTATGGGGACTAGCCAGGCTAAATGCATCAATTATTACTATGGGGACTAGCCAGGCTAAATGCATCAGTTATTACTAAGGGGACAAGCCAGGCTAAATGCATCAGTTATTACTATGGGGACTAGCCAGGCTAAATGCATCAGTTATTACTACGGGGACTAGCCAGGCTAAATGCATCAATTATTACTACGGGGACTAGCCAGGCTAAATGCATCAATTATTACTACGGGGACTAGCCAGGCTAAATGCATCAATTATTACTACGGGGACTAGCCAGGCTAAATGCATCAGTTATTACTACGGGGACTAGCCAGGCTAAATGCATCAGTTATTACTACGGAGACTAGCCAGGCTAAATGCATCAGTTATTACTACGGGGACTAGCCAGGCTAAATGCATCAGTTATTACTATGGGGACTAGCCAGGCTAAATGCATCAGTTATTACTATGGGGACTAGCCAGGCTAAATGCATCAGTTATTACTATGGGGACTAGCCAGGCTAAATGCATCAATTATTACTATGGGGACTAGCCAGGCTAAATGCATCAGTTATTACTATGGGGACTAGCCAGGCTAAATGCATCAGTTATTACTAAGGGGACAAGCCAGGCTAAATGCATCAGTTATTACTATGGGGACTAGCCAGGCTAAATGCATCAATTATTACTATGGGGACTAGCCAGGCTAAATGCATAAATTATTACTATGGGGACTAGCCAGGCTAAATGCATCAGTTATTACTATGGGGACTAGCCAGGCTAAATGCATCAGTTATTACTATGGGGACTAGCCAGGCTAAATGCATCAATTATTACTATGGGGACTAGCCAGGCTAAATGCATCAGTTATTACTAAGGGGACAAGCCAGGCTAAATGCATCAGTTATTACTATGGGGACTAGCCAGGCTAAATGCATCAGTTATTACTACGGGGACTAGCCAGGCTAAATGCATCAATTATTACTACGGGGACTAGCCAGGCTAAATGCATCAGTTATTACTATGGGGACTAGCCAGGCTAAATGCATCAGTTATTACTACGGAGACTAGCCAGGCTAAATGCATCAGTTATTACTACGGGGACTAGCCAGGCTAAATGCATCAGTTATTACTATGGGGACTAGCCAGGCTAAATGCATCAGTTATTACTATGGGGACTAGCCAGGCTAAATGCATCAGTTATTACTATGGGGACTAGCCAGGCTAAATGCATCAATTATTACTACGGAGACTAGCCAGGCTAAATGCATCAGTTATTACTATGGGGACTAGCCAGGTTAAATGCATCAGTTATTACTATGGGGACTAGCCAGGCTAAATGCATCAGTTATTACTAAGGTGACTAGCCAGACTAAATGCATCAATTATTACTACGGGGACTAGCCTGGCTAAATGCATCAATTATTACTACGGGGACTAGCCAGGCTAAATGCATCAATTATTACTACGGGGACTAGCTAGGCTAAATGCATCAGTTATTACTACGGGGACTAGCTAGGCTAAATGCATCAGTTATTACTACGGGGACTAGCCAGGCTAAATGCATCAATTATTACTACGGGGACTAGCCAGGCTAAATGCATCAGTTATTACTACGGGGACTAGCCAGGCTAAATGCATCAATTATTACTACGGGGACTAGCCAGGCTAAATGCATCAATTATTACTACGGGGACTAGCCAGGCTAAATGCATCAGTTATTACTACGGGGACTAGCCAGGCTAAATGCATCAATTATTACTACGGGGACTAGCCAGGCTAAATGCATCAATTATTACTACGGGGACTAGCCAGGCTAAATGCATCAGTTATTACTACGGGGACTAGCCAGGCTAAATGCATCAATTATTACTACGGGGACTAGCCAGGCTAAATGCATCAATTATTACTACGGGGACTAGCCTGGCTAAATGCATCAATTATTACTACGGGGACTAGCCTGGCTAAATGCATCAATTATTACTACGGGGACTAGCCAGGCTAAATGCATCAATTATTACTACGGGGACTAGCCAGGCTAAATGCATCAATTATTACTACGGGGACTAGCCAGGCTAAATGCATCAATTATTACTATGGAGACTAGCCAGGCTAAATGCATCAATTATTACTATGGAGACTAGCCAGGCTAAATGCATCAATTATTACTATGGAGACTAGCCAGGCTAAATGCATCAATTATTACTACGGGGACTAGCCAGGCTAAATGCATCAATTATTACTACGGGGACTAGCCAGGCTAAATGCATCAATTATTACTATGGGGACTAGCCAGGCTAAATGCATCAATTATTACTAAGGGGACTAGCCAGGCTAAATGCATCAATTATTACTACGGGGACTAGCCAGGCTAAATGCATCAGTTATTACTACGGGGACTAGCCAGGCTAAATGCATCAGTTATTACTATGGAGACTAGCCAGGCTAAATGCATCACTTATTACTACGGGGACTAGCCAGGCTAAATGCATCAGTTATTACTATGGGGACTAGCCAGGCTAAATGCATCAATTATTACTATGGGGACTAGCCAGGCTAAATGCATCAGTTATTACTATGGGGACTAGCCAGGCTAAATGCATCAATTATTACTACGGGGACTAGCCAGGCTAAATGCATCAATTATTACTAAGGGGACTAGCCAGGCTAAATGCATCAATTATTACTACGGGGACTAGCCAGGCTAAATGCATCAGTTATTACTACGGGGACTAGCCAGGCTAAATGCATCAGTTATTACTATGGAGACTAGCCAGGCTAAATGCATCACTTATTACTACGGGGACTAGCCAGGCTAAATGCATCAGTTATTACTATGGGGACTAGCCAGGCTAAATGCATCAATTATTACTACGGGGACTAGCCAGGCTAAATGAATAAATTATTACTATAAATGAACTAGAATCTAAATGTATTTGTTGAATTAAAACATTTCAACAGGTGTGTAAGACATGCAGTAGAGAGATGCCTCTTGATATGAAGAACACACGTCCTTATCTGATACAAGATACACCCTCCTTACTCAAACAGGGGTGTGTGTGTGTGTGTGTGTGTGTGTGTGTGTGTGTGTGTGTGTGTGTGTGTGTGTGTGTGTGTGTGTGTGTGTGTGTGTGTGTGTACGTACCATTGCTGTCAGTGTTTTTCTGAGGGGTAGCGACGCGTAGGAAGATCTGTTGTCTCCAGGAGTGTCTCCGTAGAGGACTGTCTCCTACCACACACACTGCTACCGGACTGGACAGGGCTGCTACGTCACTGGAACACATTAATACACACACACTGCTACCGGACTGGACAGGGCTGCTACGTCACTGGAACACACACACATTAATACACACACACTGCTACCGGACTGGACAGGGCTGCTACGTCACTGGAACACACACACATTAATACACACACACACACACACACACACACACACTGCTACCCCCATGTTGGGACACACAACATTAAATACACACCCCACACCAGGACGCGTAAGTGGTTATAAAACTCACAGGTAGAGGTGTGGAGGTGTGGTGTGTACCTCTTGTCTAAGTCACAGGGGTGGCTCTCGTGGACAGGAGCGAGCAGTTTGAGGAAGTTAGGAACGGAGGAGGAGGAGTGGAGACGAGCACGCAGACCACCCAGAGGACTGACAGAGAGAGACAGAGAGAGAGAGAGAGAGAGAGAGAGAGAGAGAGAGAGAGAGAAAGGAGGAGACAGAGAGAAAGGAGGAAAGAAACATTAAAGATATAGACTGGACAGACAGGAAGTAGCAGGGAGAGAAACTGAAACAGAGTGATAATGACAGGAAGTAGCAGGGACAGACAAGGAAACAGAGTGACAATGACAGGAAGTAGCAGGGACAGACAAGGAAACAGAGTGATAATGACAGGAAGTAGCAGGGAGAGAAACTGAAACAGAGTGATAATGACAGGAAGTGGCAGGGACAGACAAGGAAACAGAGTGATAATGACAGGAAGTGGCAGGGACAGACAAGGAAACAGAGTGACAATGACAGGAAGTAGCAGGGACAGACAAGGAAACAGAGTGACAATGACAGGAAGTAGCAGGGACAGACAAGGAAACAGAGTGATAATGACAGACAGGAAGTAGCAGGGACAGACAAGGAAACAGAGTGATAATGACAGACAGGAAGTAGCAGGGACAGACAAGGAAACAGAGTGATAATGACAGACAGGAAGTAGCAGGGACAGACAAGGAAACAGAGTGATAATGACAGGAAGTAGCAGGGACAGACAAGGAAACACAGTGATAATGACAGACAGGAAGTAGCAGGGACAGACAAGGAAACATAGTGTTAATGACAGGAAGTAGCAGGGACAGACAAGGAAACAGAGTGATAATGACAGGAAGTGGCAGGGACAGACAAGGAAACAGAGTGATAATGACAGACAGGAAGTAGCAGGGACAGACAAGGAAACATAGTGATAATGACAGACAGGAAGTAGCAGGGACAGACAAGGAAACAGAGTGATAATGACAGGAAGTAGCAGGGACATACAAGGAAAAAGAGTGATAATGACAGGAAGTAGCAGGGACAGACAAGGAAACATAGTGTTAATGACAGGAAGTAGCAGGGACAGACAAGGAAACAGAGTGATAATGACAGGAAGTGGCAGGGAGAGAAACTGAAACAGAGTGATAATGACAGGAAGTGGCAGGGACAGACAAGGAAACAGAGTGATAATGACAGACAGGAAGTAGCAGGGACAGACAAGGAAACAGAGTGATAATGACAGGAAGTAGCAGGGACAGACAAGGAAAAAGAGTGATAATGACAGGAAGTAGCAGGGACAGACAAGGAAACATAGTGTTAATGACAGGAAGTAGCAGGGACAGACAAGGAAACAGAGTGATAATGACAGGAAGTGGCAGGGAGAGAAACTGAAACAGAGTGATAATGACAGGAAGTGGCAGGGACAGACAAGGAAACAGAGTGATAATGACAGACAGGAAGTAGCAGGGACAGACAAGTAAACAGAGTGATAATGACAGGAAGTAGCAGGGACAGACAAGGAAAAATAGTGATAATGACAGGAAGTAGCAGGGACAGACAAGGAAACAGAGTGATAATGACAGGAAGTAGCAGGGACAGACAAGGAAACAGAGTGACAATGACAGGAAGTAGCAGGGACAGACAAGGAAACAGAGTGATAATGACAGGAAGTAGCAGGGACAGACAAGGAAACAGAGTGACAATGACAGGAAGTAGCAGGGACAGACAAGGAAACAGAGTGACAATGACAGGAAGTAGCAGGGACAGACAAGGAAACAGAGTGATAATGACAGGAAGTGGCAGGGAGAGAAACTGAAACAGAGTGATAATGACAGGAAGTGGCAGGGACAGACAAGGAAACAGAGTGATAATGACAGACAGGAAGTAGCAGGGACAGACAAGGAAACAGAGTGATAATGACAGACAGGAAGTAGCAGGGACAGACAAGGAAACAGAGTGATAATGACAGGAAGTAGCAGGGACAGACAAGGAAAAAGAGTGATAATGACAGGAAGTAGCAGGGACAGACAAGGAAACATAGTGTTAATGACAGGAAGTAGCAGGGACAGACAAGGAAACAGAGTGACAATGACAGGAAGTAGCAGGGACAGACAAGGAAACAGAGTGACAATGACAGGAAGTAGCAGGGACAGACAAGGAAACAGAGTGATAATGACAGGAAGTAGCAGGGACAGACAGGAAAGGAACAGAGAAAATAAAAAGGAGGGGTGAAGGCGCTCACCTTCGTTTGGCCAGGCGACCCCCGAGAGAGGGGGATGAGGGTCGATGAGAGAGAAGAGGAGAGGGGAAGGAGAGGAAAGGAAGAGTAGGGTCGGCTTGGAGTCTTCTGGAGGAGAGAGAGAGAGAGAGAGAGAGAAAGAGAGGGAGAGAGAGAGAGAGACAGAGAGAGAGAAAGAGAGAGAGAGAAAGAGAGAGACAGAGAGAGAGAAAGAGAGAGACAGAGAGAGAGAAAGAGAGAGAGAGAGAAAGAGAGAAGAGAGAGAATAAGGATGGAAATTCTAAAGAAAAGGAGTGAAGCGGGTGACGGAGGTGAGGGTGTTGACCTTCCGAGGAGGAACACAACAGGAAGTAGCATATTTATGACAGGAACTCCGTGTGTGTATGTGTTTGTGGACATGTCAGGAAAGTACGGAGTGTGTGCCCCATTCAGGACAACAAGAGAGACGTAAGCCGTCCATCCAAATAGAACTGATGACGTATTATTTTAAAATGCTTGTTGATCACACACACACACACACACACACACACACACGTCAGCTCTTACTTGCTCTGGTGCGGAGTGTCAGTGCTGACGGAGTAGTGACGGACCAGTTTGGGCTTCGCGGAGCCGCTGGGGACCTGGGGGGTGTGTGTATACGAGGGGGTGTGGTCAGGGTAGGAAGTGGAGAGATCGTGGTAGGAAGGGGAGTGGCTGAAGGTGCTGGCTCTCCGCCTGAAGCCATGTGGCTGGGACTGTGTGTCCCGGGAAGACAGAGAGAGGGATGAGACGGAAGGAGAGACGGAGAGAGGAGAGGCGTCCAGACGTTTCAGGTCCCCTGTAGAGTTGTGAGACCGCAAAGGATTGGAGGAGGGGAGGGGATCTTCTAGGGAGGGGTCCTGGGAAGGGAAGGAGAGGGAGGGAGAGGGAGAGGGGGAGAGAGAGAGAGGGGGAGAGGGAGAGAGAGGGAGGAGAGAGAGAGGGGGAGAGAGAGAGAGAGAAGGAGAGGGAGAAGGAGAGAGGGAGAAGGAGAGAGGGAGAAGGAGAGGGAGAGGAGAGGGAGAAGGAGAGGGAGAGGGAGAGAGGGAGAAGGAGAGGGAGAGAGGGGGAAGGAGAGGGAGAGAGGGGGAAGGAGAGGGAGAGAGGGAGAAGGAGAGAGGGAGAGGAGAGGGAGAAGGAGAGGGAGAGAGGGAGAAGGAGAGGGAGAGAGGGAGAAGGAGAGGGAGAAGGAGAGGGAGAAGGAGAGGGAGAGAGGGAGAAGGAGAGGGAGAGAGGGGGAAGGAGAGGGAGAGAGGGAGAAGGAGAGGGAGAGAGGGAGAAGGAGAGAGAAGGAGAGGGAGGGAGAAGGAGGAGAGAGAGAGGGGGAGGGAGAAGGAGGAGAGAGAGAGAGGGGGAGAGGGAGAGAGAGGGAGGAGAGAGAGGGGGGGAGAGAGAGAGAGAGAGGGAGAAGGAGAGGGAGAGAGGGAGAAGGAGAGGGAGAAGGAGAGGGAGAGAGGGAGAAGGAGAGGGAGAGAGGGAGAAGGAGAGGGAGAGAAGGAGAGGGAGGGAGAAGGAGGAGAGAGAGAGGGGGAGGGAGAAGGAGGAGAGAGAGAGAGGGGGAGAGTGAGGGGGAGAGAGAGGGGAGAAGGAGAGGGAGGGAGAAGGAGAGGGAGGAGAGAGAGAGTGGGAGAGAGCGGGGGGGGGGGTAGAGAGTGAGAGGGGAGAGAGAGAGAGTTGGAGTTAGACACAGATAGTTTACACTTTACCGGACAGTTTATTAGGTACACCCTGTACACCTAAATGGATGGCTCCTACAGACAGTGAGTCACGTGGACGTGTCTTGTTATATAAAGCAGACAGGCATCGAGACATTCAGTTACTGTTCCACTGAACTTTAGACTGGGCAACACGTGTGACCTAAGTGACTCTGAGCGTGGTGTGATGGTCGGGGCCAGGCGAGCCGGATTCAGGATGTCAGAAACGGACGCCCTCCTGGGCTTTTAACAGACGACACCGTCTAGGGTCTATACTGAGAATGGTGTGATGATTTTAACAGACAGTGTCCAGGGTTAATACTGAGAATGGTGTGATGATTATAACAGACAGTGTCCAGGGTTAATACTGAGAATGGTGTGATGATTATAACAGACAGTGTCCAGGGTTTATACTGAGAATGGTGTGATGATTTTAACAGACAGTGTCCAGGGTTTATACTGAGAATGGTGTGATGATTTTAACAGACAGTGTCCAGGGTTTATACTGAGAATGGTGTGATGATTATAACAGACAGCGTCCAGGGTTAATACTGAGAATGGTGTGATGATTTTAACAGACAGTGTCCAGGGTTTATACTGAGAATGGTGTGATGATTATAACAGACAGTGTCCAGGGTTTATACTGAGAATGGTGTGATGATTATAACAGACAGTGTCCGGGGTTTATACTGAGAATGGTGTGATGATTTTAACAGACAGTGTCCAGGGTTTATACTGAGAATGGTGTGATGATTATAACAGACAGCGTCCAGGGTTTATACTGAGAATGGTGTGATGATTTTAACAGACAGTGTCCAGGGTTTATACTGAGAATGGTGTGATGATTTTAACAGACAGTGTCCAGGGTTTATACTGAGAATGGTGTGATGATTTTAACAGACAGTGTCCAGGGTCTATACTGAGAATGGTGTGATGATTATAACAGACAGTGTCCAGGGTTTATACTGAGAATGGTGTGATGATTTTAACAGACAGTGTCCAGGGTTTATACTGAGAATGGTGTGACAAAAATAAACCATCCAGTCAGTGACAGTCCTGTGGGTGAAAACAGCTCAATGATGAGAGAGGTGGAAGGAAGTTGCAAGGTAAGAGACGGGCCACAAACAGACCAATAACAGCGCAGTACAACAGCGGTGTGCAGAACGGCATCTCGGAACGCACAACTGGTCGGTCCCTTGTCACCGATTGGCTATTTACAGCAGACGACCACACCGGGTTCCAGTTTAAAAAACAAGAAGAAGTGTCTCCGGTGGACACGACATCATCAACACTGGACAAATGAGGAGAGGAAAAACATGTCTGATGAATCCCCGGTTTCCTGTTGCTTAACGCTGATGGCAGAGTCAGGGATTTGGACCCATCCTGTCTGGTGTCAACGGTACAGCTGGTGGCAGAGTCAGGGATTTGGACCCATCCTGTCTGGTGTCAACGGTACAGCTGGTGGCAGAGTCAGGGATTTGGACCCATCCTGTCTGGTGTCAACGGTACAGCTGATGGCAGAGTCAGGGATTTGGACCCATCCTGTCTGGTGTCAACGGTACAGCTGGTGGCAGAGTCAGGGATTTGGACCCATCCTGTCTGGTGTCAACGGTACAGCTGGTGGCAGAGTCAGGGATTTGGACCCATCCTGTCTGGTGTCAACGGTACAGCTGGTGGCAGAGTCAGGGATTTGGACCCATCCTGTCTGGTGTCAACGGTACAGCTGGTGGCAGAGTCAGGGATTTGGACCCATCCTGCCTGGTGTCAACGGTACAGCTGGTGGCAGAGTCAGGATTTGGACCCATCTTGTCTGGTGTCAACGGTACAGCTGGTGGCAGAGTCAGGATTTGGACCCATCCTGTCTGGTGTCAACGGTACAGCTGGTGGCAGAGTCTATATAGATACCTGTCCAGTAGAGTTAGATATATAGATACCTGTCTAGTAGAGTTAGATACCTGTCTAGTAGAGTTAGATATATAGATACCTGTCTAGTAGAGTTAGATATATAGATACCTGTCCAGTAGAGTTAGATATATAGATACCTGTCTGGTAGAGTTAGATACCTGTCTAGTAGAGTTAGATATATAGATACCTGTCTAGTAGAGTTAGATATATAGATACCTGTCTAGTAGAGTTAGATATATAGATACCTGTCTAGTAGAGTTAGATATATAGATACCTGTCTAGTAGAGTTAGATATATAGATACCTGTCTAGTAGAGTTAGATATATAGATACCTGTCTAGTAGAGTTAGATATATAGATACCTGTCTAGTAGAGTTAGATATATAGATACCTGTCTAGTAGAGTTAGATATATAGATACCTGTCTAATAGAGTTAGATATATAGATACCTGTCTAGTAGAGTTAGATATATAGATACCTGTCCAGTAGAGTTAGATATATAGATACCTGTCTAGTAGAGTTAGATATATAGATACCTGTCTAGTAGAGTTAGATATATAGATACCTGTCTAGTAGAGTTAGATATATAGATACCTGTCTAGTAGAGTTAGATATATAGATACCTGTCTAGTAGAGTTAGATATATAGATACCTGTCTAGTAGAGTTAGATATATAGATACCTGTCTAGTAGAGTTAGATATATAGATACCTGTCTAGTAGAGTTAGATATATAGATACCTGTCTAGTAGAGTTAGATATATAGATACCTGTCTAGTAGAGTTAGATATATAGATACCTGTCTAGTAGAGTTAGATATATAGATACCTGTCTAGTAGAGTTAGATATATAGATACCTGTCTAGTAGAGTTAGATATATAGATACCTGTCTAGTAGAGTTAGATATATAGATACCTGTCTAGTAGAGTTAGATATATAGATACCTGTCTAGTAGAGTTAGATATATAGATACCTGTCTAGTAGAGTTAGATACCTGTCCAGCAGAGTTAGATATATAGGTACCTGTCCAGTAGAGTTAGATATATAGATACCTGTCTAGTAGAGTTAGATACCTGTCCAGTAGAGTTAGATATATAGATAACTGTCTAGTAGAGTTAGATATATAGATACCTGTCCAGTAGAGTTAGATATATAGATACCTGTCCAGTAGAGTTAGATATATAGATACCTGTCCAGTAGAGTTAGATATATAGATACCTGTCTAGTAGAGTTAGATATATAGATACCTGTCTAGTAGAGTTAGATATATAGATACCTGTCTAGTAGAGTTAGATATATAGATACCTGTCTAGTAGAGTTAGATATATAGATACCTGTCTAGTAGAGTTAGATATATAGATACCTGTCTAGTAGAGTTAGATATATAGATACCTGTCTAGTAGAGTTAGATATATAGATACCTGTCTAGTAGAGTTAGATATATAGATACCTGTCTAGTAGAGTTAGATATATAGATACCTGTCTAGTAGAGTTAGATACCTGTCTAGTAGAGTTAGATATATAGATACCTGTCCAGTAGAG
>NC_092091.1:94322742-94352540 GCF_045679555.1 Salvelinus alpinus | reverse complement strand
ACTGTTTTAACAGAGGGAGATATCAGTCTGGGTTAGATACTGTTTTAACAGAGGGAGATATCAGTCTGGGTTAGATACTGTTTTAACAGAGGGAGATATCAGTCTGGGTTAGATACTGTTCTAACAGAGGGAGATATCAGTCTGGGTTAGATACTGTTTTAACAGAGGGAGATATCAGTCTGGGTTAGATACTGTTTTAACAGAGGGAGATATCAGTCTGGGTTAGATACTGTTTAAACAGAGGGAGATATCAGTCTGGGTTAGATACTGTTTTAACAGAGGGAGATATCAGTCTGGGTTAGATACTGTTCTAACAGAGGGAGATATCAGTCTGGGTTAGATACTGTTTTAACAGAGGGAGATATCAGTCTGGGTTAGATACTGTTCTAACAGAGGGAGATATCAGTCTGGGTTAGATACTGTTCTAACAGAGGGAGATATCAGTCTGAGTTAGATACTGTTAACAGAGGGAGATATCAGTCTGGGTTAGATACTGTTCTAACAGAGGGAGATATCAGTCTGGGTTAGATACTGTTTTAACAGAGGGAGATATCAGTCTGGGTTAGATACTGTTTTAACAGAGGGAGATATCAGTCTGGGTTAGATACTGTTTTAACAGGGGAGACATCAGTCTGGGTTAGATACTGTTTTAACAGAGGGAGATATCAGTCTGGGTTAGATACTGTTTAAACAGAGGGAGATATCAGTCTGGGTTAGATACTGTTCTAACAGAGGGAGATATCAGTCTGGGTTAGATACTGTTCTAACAGAGGGAGATATCAGTCTGGGTTAGATACTGTTTAAACAGAGGGAGATATCAGTCTGGGTTAGATACTGTTTAAACAGAGGGAGATATCAGTCTGGGTTAGATACTGTTCTAACAGAGGGAGATATCAGTCTGGGTTAGATACTGTTTAAACAGAGGGAGATATCAGTCTGGGTTAGATACTGTTTTAACAGAGGGAGATATCAGTCTGGGTTAGATACTGTTCTAACAGAGGGAGATATCAGTCTGGGTTAGATACTGTTCTAACAGAGGGAGATATCAGTCTGAGTTAGATACTGTTTTAACAGAGGGAGATATCAGTCTGGGTTAGATACTGTTTTAACAGAGGGAGATATCAGTCTGGGTTAGATACTGTTTTAACAGAGGGAGATATCAGTCTGAGTTAGATACTGTTTTAACAGAGGGAGATATCAGTCTGGGTTAGATACTGTTTTAACAGAGGGAGATATCAGTCTGGGTTAGATACTGTTTTAACAGAGGGAGATATCAGTCTGGGTCAGAGGGAGATATCAGTCTGGGTTAGATACTGTTCTAACAGAGGGAGATATCAGTCTGGGTAAGATACTGTTTTAACAGAGGGGGATATCAGTCTGGGTTAGATACTGTTTTAACAGGGGGAGATCTCAGTCTGGGTTAGATACTGTTTTAACAGAGGAAAATATCAGTCTGGGTTAGATACTGTTCTAACAGAGGGAGATATCAGTCTGGGTTAGATACTGTTTTAACAGGGGGAGGTATCAGTCTGGGTTAGATACTGTTCTAACAGAGGGAGATATCAGTCTGGGTTAGATACTGTTTTAACAGGGGGAGGTATCAGTCTGGGTTAGATACTGTTCTAACAGAGGGAGATATCAGTCTGGGTTAGATACTGTTTTAACAGAGGGAGATATCGGTCTGGGTTAGATACTGTTTTAACAGAGGGAGATATCAGTCTGGGTTAGATACTGTTTTAACAGAGGGAGATATCAGTCTGGGTTAGATACTGTTTTAACAGAGGGAGATATCAGTCTGGGTTAGATACTGTTTTAACAGAGGGAGATATCAGTCTGGGTTAGATACTGTTTTAACAGAGGGAGATATCAGTCTGGGTTAGATACTGTTCTAACAGAGGGAGATATCAGTCTGGGTTAGATACTGTTTTAACAGAGGGAGATATCAGTCTGGGTTAGATACTGTTTTAACAGAGGGAGATATCAGTCTGGGTTAGATACTGTTTTAACAGAGGGAGATATCAGTCTGGGTTAGATACTGTTTTAACAGAGGGAGATATCAGTCTGGGTTAGATACTGTTTTAACAGAGGGAGATATCAGTCTGAGTTAGATACTGTTTTAACAGAGGGAGATATCAGTCTGGGTTAGATACTGTTCTAACAGAGGGAGATATCAGTCTGGGTAAGATACTGTTTTAACAGAGGGGGATATCAGTCTGGGTTAGATACTGTTTTAACAGAGGGAGATATCAGTCTGGGTTAGATACTGTTTTAACAGGGGGAGATATCAGTCTGGAGTAGATACTGTTTTAACAGAGGGAGTTATCAGTCTGGGTTAGATACTGTTTTAACAGGGGGAGATATCAGTCTGAGTTAGATACTGTTTTAAGAGGGGGAGATATCAGTCTGGGTTAGATACTGTTTAAACAGAGGGAGATATCAGTCTGGGTTAGATACTGTTCTAACAGAGGGAGATATCAGTCTGGGTTAGATACTGTTCTAACAGAGGGAGATATCAGTCTGGGTTAGATACTGTATTAACAGAGGGAGATATCAGTCTGGGTTAGATACTGTTTTAACAGAGGGAGATATCAGTCTGGAGTAGATACTGTTCTAACAGAGGGAGATATCAGTCTGGGTTAGATACTGTTTTAACAGAGGGAGATATCAGTCTGGGTTAGATACTGTTTTAACAGAGGGAGATATCAGTCTGGGTTAGATACTGTTTTAACAGAGGGAGGTATCAGTCTGGGTTAGATACTGTTTTAACAGAGGGAGATATCAGTCTGGAGTAGATACTGTTCTAACAGAGGGAGATATCGGTCTGGGTTAGATACTGTTCTAACAGAGGGAGATATCAGTCTGGGTTAGATACTGTTAACAGAGGGAGATATCAGTCTGGGTTAGATACTGTTCTAACAGAGGGAGATATCAGTCTGGGTTAGATACTGTTCTAACAGAGGGAGATATCAGTCTGGGTTAGATACTGTTTAAACAGAGGGAGATATCAGTCTGGGTTAGATACTGTTCTAACAGAGGGAGATATCAGTCTGGGTTAGATACTGTTTTAACAGAGGGAGATATCAGTCTGGGTTAGATACTGTTTTAACAGAGGGAGATATCAGTCTGAGTTAGATACTGTTTTAACAGAGGGAGATATCAGTCTGGGTTAGATACTGTTTTAACAGAGGGAGATATCAGTCTGGGTTAGATACTGTTTTAACAGAGGGAGATATCAGTCTGGGTCAGAGGGAGATATCAGTCTGGGTTAGATACTGTTCTAACAGAGGGAGATATCAGTCTGGGTAAGATACTGTTTTAACAGAGGGGGATATCAGTCTGGGTTAGATACTGTTTTAACAGGGGGAGATCTCAGTCTGGGTTAGATACTGTTTTAACAGAGGAAAATATCAGTCTGGGTTAGATACTGTTCTAACAGAGGGAGATATCAGTCTGGGTTAGATACTGTTTTAACAGGGGGAGGTATCAGTCTGGGTTAGATACTGTTCTAACAGAGGGAGATATCAGTCTGGGTTAGATACTGTTTTAACAGGGGGAGGTATCAGTCTGGGTTAGATACTGTTCTAACAGAGGGAGATATCAGTCTGGGTTAGATACTGTTTTAACAGAGGGAGATATCGGTCTGGGTTAGATACTGTTTTAACAGAGGGAGATATCAGTCTGGGTTAGATACTGTTTTAACAGAGGGAGATATCAGTCTGGGTTAGATACTGTTTTAACAGAGGGAGATATCAGTCTGGGTTAGATACTGTTTTAACAGAGGGAGATATCAGTCTGGGTTAGATACTGTTTTAACAGAGGGAGATATCAGTCTGGGTTAGATACTGTTCTAACAGAGGGAGATATCAGTCTGGGTTAGATACTGTTTTAACAGAGGGAGATATCAGTCTGGGTTAGATACTGTTTTAACAGAGGGAGATATCAGTCTGGGTTAGATACTGTTTTAACAGAGGGAGATATCAGTCTGGGTTAGATACTGTTTTAACAGAGGGAGATATCAGTCTGGGTTAGATACTGTTTTAACAGAGGGAGATATCAGTCTGAGTTAGATACTGTTTTAACAGAGGGAGATATCAGTCTGGGTTAGATACTGTTCTAACAGAGGGAGATATCAGTCTGGGTAAGATACTGTTTTAACAGAGGGGGATATCAGTCTGGGTTAGATACTGTTTTAACAGAGGGAGATATCAGTCTGGGTTAGATACTGTTTTAACAGGGGGAGATATCAGTCTGGAGTAGATACTGTTTTAACAGAGGGAGTTATCAGTCTGGGTTAGATACTGTTTTAACAGGGGGAGATATCAGTCTGAGTTAGATACTGTTTTAAGAGGGGGAGATATCAGTCTGGGTTAGATACTGTTTAAACAGAGGGAGATATCAGTCTGGGTTAGATACTGTTCTAACAGAGGGAGATATCAGTCTGGGTTAGATACTGTTCTAACAGAGGGAGATATCAGTCTGGGTTAGATACTGTATTAACAGAGGGAGATATCAGTCTGGGTTAGATACTGTTTTAACAGAGGGAGATATCAGTCTGGAGTAGATACTGTTCTAACAGAGGGAGATATCAGTCTGGGTTAGATACTGTTTTAACAGAGGGAGATATCAGTCTGAGTTAGATACTGTTTTAAGAGGGGGAGATATCAGTCTGGGTTAGATACTGTTTAAACAGAGGGAGATATCAGTCTGGGTTAGATACTGTTCTAACAGAGGGAGATATCAGTCTGGGTTAGATACTGTTCTAACAGAGGGAGATATCAGTCTGGGTTAGATACTGTATTAACAGAGGGAGATATCAGTCTGGGTTAGATACTGTTTTAACAGAGGGAGATATCAGTCTGGAGTAGATACTGTTCTAACAGAGGGAGATATCAGTCTGGGTTAGATACTGTTTTAACAGAGGGAGATATCAGTCTGGGTTAGATACTGTTTTAACAGAGGGAGATATCAGTCTGGGTTAGATACTGTTTTAACAGAGGGAGGTATCAGTCTGGGTTAGATACTGTTTTAACAGAGGGAGATATCAGTCTGGAGTAGATACTGTTCTAACAGAGGGAGATATCGGTCTGGGTTAGATACTGTTCTAACAGAGGGAGATATCAGTCTGGGTTAGATACTGTTAACAGAGGGAGATATCAGTCTGGGTTAGATACTGTTCTAACAGAGGGAGATATCAGTCTGGGTTAGATACTGTTCTAACAGAGGGAGATATCAGTCTGGGTTAGATACTGTTTAAACAGAGGGAGATATCAGTCTGGGTTAGATACTGTTCTAACAGAGGGAGATATCAGTCTGGGTTAGATACTGTTTTAACAGAGGGAGATATCAGTCTGGGTTAGATACTGTTTTAACAGAGGGAGATATCAGTCTGAGTTAGATACTGTTTTAACAGAGGGAGATATCAGTCTGGGTTAGATACTGTTTTAACAGAGGGAGATATCAGTCTGGGTTAGATACTGTTTTAACAGAGGGAGATATCAGTCTGGGTCAGAGGGAGATATCAGTCTGGGTTAGATACTGTTCTAACAGAGGGAGATATCAGTCTGGGTAAGATACTGTTTTAACAGAGGGGGATATCAGTCTGGGTTAGATACTGTTTTAACAGGGGGAGATCTCAGTCTGGGTTAGATACTGTTTTAACAGAGGAAAATATCAGTCTGGGTTAGATACTGTTCTAACAGAGGGAGATATCAGTCTGGGTTAGATACTGTTTTAACAGGGGGAGGTATCAGTCTGGGTTAGATACTGTTCTAACAGAGGGAGATATCAGTCTGGGTTAGATACTGTTTTAACAGGGGGAGGTATCAGTCTGGGTTAGATACTGTTCTAACAGAGGGAGATATCAGTCTGGGTTAGATACTGTTTTAACAGAGGGAGATATCGGTCTGGGTTAGATACTGTTTTAACAGAGGGAGATATCAGTCTGGGTTAGATACTGTTTTAACAGAGGGAGATATCAGTCTGGGTTAGATACTGTTTTAACAGAGGGAGATATCAGTCTGGGTTAGATACTGTTTTAACAGAGGGAGATATCAGTCTGGGTTAGATACTGTTTTAACAGAGGGAGATATCAGTCTGGGTTAGATACTGTTCTAACAGAGGGAGATATCAGTCTGGGTTAGATACTGTTTTAACAGAGGGAGATATCAGTCTGGGTTAGATACTGTTTTAACAGAGGGAGATATCAGTCTGGGTTAGATACTGTTTTAACAGAGGGAGATATCAGTCTGGGTTAGATACTGTTTTAACAGAGGGAGATATCAGTCTGGGTTAGATACTGTTTTAACAGAGGGAGATATCAGTCTGAGTTAGATACTGTTTTAACAGAGGGAGATATCAGTCTGGGTTAGATACTGTTCTAACAGAGGGAGATATCAGTCTGGGTAAGATACTGTTTTAACAGAGGGGGATATCAGTCTGGGTTAGATACTGTTTTAACAGAGGGAGATATCAGTCTGGGTTAGATACTGTTTTAACAGGGGGAGATATCAGTCTGGAGTAGATACTGTTTTAACAGAGGGAGTTATCAGTCTGGGTTAGATACTGTTTTAACAGGGGGAGATATCAGTCTGAGTTAGATACTGTTTTAAGAGGGGGAGATATCAGTCTGGGTTAGATACTGTTTAAACAGAGGGAGATATCAGTCTGGGTTAGATACTGTTCTAACAGAGGGAGATATCAGTCTGGGTTAGATACTGTTCTAACAGAGGGAGATATCAGTCTGGGTTAGATACTGTATTAACAGAGGGAGATATCAGTCTGGGTTAGATACTGTTTTAACAGAGGGAGATATCAGTCTGGAGTAGATACTGTTCTAACAGAGGGAGATATCAGTCTGGGTTAGATACTGTTTTAACAGAGGGAGATATCAGTCTGGGTTAGATACTGTTTTAACAGAGGGAGATATCAGTCTGGGTTAGATACTGTTTTAACAGAGGGAGGTATCAGTCTGGGTTAGATACTGTTTTAACAGAGGGAGATATCAGTCTGGAGTAGATACTGTTCTAACAGAGGGAGATATCGGTCTGGGTTAGATACTGTTCTAACAGAGGGAGATATCAGTCTGGGTTAGATACTGTTAACAGAGGGAGATATCAGTCTGGGTTAGATACTGTTCTAACAGAGGGAGATATCAGTCTGGGTTAGATACTGTTCTAACAGAGGGAGATATCAGTCTGGGTTAGATACTGTTTTAACAGAGGGAGATATCAGTCTGGGTTAGATACTGTTTTAACAGAGGGAGATATCAGTCTGGGTTAGATACTGTTTTAACAGAGGGAGATATCAGTCTGAGTTAGATACTGTTTTAACAGAGGGAGATATCAGTCTGGGTTAGATACTGTTCTAACAGAGGGAGATATCAGTCTGGGTAAGATACTGTTTTAACAGAGGGGGATATCAGTCTGGGTTAGATACTGTTTTAACAGAGGGAGATATCAGTCTGGGTTAGATACTGTTTTAACAGGGGGAGATATCAGTCTGGAGTAGATACTGTTTTAACAGAGGGAGTTATCAGTCTGGGTTAGATACTGTTTTAACAGGGGGAGATATCAGTCTGAGTTAGATACTGTTTTAAGAGGGGGAGATATCAGTCTGGGTTAGATACTGTTTAAACAGAGGGAGATATCAGTCTGGGTTAGATACTGTTCTAACAGAGGGAGATATCAGTCTGGGTTAGATACTGTTCTAACAGAGGGAGATATCAGTCTGGGTTAGATACTGTATTAACAGAGGGAGATATCAGTCTGGGTTAGATACTGTTTTAACAGAGGGAGATATCAGTCTGGAGTAGATACTGTTCTAACAGAGGGAGATATCAGTCTGGGTTAGATACTGTTTTAACAGAGGGAGATATCAGTCTGGGTTAGATACTGTTTTAACAGAGGGAGATATCAGTCTGGGTTAGATACTGTTTTAACAGAGGGAGGTATCAGTCTGGGTTAGATACTGTTTTAACAGAGGGAGATATCAGTCTGGAGTAGATACTGTTCTAACAGAGGGAGATATCGGTCTGGGTTAGATACTGTTCTAACAGAGGGAGATATCAGTCTGGGTTAGATACTGTTAACAGAGGGAGATATCAGTCTGGGTTAGATACTGTTCTAACAGAGGGAGATATCAGTCTGGGTTAGATACTGTTCTAACAGAGGGAGATATCAGTCTGGGTTAGATACTGTTTAAACAGAGGGAGATATCAGTCTGGGTTAGATACTGTTCTAACAGAGGGAGATATCAGTCTGGGTTAGATACTGTTTTAACAGAGGGAGATATCAGTCTGGGTTAGATACTGTTCTAACAGAGGGAGATATCAGTCTGGTTTAGATACTGTTTTAACAGAGGGAGATATCAGTCTGGGTTAGATACTGTTCTAACAGAGGGAGATATCAGTCTGGGTTAGATACTGTTTTAACAGAGGGAGATATCAGTCTGGGTTAGATACTGTTCTAACAGAGGGAGATATCAGTCTGGGTTAGATACTGTTTAAACAGAGGGAGACATCAGTCTGGGTTAGATACTGTTCTAACAGAGGGAGATATCAGTCTGGGTTAGATACTGTTTTAACAGAGGGAGATATCAGTCTGGGTTAGATACTGTTTTAACAGAGGGAGATATCAGTCTGGGTTAGATACTGTTCTAACAGAGGGAGATATCAGTCTGGGTTAGATACTGTTTAAACAGAGGGAGACATCAGTCTGGGTTAGATACTGTTCTAACAGAGGGAGATATCAGTCTGGGTTAGATACTGTTTTAACAGAGGGAGATATCAGTCTGGGTTAGATACTGTTTAAACAGAGGGAGACATCAGTCTGGGTTAGATACTGTTCTAACAGAGGGAGATATCAGTCTGGGTTAGATACTGTTCTAACAGAGGGAGATATCAGTCTGGGTTAGATACTGTTTTAACAGAGGGAGACATCAGTCTGGGTTAGATACTGTTCTAACAGAGGGAGATATCAGTCTGGGTTAGATACTGTTCTAACAGAGGGAGATATCAGTCTGGGTTAGATACTGTTTTAACAGAGGGAGATATCAGTCTGGGTTAGATACTGTTTTAACAGAGGGAGATATCAGTCTGGGTTAGATACTGTTTAAACAGAGGGAGATATCAGTCTGGGTTAGATACTGTTTTAACAGAGGGAGATATCAGTCTGGGTTAGATACTGTTCTAAAAGAGGGAGATATCAGTCTGGGTTAGATACTGTTTAAACAGAGGGAGATATCAGTCTGGGTTAGATACTGTTCTAACAGAGGGAGATATCAGTCTGGGTTAGATACTGTTTTAACAGAGGGAGATATCAGTCTGGGTTAGATACTGTTTTAACAGAGGGAGATATCAGTCTGGGTTAGATACTGTTCTAACAGAGGGAGATATCAGTCTGGGTTAGATACTGTTTTAACAGAGGGAGACATCAGTCTGGGTTAGATACTGTTCTAACAGAGGGAGATATCAGTCTGGGTTAGATACTGTTTTAACAGAGGGAGATATCAGTCTGGGTTAGATACTGTTCTAACAGAGGGAGATATCAGTCTGGGTTAGATACTGTTCTAACAGAGGGAGATATCAGTCTGGGTTAGATACTGTTCTAACAGAGGGAGATATCAGTCTGGGTTAGATACTGTTTTAACAGAGGGAGATATCAGTCTGGGTTAGATACTGTTTTAACAGAGGGAGATATCAGTCTGAGTTAGATACTGTTAACAGAGGGAGATATCAGTCTGGGTTAGATACTGTTCTAACAGAGGGAGATATCAGTCTGGGTTAGATACTGTTTTAACAGGGGGAGGTATCAGTCTGGGTTAGATACTGTTCTAACAGAGGGAGATATCAGTCTGGGTTAGATACTGTTTTAACAGAGGGAGATATCAGTCTGGGTTAGATACTGTTTTAACAGAGGGAGATATCAGTCTGGGTTAGATACTGTTCTAACAGAGGGAGATATCAGTCTGGGTTAGATACTGTTTTAACAGAGGGAGATATCAGTCTGGGTTAGATACTGTTTTAACAGAGGGAGATATCAGTCTGGGTTAGATACTGTTTTAACAGAGGGAGATATCAGTCTGGGTCAGAGGGAGATATCAGTCTGGGTTAGATACTGTTCTAACAGAGGGAGATATCAGTCTGGGTAAGATACTGTTTTAACAGAGGGGGATATCAGTCTGGGTTAGATACTGTTTTAACAGAGGGAGATATCAGTCTGGGTTAGATACTGTTTAAACAGAGGGAGACATCAGTCTGGGTTAGATACTGTTCTAACAGAGGGAGATATCAGTCTGGGTTAGATACTGTTTTAACAGAGGGAGATATCAGTCTGGGTTAGATACTGTTCTAACAGAGGGAGATATCAGTCTGGGTTAGATACTGTTTTAACAGAGGGAGATATCAGTCTGGGTTAGATACTGTTTTAACAGAGGGAGATATCAGTCTGGGTTAGATACTGTTTAAACAGAGGGAGATATCAGTCTGGGTTAGATACTGTTTTAACAGAGGGAGATATCAGTCTGGGTTAGATACTGTTCTAACAGAGGGAGATATCAGTCTGGGTTAGATACTGTTTAAACAGAGGGAGATATCAGTCTGGGTTAGATACTGTTCTAACAGAGGGAGATATCAGTCTGGGTTAGATACTGTTTTAACAGAGGGAGATATCAGTCTGGGTTAGATACTGTTTTAACAGAGGGAGATATCAGTCTGGGTTAGATACTGTTCTAACAGAGGGAGATATCAGTCTGGGTTAGATACTGTTTTAACAGAGGGAGATATCAGTCTGGGTTAGATACTGTTTTAACAGAGGGAGATATCAGTCTGGGTTAGATACTGTTCTAACAGAGGGAGATATCAGTCTGGGTTAGATACTGTTCTAACAGAGGGAGATATCAGTCTGGGTTAGATACTGTTTTAACAGAGGGAGATATCAGTCTGGGTTAGATACTGTTTTAACAGAGGGAGATATCAGTCTGAGTTAGATACTGTTAACAGAGGGAGATATCAGTCTGGGTTAGATACTGTTCTAACAGAGGGAGATATCAGTCTGGGTTAGATACTGTTTTAACAGGGGGAGGTATCAGTCTGGGTTAGATACTGTTCTAACAGAGGGAGATATCAGTCTGGGTTAGATACTGTTTTAACAGAGGGAGATATCAGTCTGGGTTAGATACTGTTTTAACAGAGGGAGATATCAGTCTGGGTTAGATACTGTTCTAACAGAGGGAGATATCAGTCTGGGTTAGATACTGTTTTAACAGAGGGAGATATCAGTCTGGGTTAGATACTGTTTTAACAGAGGGAGATATCAGTCTGGGTTAGATACTGTTTTAACAGAGGGAGATATCAGTCTGAGTTAGATACTGTTTTAACAGAGGGAGATATCAGTCTGGGTTAGATACTGTTTTAACAGAGGGAGATATCAGTCTGGGTTAGATACTGTTTTAACAGAGGGAGATATCAGTCTGGGTCAGAGGGAGATATCAGTCTGGGTTAGATACTGTTCTAACAGAGGGAGATATCAGTCTGGGTAAGATACTGTTTTAACAGAGGGGGATATCAGTCTGGGTTAGATACTGTTTTAACAGAGGGAGATATCAGTCTGGGTTAGATACTGTTTTAACAGGGGGAGATATCAGTCTGGAGTAGATACTGTTTTAACAGAGGGAGTTATCAGTCTGGGTTAGATACTGTTTTAACAGAGGGAGATATCAGTCTGGGTTAGATACTGTTTTAACAGAGGGAGATATCAGTCTGGGTTAGATACTGTTTAAACAGAGGGAGATATCAGTCTGGGTTAGATACTGTTCTAACAGAGGGAGATATCAGTCTGGGTTAGATACTGTTTTAACAGAGGGAGATATCAGTCTGGGTTAGATACTGTTTTAACAGAGGGAGATATCAGTCTGGGTTAGATACTGTTCTAACAGAGGGAGATATCAGTCTGGGTTAGATACTGTTAAGAGGGAGATATCAGTCTGGGTTAGATACTGTTCTAACAGAGGGAGATATCAGTCTGGGTTAGATACTGTTCTAACAGAGGGAGATATCAGTCTGGGTTAGATACTGTTCTAACAGAGGGAGATATCAGTCTGGGTTAGATACTGTTCTAACAGAGGGAGATATCAGTCTGGGTTAGATACTGTTTTAACAGAGGGAGATATCAGTCTGGGTTAGATACTGTTCTAACAGAGGGAGATATCAGTCTGGGTTAGATACTGTTCTAACAGAGGGAGATATCAGTCTGGGTTAGATACTGTTTTAACAGAGGGATATATCAGTCTGGGTTAGATACTGTTCTAACAGAGGGAGATATCAGTCTGGGTTAGATACTGTTTTAACAGAGGGAGATATCAGTCTGGGTTAGATACTGTTTTAACAGAGGGAGATATCAGTCTGAGTTAGATACTGTTAACAGAGGGAGATATCAGTCTGGGTTAGATACTGTTCTAACAGAGGGAGATATCAGTCTGGGTTAGATACTGTTTTAACAGGGGGAGGTATCAGTCTGGGTTAGATACTGTTCTAACAGAGGGAGATATCAGTCTGGGTTAGATACTGTTTTAACAGAGGGAGATATCAGTCTGGGTTAGATACTGTTTTAACAGAGGGAGATATCAGTCTGGGTTAGATACTGTTCTAACAGAGGGAGATATCAGTCTGGGTTAGATACTGTTTTAACAGAGGGAGATATCAGTCTGGGTTAGATACTGTTTTAACAGAGGGAGATATCAGTCTGGGTTAGATACTGTTTTAACAGAGGGAGATATCAGTCTGGGTCAGAGGGAGATATCAGTCTGGGTTAGATACTGTTCTAACAGAGGGAGATATCAGTCTGGGTAAGATACTGTTTTAACAGAGGGGGATATCAGTCTGGGTTAGATACTGTTTTAACAGAGGGAGATATCAGTCTGGGTTAGATACTGTTTAAACAGAGGGAGACATCAGTCTGGGTTAGATACTGTTCTAACAGAGGGAGATATCAGTCTGGGTTAGATACTGTTTTAACAGAGGGAGATATCAGTCTGGGTTAGATACTGTTCTAACAGAGGGAGATATCAGTCTGGGTTAGATACTGTTTTAACAGAGGGAGATATCAGTCTGGGTTAGATACTGTTTTAACAGAGGGAGATATCAGTCTGGGTTAGATACTGTTTAAACAGAGGGAGATATCAGTCTGGGTTAGATACTGTTTTAACAGAGGGAGATATCAGTCTGGGTTAGATACTGTTCTAACAGAGGGAGATATCAGTCTGGGTTAGATACTGTTTAAACAGAGGGAGATATCAGTCTGGGTTAGATACTGTTCTAACAGAGGGAGATATCAGTCTGGGTTAGATACTGTTTTAACAGAGGGAGATATCAGTCTGGGTTAGATACTGTTTTAACAGAGGGAGATATCAGTCTGGGTTAGATACTGTTCTAACAGAGGGAGATATCAGTCTGGGTTAGATACTGTTTTAACAGAGGGAGATATCAGTCTGGGTTAGATACTGTTTTAACAGAGGGAGATATCAGTCTGGGTTAGATACTGTTCTAACAGAGGGAGATATCAGTCTGGGTTAGATACTGTTCTAACAGAGGGAGATATCAGTCTGGGTTAGATACTGTTTTAACAGAGGGAGATATCAGTCTGGGTTAGATACTGTTTTAACAGAGGGAGATATCAGTCTGAGTTAGATACTGTTAACAGAGGGAGATATCAGTCTGGGTTAGATACTGTTCTAACAGAGGGAGATATCAGTCTGGGTTAGATACTGTTTTAACAGGGGGAGGTATCAGTCTGGGTTAGATACTGTTCTAACAGAGGGAGATATCAGTCTGGGTTAGATACTGTTTTAACAGAGGGAGATATCAGTCTGGGTTAGATACTGTTTTAACAGAGGGAGATATCAGTCTGGGTTAGATACTGTTCTAACAGAGGGAGATATCAGTCTGGGTTAGATACTGTTTTAACAGAGGGAGATATCAGTCTGGGTTAGATACTGTTTTAACAGAGGGAGATATCAGTCTGGGTTAGATACTGTTTTAACAGAGGGAGATATCAGTCTGAGTTAGATACTGTTTTAACAGAGGGAGATATCAGTCTGGGTTAGATACTGTTTTAACAGAGGGAGATATCAGTCTGGGTTAGATACTGTTTTAACAGAGGGAGATATCAGTCTGGGTCAGAGGGAGATATCAGTCTGGGTTAGATACTGTTCTAACAGAGGGAGATATCAGTCTGGGTAAGATACTGTTTTAACAGAGGGGGATATCAGTCTGGGTTAGATACTGTTTTAACAGAGGGAGATATCAGTCTGGGTTAGATACTGTTTTAACAGGGGGAGATATCAGTCTGGAGTAGATACTGTTTTAACAGAGGGAGTTATCAGTCTGGGTTAGATACTGTTTTAACAGAGGGAGATATCAGTCTGGGTTAGATACTGTTTTAACAGAGGGAGATATCAGTCTGGGTTAGATACTGTTTAAACAGAGGGAGATATCAGTCTGGGTTAGATACTGTTCTAACAGAGGGAGATATCAGTCTGGGTTAGATACTGTTTTAACAGAGGGAGATATCAGTCTGGGTTAGATACTGTTTTAACAGAGGGAGATATCAGTCTGGGTTAGATACTGTTCTAACAGAGGGAGATATCAGTCTGGGTTAGATACTGTTAAGAGGGAGATATCAGTCTGGGTTAGATACTGTTCTAACAGAGGGAGATATCAGTCTGGGTTAGATACTGTTCTAACAGAGGGAGATATCAGTCTGGGTTAGATACTGTTCTAACAGAGGGAGATATCAGTCTGGGTTAGATACTGTTCTAACAGAGGGAGATATCAGTCTGGGTTAGATACTGTTTTAACAGAGGGATATATCAGTCTGGGTTAGATACTGTTCTAACAGAGGGAGGTATCAGTCTGGGTTAGATACTGTTAAGAGGGAGATATCAGTCTGGGTTAGATACTGTTCTAACAGAGGGAGATATCAGTCTGGGTTAGATACTGTTTTAACAGAGGGAGATATCAGTCTGGGTTAGATACTGTTTAAACAGAGGGAGATATCAGTCTGGGTTAGATACTGTTCTAACAGAGGGAGATATCAGTCTGGGTTAGATACTGTTTAAACAGAGGGAGATATCAGTCTGGTAATACAACTGGATATTGATTATGGAACTGCGCCTCACCTCTCTGATTCATGGTTAAATACGAAAGCTACATTTCGGTTGAAATTATTCAGTTGTGCAACTGACTAGGTCCCCGTTAGCCATGTGTGTGATTCACAATCTCATGTTTTATTGTTTAATTATACTACTGAGTTTAATACAGCTTTGGCCACACACACACACACACACACACACACACACACACACACACACACACACACACACACACACACACACACACACACACACACACACACACACACACACACACACACACACACACTGCCCCTGTCCTCTTCGCCCCTCAGGTCCCCACACGAACACTCTCCTCTAGCCCTGCCCCTGTCCTCTTCGCCCCTCAGGTCCCCACACGAACACTCCCTCCTAGCCCTGCCCCTGTCCTCTTCGCCCCTTAGGTCCCCACACGAACACTCTCCTCTAGCCCTGCCCCTGTCCTCTTCGCCCCTCAGGTCCCCACACGAACACTCTCCTCTAGCCCTGCCCCTGTCCTCTTCGCCCCTCAGGTCCCCACACGAACACTCTCCTCTAGCCCTGCCCCTGTCCTCTTCGCCCCTCAGGTCCCCACACGAACACTCTCCTCTAGCCCTGCCCCTGTCCTCTTCGCCCCTCAGGTCCCCACACGAACACTCCCACCTAGCCCTGCCCCTGTCCTCTTCGCCCCTCAGGTCCCCACACGAACACTCTCCTCTAGCCCTGCCCCTGTCCTCTTCGCCCCTCAGGTCCCCACACGAACACTCTCCTCTAGCCCTGCCCCCGTCCTCTTCGCCCCTCAGGTCCCCACACGAACACTCCTTCCTAGCCCTGCCCCTGTCCTCTTCGCCCCTCAGGTCCCCACACGAACACTCTCCTCTAGCGCTGTCCCTGTCCTCTTCGCCCCTCAGGTCCCCACACGAACACTCCCACCTAGCCCTGCCCCTGTCCTCTTCGTCCCTCAGGTCCCCACACGAACACTCCCACCTAGCCCTGCCCCTGTCCTCTTCGCCCCTCAGGTCCCCACACGAACACTCTCCTCTAGCCCTGCCCCTGTCCTCTTCGCCCCTCAGGTCCCCACACGAACACTCTCCTCTAGCCCTGCCCCCGTCCTCTTTGCCCCTCAGGTCCCCACACGAACACTCCCTCCTAGCCCTGCCCCTGTCCTCTTCGCCCCTCAGGTCCCCACACGAACACTCTCCTCTAGCCCTGCCCCCGTCCTCTTCGCCCCTCAGGTCCCCACACGAACACTCCCCTCTAGCCCTGCCCCTGTCCTCTTCGCCCCTCAGGTCCCCACACGAACACTCTCCTCTAGCCCTGCCCCTGTCCTCTTCGCCCCTCAGGTCCCCACACGAACACTCTCCTCTAGCGCTGTCCCTGTCCTCTTCGCCCCTCAGGTCCCCACACGAACACTCTCCTCTAGCGCTGTCCCTGTCCTCTTCGCCCCTCAGGTCCCCACACGAACACTCTCCTCTAGCGCTGCCCCTGTCCTCTTCGCCCCTCAGGTCCCCACACGAACACTCTCCTCTAGTGCTGCCCCTGTCCTCTTCGCCCCTCAGGTCCCCACACGAACACTCCCACCTAGCCCTGCCCCTGTCCTCTTCGCCCCTTAGGTCCCCACACGAACACTCTCCTCTAGCCCTGCCCCTGTCCTCTTCGCCCCTCAGGTCCCCACACGAACACTCCCCTCTAGCGCTGCCCCTGTCCTCTTCGCCCCTCAGGTCCCCACACGAACACTCTCCTCTAGTGCTGCCCCTGTCCTCTTCGCCCCTCAGGTCCCCACACGAACACTCCCACCTAGCCCTGCCCCTGTCCTCTTCGCCCCTCAGGTCCCCACACGAACACTCCCCTCTAGCCCTGCCCCTGTCCTCTTCGCCCCTCAGGTCCCCACACGAACACTCTCCTCTAGCGCTGCCCCTGTCCTCTTCGCCCCTCAGGTCCCCACACGAACACTCTCCTCTAGCCCTGCCCCTGTCCTCTTCGCCCCTCAGGTCCCCACACGAACACTCTCCTCTAGCCCTGCCCTCTTCGCCCCTCAGGTCCCCACACGAACACTCCCTCCTAGCCCTGCCCCTGTCCTCTTCGCCCCTCAGGTCCCCACACGAACACTCTCCTCTAGCGCTGTCCCTGTCCTCTTCGCCCCTCAGGTCCCCACACGAACACTCCCACCTAGCCCTGCCCCTGTCCTCTTCGCCCCTCAGGTCCCCACACGAACACTCTCCTCTAGCCCTGCCCCTGTCCTCTTCGCCCCTCAGGTCCCCACACGAACACTCTCCTCTAGCCCTGCCCCTGTCCTCTTCGCCCCTCAGGTCCCCACACGAACACTCTCCTCTAGCCCTGCCCCCGTCCTCTTCGCCCCTCAGGTCCCCACACGAACACTCCTTCCTAGCCCTGCCCCTGTCCTCTTCGCCCCTCAGGTCCCCACACGAACACTCCCCTCTAGCCCTGCCCCTGTCCTCTTCGCCCCTCAGGTCCCCACACGAACACTCTCCTCTAGCCCTGCCCCTGTCCTCTTCGCCCCTCAGGTCCCCACACGAACACTCTCCTCTAGCGCTGTCCCTGTCCTCTTCGCCCCTCAGGTCCCCACACGAACACTCTCCTCTAGCGCTGTCCCTGTCCTCTTCGCCCCTCAGGTCCCCACACGAACACTCTCCTCTAGCGCTGCCCCTGTCCTCTTCGCCCCTCAGGTCCCCACACGAACACTCTCCTCTAGTGCTGCCCCTGTCCTCTTCGCCCCTCAGGTCCCCACACGAACACTCCCACCTAGCCCTGCCCCTGTCCTCTTCGCCCCTTAGGTCCCCACACGAACACTCTCCTCTAGCCCTGCCCCTGTCCTCTTCGCCCCTCAGGTCCCCACACGAACACTCCCCTCTAGCGCTGCCCCTGTCCTCTTCGCCCCTCAGGTCCCCACACGAACACTCTCCTCTAGTGCTGCCCCTGTCCTCTTCGCCCCTCAGGTCCCCACACGAACACTCCCACCTAGCCCTGCCCCTGTCCTCTTCGCCCCTCAGGTCCCCACACGAACACTCCCCTCTAGCCCTGCCCCTGTCCTCTTCGCCCCTCAGGTCCCCACACGAACACTCTCCTCTAGCGCTGCCCCTGTCCTCTTCGCCCCTCAGGTCCCCACACGAACACTCTCCTCTAGCCCTGCCCCTGTCCTCTTCGCCCCTCAGGTCCCCACACGAACACTCTTCTCTAGCCCTGCCCCTGTCCTCTTCGCCCCTCAGGTCCCCACACGAACACTCAATGCAGTCTCTGTAGTGTACATTGTGTACCTGTGTTTGTGTGTGTGTGTCACATCTCCTCCAGCCAAAGCTGACCTTTACAAACTCCACACCCTTGTTCTCTGTTCATGCATCCATCTCTCTCTCTCTCTCTTCCTCCCTCCATCTCTCTCTCTCCCTCTTCCTCCCTCCATCTCTCTCTCTCTCTCTCTTCCTCCCTCCATCTCTCTCTCTCTCTCTTCCTCCCTCCATCTCTCTCTCTCTTCCTCCCTCCATCTCTCCCTCCCTCCATCTCTCTCTCTCTCTCTTCCTCCCTCCATCTCTCTCTCTCTCTCTCTCTCTTTCTCCCTCCATCTCTCTCTCTCTCTCTCTCTCTTCCTCCCTCCATCTCTCTCCCTTTCTCTTCCTCCCTCCATCTCTCTCTCTTCCTCCCTCCATCTCTCTCTCTCTCCCTCTCTCTTCCTCCCTCCATCTCCCTCTCTCTTCCTCCCTCCAACTCTCTCTCTCTCTCTTCCTCCCTCCATCTCTCTCTCTCTCTCTCTTCCTCCCTCCATCTCTCTCTCTCTCTTCCTCCCTCCATCTCTCTCTCTCTCTCTCTTCCTCCCTCCATCTCTCTCTCTCTCTCTTCCTCCCTCCATCTCTCTTCCTCCCTCCATCTCTCTTCCTCCCTCCATCTCTCTCTCTCTTCCTCCCTCCATCTCTCTCTCTCTCTTCCTCCCTCCATCTCTCTCTCTCTCTTCCTCCCTCCATCTCTCTCTCTCTCTCTCTCCCTCCCTCCATCTCTCTCTCTATCTTCCTCCCTCCATCTCTCTCTCTCTCTCTCTTCCTCCCTCTCTCTCTCTCTCTCTCTCTCTCTTCCTCCCTCCATCTCTCTCTCTCTCTCTTCCTCCCCCTCTCTCTCTTCGTCCCTCCATCTCTCTCTCTCTCTCTCTTCCTCCCTCCATCTCTCTCTCTTCCTCCCTCCATCTCTCTCTCTCTTCCTCCCTCCATCTCTCTCTCTCTTCCTCCCTCCATCTCTCTCTCTCTCTCTTCCTCCCTACATCTATCTCTCTCTCTCTCTCTCTTCCTCCCTCCATCTCTCTCTCTCTCTCTCTTCCTCCCCCTCTCTCTCTCTCTTCCTCCCCCTCTCTCTCTTCGTCCCTCCATCTCTCTCTCTCTCTTCCTCCCCCCATCTCTCTCTCTCTTCCTCCCTCCATCTCTCTCTCTCTTCCTCCCTCCATCTCTCTCTCTTCCTCCCTCCATCTCTCTCTCTTCCTCCCTCCATCTCTCTCTCTTCCTCCCTCCATCTCTCTCTCTTCCTCCCTCCATCTCTCTCTCTCTCTCTTCCTCCCTCCATCTCTCTCTCTCTCTTCCTCCCTCCATCTCTCTCTCTCTCTCTTCCTCCCTCCATCTCTCTCTCTCTCTCTTCCTCCCTCCATCTCTCTCTCTTCCTCCCTCCATCTCTCTCTCTCTCTTCCTCCCTCCATCTCTCTCTCTCTCTCTTCCTCCCTCCATCTCTCTCTCTCTCTTCCTCCCTCCATCTCTCTCACTCTCTCTTCCTCCCTCCATCTCTCTCTCTCTCTCTTCCTCCCTCCATCTCTCTCTTCCCCCTCCATCTCTCTCTCTTCCTCCCTCCATCTCTCTCTCTCTCTTCCTCCCTCCATCTCTCTCTCTCTCTTCCTCCCTCCATCTCTCTCTCTTCCTCCCTCCATCTCTCGCTCTTCCTCCCTCCATCTCTCGCTCTTCCTCCCTCCATATCTCGCTCTTCCTCCATCTCTCGCTCTTCCTCCCTCCATCTCTCGCTCTTCCTCCCTCCATCTCTCGCTCTTCCTCCCTCCATCTCTCGCTCTTCCTCCCTCCATCTCTCTCTCTTCCTCCCTCCATCTCTCTCTCTTCCTCCCTCCCTCCATCTCTCTCTCTTCCTCCCTCCCTCCATCTCTCTCTCTCTCCTCCCTCCCTCCATCTCTCTCTCTTCCTCCCTCCCTCCATCTCTCTCTCTTCCTCCATCTCTCGCTCTTCCTCCCTCCATCTCTCGCTCTTCCTCCCTCCATCTCTCGCTCTTCCTCCCTCCATCTCTCTCTCTTCCTCCCTCCATCTCTCTCTCTTCCTCCCTCCATCTCTCTCTCTTCCTCCCTCCATCTCTCTCTCTTCCTCCCTCCATCTCTCGCTCTTCCTCCCTCCATCTCTCTCTTCCTCCCTCCATCTCGCTCTTCCTCCCTCCATCGCTCTTCCTCCCTCCATCTCTCGCTCTTCCTCCCTCCATCTCTCGCTCTTCCTCCCTCCATCTCTCGCTCTTCCTCCCTCCATCTCTCTCTCTTCCTCCCTCCATCTCTCGCTCTTCCTCCCTCCACCTCTCTCTCTTCCTCCCTCCACCTCTCTCTCTTCCTCTCTCTTCCTCCCTCCATCTCTCGCTCTTCCTCCCTCCATCTCTCGCTCTTCCTCCCTCCATCTCTCGCTCTTCCCCCCTCCATCTCTCTCTCTTCCTCCCTCCATCTCTCTCTCTTCCTCCCTCCATCTCTCTCTCTCTCTCTTCCTCCCTCCATCTCTCTCTCTCTCTTCCTCCCTCCATCTCTCTCTCTCTCTCTTCCTCCCTCCATCTCTCTCTCTCTCTCTTCCTCCCTCCCTCTCTCTCTCTCTCTCTTTCTCCCTCCATCTCTCTCTCTCTCTCTTCCTCCCTCCATCTCTCTCTCTCTCTCTTCCTCCCTCCATCTCTCTCTCTTCCTCCCTCCATCTCTCTCTCTTCCTCCCTCCATCTCTCTCTCTCTCTTCCTCCCTCCATCTCTCTCTCTCTCTCTTCCTCCCTCCATCTCTCTCTCTCTCTCTTCCTCCCTCCATCTCTCTCTCTCTCTCTCTTCCTCCCTCCATCTCTCTCTCTTCCTCCCTCCATCTCTCTCTCTTCCTCCCTCCATCTCTCTCTCTTCCTCCCTCCATCTCTCTCTCTTCCTCCCTCCATCTCTCGCTCTTCCTCCCTCCATCTCTCTCTCTTCCTCCCTCCATCTCTCGCTCTTCCTCCCTCCATCTCTCGCTCTTCCTCCCTCCATCTTCCTCCCTCCATCTCTCTCTCTTCCTCCCTCCATCTCTCTCTCTTCCTCCCTCCATCTCTCTCTCTTCGTCCCTCCATCTCTCTCTCTTCCTCCCTCCCTCCATCTCTCTCTCCATCTCTCTCTCTTCCTCCCTCCATCTCTCTCTCTTCCTCCCTCCATCTCTCTCTCTTCCTCCCTCCATCTCTCTCTCTTCCTCCCTCCATCTCTCGCTCTTCCTCCCTCCATCTCTCGCTCTTCCTCCCTCCATCTCTCGCTCTTCCTCCCTCCATCTCTCGCTCTTCCTCCCTCCATCTCTCTCTCTTCCTCCCTCCATCTCTCTCTTCCTCCCTCCATCTCTCGCTCTTCCTCCCTCCATCTCTCTCTCTTCCTCCCTCCATCTCTCGCTCTTCCTCCCTCCATCCCTCGCTCTTCCTCCCTCCATCTCTCTCTCTTCCTCCCTCCATCTCTCTCTCTTCCTCCCTCCATCTCTCTCTCTTCCTCCCTCCATCTCTCTCTCTTCCTCCCTCCATCTCTCTCTCTTCCTCCCTCCATCTCTCTCTCTTCCTCCCTCCATCTCTCGCTCTTCCTCCCTCCATCTCTCGCTCTTCCTCCCTCCATCTCTCGCTCTTCCTCCCTCCATCTCTCTCTCTTCCTCCCTCCATCTCTCTCTCTTCCTCCATCTCTCTCTCTTCCTCCCTCCATCTCTCTCTTCCTCCCTCCATCTCTCGCTCTTCCTCCCTCCATCTCTCGCTCTTCCTCCCTCCATCTCTCGCTCTTCCTCCCTCCATCTCTCGCTCTTCCTCCCTCCATCTCTCGCTCTTCCTCCCTCCATCTCTCGCTCTTCCTCCCTCCATCTCTCTCTTCCTCCCTCCATCTCGCTCTTCCTCCCTCCATCTCTCGCTCTTCCTCCCTCCATCTCTCTCTCTTCCTCCCTCCATCTCTCGCTCTTCCTCCCTCCATCTCTCTCTCTTCCTCCCTCCATCTCTCTCTCTTCCTCCCTCCATCTCTCGCTCTTCCTCCCTCCATCTCTCGCTCTTCCTCCCTCCATCTCTCGCTCTTCCTCCCTCCATCTCTCGCTCTTCCTCCCTCCATCTCTCGCTCTTCCTCCCTCCATCTCTCGCTCTTCCTCCCTCCATCTCTCGCTCTTCCTCCCTCCATCTCTCGCTCTTCCTCCCTCCATCTCTCGCTCTTCCTCCTTCCATCTCTCTCTCTTCCTCCCTCCACCTCTCTCTCTTCCTCCCTCCATCTCTCTCTCTTCCTCCCTCCATCTCTCTCTCTTCCTCCCTCCATCTCTCGCTCTTCCTCCCTCCATCTCTCTCTCTTCGTCCCTCCATCTCTCTCTCTTCCTCCCTCCATCTCTCTCTCTTCCTCCCTCCATCTCTCTCTCTTCCTCCCTCCATCTCTCTCTCTTCCTCCCTCCATCTCTCGCTCTTCCTCCCTCCATCTCTCGCTCTTCCTCCCTCCATCTCTCGCTCTTCCTCCCTCCATCTCTCTCTCTTCCTCCCTCCATCTCTCTCTCTTCCTCCATCTCTCTCTCTTCCTCCCTCCATCTCTCTCTTCCTCCCTCCATCTCTCGCTCTTCCTCCCTCCATCTCTCGCTCTTCCTCCCTCCATCTCTCGCTCTTCCTCCCTCCATCTCTCGCTCTTCCTCCCTCCATCTCTCGCTCTTCCTCCCTCCATCTCTCTCTTCCTCCCTCCATCTCGCTCTTCCTCCCTCCATCTCTCGCTCTTCCTCCCTCCATCTCTCTCTCTTCCTCCCTCCATCTCTCGCTCTTCCTCCCTCCATCTCTCGCTCTTCCTCCCTCCATCTCTCGCTCTTCCTCCTTCCATCTCTCTCTCTTCCTCCCTCCACCTCTCTCTCTTCCTCCCTCCACCTCTCTCTCTTCCTCCCTCCATCTCTCTCTCTTCCTCCCTCCATCTCTCTCTCTTCCTCCCTCCATCTCTCGCTCTTCCTCCCTCCATCTCTCGCTCTTCCTCCCTCCATCTCTCTCTCTTCCTCCCTCCATCTCTCTCTCTTCCTCCCTCCATCTCTCTCTCTTCTTCCCTCCATCTCTCTCTCTTCCTCCCTCCATCTCTCTCTCTTCCTCCCTCCATCTCTCTCTCTTCCTCCCTCCATCTCTCTCTCTTCCTCCCTCCATCTCTCTCTCTTCCTCCCTCCATCTCTCGCTCTTCCTCCCTCCATCTCTCTCTCTTCCTCCCTCCAATTCTCTCTCTTCCTCCATCTCTCTCTCTCTCTTCCTCCCTCCATCTCTCTCTCTTCCTCCCTCCATCTCTCGCTCTTCCTCCCTCCCTCCCTCCCTCCCTCCATCTCTCTCTCTTCCTCCATCTCTCTCTCTCTCTTCCTCCCTCCATCTCTCTCTCTTCCTCCCTCCATCTCTCGCTCTTCCTCCCTCCCTCCCTCCCTCCCTCCATCTCTCTCTCTTCCTCCCTCCATCTCTCTCTCTTCCTCCCTCTCTCTCTCTCTCTTCCTCCCTCTCTCTCTCTCTCTTCCTCCCTCCATCTCTCTCTCGCCCTCTCTCCATCTCTCTCTCTTCCTCCCTCCATCTCTCTCTCTTCCTCCCTCCATCTCTCTCTCTTCCTCCCTCCATCTCTCTCTCTTCCTCCCTCCATCTCTCGCTCTTCCTCCCTCCATCTCTCGCTCTTCCTCCTTCCATCTCTCTCTCTTCCTCCCTCCACCTCTCTCTCTTCCTCCCTCCACCTCTCTCTCTTCCTCCCTCCATCTCTCTCTCTTCCTCCCTCCATCTCTCTCTCTTCCTCCCTCCATCTCTCGCTCTTCCTCCCTCCATCTCTCGCTCTTCCTCCCTCCATCTCTCGCTCTTCCTCCCTCCATCTCTCTCTCTTCCTCCCTCCATCTCTCTCTCTTCCTCCCTCCATCTCTCTCTCTTCTTCCCTCCATCTCTCTCTCTTCCTCCCTCCATCTCTCTCTCTTCCTCCCTCCATCTCTCTCTCTTCCTCCCTCCATCTCTCTCTCTTCCTCCCTCCATCTCTCTCTCTTCCTCCCTCCATCTCTCTCTCTTCCTCCCTCCATCTCTCGCTCTTCCTCCCTCCATCTCTCTCTCTTCCTCCCTCCATCTCTCTCTCTTCCTCCATCTCTCTCTCTCTCTTCCTCCCTCCATCTCTCTCTCTTCCTCCCTCCATCTCTCGCTCTTCCTCCCTCCCTCCCTCCCTCCCTCCATCTCTCTCTCTTCCTCCATCTCTCTCTCTCTCTTCCTCCCTCCATCTCTCTCTCTTCCTCCCTCCATCTCTCTCTCTTCCTCCCTCCATCTCTCGCTCTTCCTCCCTCCCTCCCTCCCTCCCTCCATCTCTCTCTCTTCCTCCCTCCATCTCTCTCTCTTCCTCCCTCTCTCTCTCTCTCTTCCTCCCTCTCTCTCTCTCTCTTCCTCCCTCCATCTCTCTCTCGCCCTCTCTCCATCTCTCTCTCTTCCTCCCTCCATCTCTCTCTCTTCCTCCCTCCATCTCTCTCTCTTCCTCCCTCCATCTCTCTCTCTTCCTCCCTCCATCTCTCGCTCTTCCTCCCTCCATCTCTCGCTCTTCCTCCTTCCATCTCTCTCTCTTCCTCCCTCCACCTCTCTCTCTTCCTCCCTCCACCTCTCTCTCTTCCTCCCTCCATCTCTCTCTCTTCCTCCCTCCATCTCTCTCTCTTCCTCCCTCCATCTCTCGCTCTTCCTCCCTCCATCTCTCGCTCTTCCTCCCTCCATCTCTCGCTCTTCCTCCCTCCATCTCTCTCTCTTCCTCCCTCCATCTCTCTCTCTTCCTCCCTCCATCTCTCTCTCTTCTTCCCTCCATCTCTCTCTCTTCCTCCCTCCATCTCTCTCTCTTCCTCCCTCCATCTCTCTCTCTTCCTCCCTCCATCTCTCTCTCTTCCTCCCTCCATCTCTCTCTCTTCCTCCCTCCATCTCTCGCTCTTCCTCCCTCCATCTCTCTCTCTTCCTCCATCTCTCTCTCTCTCTTCCTCCCTCCATCTCTCTCTCTTCCTCCCTCCATCTCTCGCTCTTCCTCCCTCCCTCCCTCCCTCCCTCCATCTCTCTCTCTTCCTCCATCTCTCTCTCTCTCTTCCTCCCTCCATCTCTCTCTCTTCCTCCCTCCATCTCTCGCTCTTCCTCCCTCCCTCCCTCCCTCCCTCCATCTCTCTCTCTTCCTCCCTCCATCTCTCTCTCTTCCTCCCTCTCTCTCTCTCTCTTCCTCCCTCTCTCTCTCTCTCTTCCTCCCTCCATCTCTCTCTCGCCCTCTCTCCATCTCTCTCTCTTCCTCCCTCCATCTCTCTCTCTTCCTCCCTCCATCTCTCTCTCTTCCTCCCTCCATCTCTCTCTCTTCCTCCCTCCATCTCTCTCTCTTCCTCCCTCCATCTCTCTCTCTTCCTCCCTCCACCTCTCTCTCTTCCTCCCTCCATCTCTCTCTCTTCCTCCCTCCATCTCTCTCTCTTCCTCCCTCCATCTCTCGCTCTTCCTCCCTCCATCTCGCTCTTCCTCCCTCCATCTCTCGCTCTTCCTCCCTCCATCTCTCTCTCTTCCTCCCTCCATCTCTCGCTCTTCCTCCCTCCATCTCTCGCTCTTCCTCCCTCCATCTCTCGCTCTTCCTCCTTCCATCTCTCTCTCTTCCTCCCTCCACCTCTCTCTCTTCCTCCCTCCACCTCTCTCTCTTCCTCCCTCCATCTCTCTCTCTTCCTCCCTCCATCTCTCGCTCTTCCTCCCTCCATCTCTCGCTCTTCCTCCCTCCATCTCTCTCTCTTCCTCCCTCCATCTCTCTCTCTTCCTCCCTCCATCTCTCTCTCTTCTTCCCTCCATCTCTCTCTCTTCCTCCCTCCATCTCTCTCTTCCTCCCTCCATCTCTCTCTCTTCCTCCCTCCATCTCTCTCTCTTCCTCCCTCCATCTCTCTCTCTTCCTCCCTCCATCTCTCGCTCTTCCTCCCTCCATCTCTCTTCTCTTCCTCCATCTCTCTCTCTCTCTTCCTCCCTCCATCTCTCTCTCTTCCTCCCTCCATCTCTCGCTCTTCCTCCCTCCCTCCCTCCCTCCCTCCATCTCTCTCTCTTCCTCCATCTCTCTCTCTCTCTTCCTCCCTCCATCTCTCTCTCTTCCTCCCTCCATCTCTCTCTCTTCCTCCCTCTCTCTCTCTCTCTTCCTCCCTCTCTCTCTCTCTCTTCCTCCCTCCATCTCTCTCTCGCCCTCTCTCCATCTCTCTCTCTTCCTCCCTCCATCTCTCTCTCTTCCTCCCTCCATCTCTCTCTCTTCCTCCCTCCATCTCTCTCTCTTCCTCCCTCCACCTCTCTCTCTTCCTCCCTCCATCTCTCTCTCTTCCTCCCTCCACCTCTCTCTCTTCCTCCCTCCATCTCTCTCTCTTCCTCCCTCCATCTCTCTCTCTTCCTCCCTCCATCTCTCTCTCTTCCTCTGTCCATTTCTCTCTCCCTTTCCATGTCCCAGCCCAGTAACTATGTAAAGAATGGCAGTAATATTGACAGTCAATGACAGTTTGTACACACAAGTGCCCCTTCAGGCAAAAAATGTTGTAGAGGTTGTTTTGGCAGTGAGAGAGCGGGAGAGAGACAGCGGGAGAGAGAGAAAGAGTGAGAGAGAGAGGGGTAGAAAGCGACGGAGGGAGGAGGGGGTTTAGGGAGGGGACCATGGACACCGTAATGTGATGACAGGGTGGAGCGGTCACACCCAAACTGTGGCGCCTGACCCCCTCTAAGGCCAACAGCTACACCCTTACACACACACACACACACACACACACACACACACACACACACACACACACACACACACACACACACACACACACACACACACACACACACACACACACACACACACACACACACACACACAGAGAGAGAGAGAGAGTAACGTCATCCGTCCCAAGAGTGAGTTAGTGTATTGTGTTTCAACAGTGTTTCAGTATTAAAGGACTCAGTTATACTACTACAGGCCTTTTCTGTCAGAACAGGAGTTCATCCCCATCAGGAAAAACTCCAGCTAGTTTTAACCCAGCGTTCCCTCCCTCTGTCCTGGGGTCTTTAACCCAGCGTTCCAGCTACTGTTACCCACCAGGTGACTGACTAGTCCAATAACACATCCAGCTACTGTTACCCACCAGGTAACTGACTAGTCCAATAACACATCCAGCTACTGTTACCCACCAGGTAACTGACTAGTCCAATAACACATCCAGCTACTGTTACCCACCAGGTGACTGACTAGTCCAATAACACATCCAGCTACTGTTATCCACCAGGTAACTGACTAGTCCAATAACACATCCAGCTACTGTTACCCACCAGGTAACTGACTAGTCCAATAACACATCCAGCTACTGTTACCCACCAGGTAACTGACTAGTCCAATAACACATCCAGCTACTGTTACCCACCAGGTAACTGACTAGTCCAATAACACATCCAGCTACTGTTACCCACCAGATAACTGACTAGTCCAATAACACATCCAGCTACTGTTACCCACCAGGTAACTGACTAGTCCAATACCACATCCAGCTACTGTTACCCACCAGGTGACTGACTAGTCCAATAACACATCCAGCTACTGTTATCCACCAGGTAACTGACTAGTCCAATAACACATCCAGCTACTGTTACCCACCAGGTGACTGACTAGTCCAACAACACATCCAGCTACTGTTACCCACCAGGTAACTGACTAGTCCAATAACACATCCAGCTACTGTTACCCACCAGGTAACTGACTAGTCCAACAACACATCCAGCTACTGTTACCCACCAGGTAACTGACTAGTCCAATAACACATCCAGCTACTGTTACCCACCAGGTAACTGACTAGTACAATAACACATCCAGCTACTGTTAACCACCAGGTAACTGACTAGTCCAATAACACTTCCAGCTACTGTTACCCACCAGGTAACTGACTAGTCCAATAACACATCCAGCTACTGTTACCCACCAGATAACTGACTAGTCCAATAACACATCCAGCTACTGTTACCCACCAGGTAACTGACTAGTCCAATAACACATCCAGCTACTGTTACCCACCAGGTAACTGACTAGTCCAATAACACATCCAGCTACTGTTACCCACCAGGTAACTGACTAGTCCAATACCACATCCAGCTACTGTTACCCACCAGGTAACTGACTAGTCCAATAACACATCCAGCTACTGTTACCCACCAGGTAACTGACTAGTCCAATAACACATCCAGCTACTGTTACCCACCAGGTAACTGACTAGTCCAATACCACATCCAGCTACTGTTACCCACCAGGTAACTGACTAGTCCAATAACACATCCAGCTACTGTTACCCACCAGGTAACTGACTAGTCCAATACCACATCCAGCTACTGTTACCCACCAGGTAACTGACTAGTCCAATAACACATCCAGCTACTGTTACCCACCAGGTAACTGACTAGTCCAATAACACATCCAGCTACTGTTACCCACCAGGTAACTGACTAGTCCAATACCACATCCAGCTACTGTTACCCACCAGGTAACTGACTAGTCCAATAACACATCCAGCTACTGTTACCCACCAGGTAACTGACTAGTCCAATAACACATCCAGCTACTGTTACCCACCAGGTAACTGACTAGTCCAATACCACATCCAGCTACTGTTACCCACCAGGTAACTGACTAGTCCAACAACACATCCAGCTACTGTTACCCACCAGGTAACTGACTAGTCCAATAACACATCCAGCTACTGTTACCCACCAGGTAACTGACTAGTCCAATAACACTTCCAGCTACTGTTACCCACCAGGTGACTCTAGTATTAAAAGTACATGTCGCTGCTGTGCAAGGAAGTGTGTGTGTGGTTTGTGTGTGTGTATGTGTGTGTGTGTTTGTGTGGTTTAAGGGTGTGTGTATGTTTTGAGGGTGTGCGTTCCTGTTTCACCACAGTCAATAATGTAACCATGCAGATCAGAGCCGCCCGCCATGTGCCTCTAATTGACTATATAAATCAATCCTGTCTATTAAGCCATAAATCACTTAATTAATGATCAACTCTGTCAACCAGTGTGTGTGTGTGTGTGTGTGTGTGTGTGTGTGTCGGTCGTCCCTCTGTGACGTCACGTAGGTTGATACATAGCTATGTTGTCATTTATAAAGACCTTTTTTTTTTTACAAAAAGTCCCACTGTTCCTAACATCATTACTAAACTTTAGACATGAGTCACCACCCCCTGGTCTCAGGGAGGGATAACTCTGGAAATTCCTCTGGTCTCTGCTGAGTTAACTTAAAGCTGATTTACCTTTCTTACAACTTATTTGTGGAATAAGGTGTAAAAAATCTTTAAAATGGTCTTAAATGTGATGTTGTCTCCAGGTGAATTCAGGAAGACGATCGAGGATCGTATTACTGATGAATGTGATGTTGTCTCCAGGTGAATTCAGGAAGACGATCGAGGATCGTATTACTGATGAATGTGATGTTGTCTCCA
>NC_092091.1:94310242-94315242 GCF_045679555.1 Salvelinus alpinus | reverse complement strand
GAGGGGCCCTGAAGAGGTCATTCAGTCTGGCGCTCAGGGGGAGGGGCCCTGAAGAGGTCATTCAGTCTGGCGCTCAGGGGGAGGGGCCCTGAAGAGGTCATTCAGTCTGGCGCTCAGCGGGAGGGGCTCTGAAGAGGTCATTCAGTCTGGCGCTCAGGGGGAGGGGCCCTGAAGAGGTCATTCAGTCTGGCGCTCAGGGGGAGGGGCCCTGAAGAGGTCATTCAGTCTGGCGCTCAGCGGGAGGGGCTCTGAAGAGGTCATTCAGTCTGGCGCTCAGGGGGAGGGGCCCTGAAGAGGTCATTCAGTCTGACGCTCGGGGGGAGGGGCCCTGAAGAGGTCATTCAGTCTGGCGCTCAGGGGGAGGGGCCCTGAAGAGGTCATTCAGTCTGGCGCTCGGGGGGAGGGGCCCTGAAGAGGTCATTCAGTCTGGCGCTCGGGGGGAGGGGCCCTGAAGAGGTCATTCAGTCTGGCGCTCAGGGGGAGGGGCCCTGAAGAGGTCATTCAGTCTGTGTTTATGCATCACAGGAGGCTGCTGATGGGAGGACAGCCCATAATAATATCTGGAATGGAATCACCATGGAAACCACAGGGTTGATGCATCACAGGAGGCTGCTGATGGGAGGACAGCCCATAATAATGTCTGGAATGGCATCACCATGGAAACCACAGGGTTGATGCATCACAGGAGGCTGCTGATGGGAGGACAGCCCATAATAATGTCTGGAATGGCATCACCATGGAAACCACAGGGTTGATGTAGCTGACTCCATTCCAGCCTTTACTCTGAGCCCGTCCTCCCCAATGTAGCTGCCACCAGCCTCCTGGGGTGGGTAATTGCTGTAACTAAGTTGTTGAATTATCAGTAGTGTCCCCAGGCCTCCTGAAACAGACAGGTTGAACCTATTACTGTGTGAGTGTGTGTGTGTGTGATGTGGTACAAGGGTTAGGTTCCCTGTTTCTAGGAAGTAGTGTTTTGAAGGCACCACTCCCCTGCCTCCAGACTACCTGGAAAACACACCCGCTGTTCTCTGGGTCTCTGAGTGTCTGTTGTTAATAAAGTGTCTGTTGTTAATAAAGTGTCTGTGTTAATAAAGTGTCTGGTGTTAATAAAGTGTCTGTTGTTAATAAAGTGTCTGTTGTTAATAAAGTGTCTGGTGTTAATAAAGTGTCTGGTGTTAATAAAGTGTCTGGTGTTAATAAAGTGTCTGGTGTTAATAAAGTGTCTGGTGTTAATAAAGTGTCTGGTGTTAATAAAGTGTCTGGTGTTAATAAAGTGTCTGGTGTTAATAAAGTGTCTGGTGTTAATAAAGTGTCTGTTGTTAATAAAGTGTCTGTTGTTAATAAAGTGTCTGTGTTAATAAAGTGTCTGGTGTTAATAAAGTGTCTGGTGTTAATAAAGTGTCTGGTGTTAATAAAGTGTCTGGTGTTAATAAAGTGTCTGGTGTTAATAAAGTGTCTGGTGTTAATAAAGTATCTGGTGTTAATAACATACACTGTAGTCTACTATAGACCCCCCCCCCCCCCGCCAGTCCCAGGTTAGGGAATGTATTCTACGATAGACCCCCCCCCCCCCCTCCAGTCCCAGGTTAGGGAATGTGGTCTACTAGAGACCCCCCCCCCCCACCAGTCCCAGGTTAGGTAATGTAGTCTACTATAGACCCCCCCCCCCCACCAGTCCCAGGTTAGGTAATGTAGTCTACTATAGACTCCCCCCCCCCACCAGTCTACCTGGTTGATGGTCTTCTCCATCTGGACCAGTCCCAGGTTAGGTAATGTAGTCTACTATAGACCCCCCCCCCCCCCACACTAGTCCCAGGTTAGGTAATGTAGTCTACTATAGACCCCCCCCCACCAGTCCCAGGTTAGGTAATGTAGTCTACTATAGACCCCCCCCCCACCAGTCTACCTGGTTGATGGTCTTCTCCATCTGGACCAGTCCCAGGTTAGGTAATGTAGTCTACTATAGACCCCCCCCCCCCCCCACACTAGTCCCAGGTTAGGTAATGTAGTCTACTATAGACCCCCCCCACCAGTCCCAGGTTAGGTAATGTAGTCTACTATAGACCCCCCCCCACCAGTCCCAGGTTAGGTAATGTAGTCTACTATAGACCCCCCCCCACCAGTCCCAGGTTAGGTAATGTAGTCTACTATAGACCCCCCCCCCCCCCCACCAGTCTACCTGGTTGATGGTCTTCTCCATCTGGACCAGTCCCATTTTAGGTAATGTAGTCTACTATAGACCCCCCCCCCCCCCCCCACACTAGTCCCAGGTTAGGTAATGTAGTCTACTATAGACCCCCCCCCCCACCAGTCCCAGGGTAGGTAATGTAGTCTACTATAGACCCCCCCCCCCACCAGTCCCAGGTTAGGTAATGTAGTCTACTATAGACCCCCCCACCAGTCCCAGGTTAGGTAATGTAGTCTACTATAGACCCACCCCACCAGTCCCAGGTTATGTAATGTAGTCTACTATAGACCCCCCCCCCCCCCGCCAGTCCCAGGTTAGGTAATGTAGTCTACTATAGACCCCCCCCCCCCCCCGCCAGTCCCAGGTTAGGTAATGTAGTCTACTATAGACCCCCCCCCCCCCCCCCCGCCAGTCCCAGGTTAGGTAATGTAGTCTACTATAGACCCCCCCCCGCCAGTCCCAGGTTAGGTAATGTAGTCTACTATAGACCCCCTCCCACCCACCAGTCTACCTGGTTGATGGTCTTCTCCATCTGGACCAGTCCCAGGTTAGGTAATGTAGTCTACTATAGACCCCCTCCCACCAGTCCCAGGTTAGGTAATGTAGTCTACTATAGACCCCCCCCCCCCACCAGTCTACCTGGTTGATGGTCTTCTCCATCTGGACCAGTCCCAGGTCAGGTAATGTAGTCTACTATAGACCCCCCCCCCCCCCCCCACCAGTCCCAGGTCAGGTAATGTAGTCTACTATAGACCCCCCCCCCCCACCAGTCCCAGGTTAGGTACTGTAGTCTACTATAGACCCCCCCCCCCACCAGTCCCAGGTTAGGTAATGTAGTCTACTATAGACCCCCCCCCCTCCACCAGTCCCAGGTTAGGTAATGTAGTCTACTATAGACCCCCACCAGTCCCAGGTTAGGTAATGTAGTCTACTATAGACCCCCCCCCACCAGTCCCAGGTTAGGTAATGTAGTCTACTATAGACCCCCACCAGTCCCAGGTTAGGTAATGTAGTCTACTATAGACCCCCACCAGTCCCAGGTTAGGTAATGTAGTCTACTATAGACCCCCACCAGTTTCAGGTTATGTAATGTAGTCTACTATAGACACCCCACCAGTCCCAGGTTAGGTAATGTAGTCTAATACATACCCCCCACCAGTCCCAGGTTAGGTAATGTAGTCTACTATAGACCCCCCCCCCCCACCAGTCCCAGGTTAGGTAATGTAGTCTACTATAGACCCCCACCAGTTCCAGGTTAGGTAATGTAGTCTACTATAGACCCCCCACCAGTCCCAGGTTAGGTAATGTAGTCTAATACAGACCCCCCACCAGTCTACCTGGTTGATGGTCTTCTCCATCTGGACCAGTCCCAGGTTAGGTAATGTAGTCTACTATAGACCCCCCCCCCCACCCCACCAGTCCCAGGTTAGGTAATGTAGTCTACTATAGACCCCCCACCAGTCCCAGGTTAGGTAATGTAGTCTACTATAGACCCCCCCCCCCACCAGTCCCAGGTTAGGTAATGTAGTCTACTATAGACCCCCCCCCCCCACCAGTCCCAGGTTAGGTAATGTAGTCTACTATAGACCCCCCGCACCAGTCCCAGGTTAGGTAATGTAGTCTACTATAGACCCCCCCCACCAGTCCCAGGTTAGGTAATGTAGTCTACTATAGACCCCCCCCCCCACCAGTCTACCTGGTTGATGGTCTTCTCCATCCGTACCAGTCCCAGGTTAGGTAATGTAGTCTACTATAGACCCCCCCCCCCCACACACTAGTCCCAGGTTAGGTAATGTAGTCTACTATAGACCCCCCCACCAGTCCCAGGTTAGGTAATGTAGTCTACTATAGACCCCCCCCCCACCAGTCCCAGGTTAGGTAATGTAGTCTACTATAGACCCCCCCACCAGTCCCAGGTTAGGTAATGTAGTCTACTATAGACCCCCCCCCCCCCACCAGTCCCAGGTTAGGTAATGTAGTCTACTATAGACCCCCCCCACCAGTCCCAGGTTATGTAATGTAGTCTACTATAGACCCCCCCCTCCGCCAGTCCCAGGTTAGGTAATTTAGTCTACTATAGACCCCCCCCTCCGCCAGTCCCAGGTTAGGTAATTTAGTCTACTATAGACCCCCCCCCCCCCCGCCAGTCCCAGGTTAGGTAATGTAGTCTACTATAGACCCCCCCCCCCCCCCACCAGTCTACCTGGTTGATGGTCTTCTCCATCTGGACCAGTCCCAGGTTAGGTAATGTAGTCTACTATAGACCCCCCCCCACCTACCAGTCCCAGGTTAGGTAATGTAGTCTACTATAGACCCCCCCCCCCCCCACCAGTCTACCTGGTTGATGGTCTTCTCCATCTGGACCAGTCCCAGGTTAGGTAATGTAGTCTACTATAGACCCCCCCCCCCTACCAGTCCCAGGTTAGGTAATGTAGTCTACTATAGACCCCCCCCCCCCCCCACCAGTCCCAGGTTAGGTAATATAGTCTACTATAGACCCCCCCCCCCCCCACCAGTCCCAGGTTAGGTAATGTAGTCTACTATAGACCCCCACCAGTCCCAGGTTAGGTAATGTAGTCTACTATAGACCCCCCCCCCCCCCCCCCACCAGTCCCAGGTTAGGTAATGTAGTCTACTATAGACCCCCACCAGTCCCAGGTTAGGTAATGTAGTCTACTATAGACCCCCCCCCACCAGTCTACCTGGTTGATGGTCTTCTCCATCTGGACCAGTCCCAGGTTAGGTAATGTAGTCTACTATAGACCCCCACCAGTCCCAGGTTAGGTAATGTAGTCTACTATAGACCCCCCCC
>NC_092091.1:94247742-94305242 GCF_045679555.1 Salvelinus alpinus | reverse complement strand
AACTTACCAAACACCCTGACCAGGTAACCTAGAGGTAACTAACCAAACACCCTGGCTACAAAGCCTAGAGGTAACTTACCAAACACCCTGACCAGGTAACCTAGAGGTAACTAACCAAACACCCTGGCCAGGTAACCTAGAGGTAACTAACCAAACACCCTGGCCAGGTAACCTAGAGGTAACTTACCAAACACCCTGGCCAGGTAACCTAGAGGTAACTTACCAACCACCCTGGTCAGGTAACCTAGAGGTAACTAACCAAACACCCTGGCCAGGTAACCTAGAGGTAACTTACCAAACACCCTGGCCAGGTAACCTAGAGGTAACTTACCAAACACCCTGGCCAGGTAACCTAGAGGTAACTTAACAACCACCCTGGCTACAAAGCCTAGAGGTAACTAACCAACCACCCTGGTCAGGTAACCTAGAGGTAACTAACCAAACACCCTGGCCAGGTAACCTAGAGGTAACTAACCAAACACCCTGGTCAGGTAACCTAGAGGTAACTAACCAAACACCCTGGTCAGGTAACCTAGAGGTAACTTACCAAACACTCTGGCCAGGTAACCTAGAGGTAACTTACCAAACACCCTGGCTAGGTAACCTAGAGGTAACTAACCAAACACTCTGGCCAGGTAACCTAGAGGTAACTTACCAACCACCCTGGCCAGGTAACCTAGAGGTAACTAACCAAACACCCTGGTCAGGTAACCTAGAGGTAACTAACCAACCACCCTGACCAGGTAACCTAGAGGTAACTTACCAAACACCCTGACCAGGTAACCTAGAGGTAACTAACCACCCTGGCCAGGTAACCTAGAAGTAACTTACCAACCACCCTGGTCAGGTAACCTAGAGGTAACTTACCAACCACCCTGGTCAGGTAACCTAGAGGTAACTTACCAAACACCCTGGTCAGGTAACCTAGAGGTAACTAACCACCCTGGCCAGGTAACCTAGAAGTAACTTACCAACCACCCTGGTCAGGTAACCTAGAGGTAACGTACCAACCACCCTGACCAGGTAACCTAGAGGTAACTTACCACACACCCTGGCCAGGTAACCAATAGGTAACTTACCAAACACTCTGGCCAGGTAACCTAGAGGTAACTTACCAGACACACTGGCCAGGTAACCTAGAGGTAACTAACCAAACACCCTGGCCAGGTAACCTAGAGGTAACTAACCAAACACCCTGACCAGGTAACCTAGAGGTAACTAACCAACCACCCTGGTCAGGTAACCTAGAGGTAACTAACCAAACACCCTGGTCAGGTAACCTAGAGGTAACTAACCAAACACCCTGGTCAGGTAACCTAGAGGTAACTAACCAACCACCCTGGTCAGGTAACCTAGAGGTAACTAACCAAACACCCTGGCCAGGTAACCTAGAGGTAACTAACCAACCACCCTGGCCAGGTAACCTAGAGGTAACTTACCAAACACTCTGGCCAGGTAACCTAGAGGTAACTTACCAAACACCCTGGCTAGGTAACCTAGAGGTAACTAACCAAACACTCTGGCCAGGTAACCTAGAGGTAACTTACCAACCACCCTGGCCAGGTAACCTAGAGGTAACTAACCAAACACCCTGGTCAGGTAACCTAGAGGTAACTAACCAACCACCCTGACCAGGTAACCTAGAGGTAACTTACCAAACACCCTGACCAGGTAACCTAGAGGTAACTAACCACCCTGGCCAGGTAACCTAGAAGTAACTTACCAACCACCCTGGTCAGGTAACCTAGAGGTAACTTACCAACCACCCTGGTCAGGTAACCTAGAGGTAACTTACCAAACACCCTGGTCAGGTAACCTAGAGGTAACTAACCACCCTGGCCAGGTAACCTAGAAGTAACTTACCAACCACCCTGGTCAGGTAACCTAGAGGTAACGTACCAACCACCCTGACCAGGTAACCTAGAGGTAACTTACCAAACACCCTGGCCAGGTAACCAATAGGTAACTTACCAAACACTCTGGCCAGGTAACCTAGAGGTAACTAACCAAACACCCTGGCCAGGTAACCTAGAGGTAACTTACCAAACACCCTGACCAGGTAACCTAGAGGTAACTTACCAAACACCCTGGCCAGGTAACCTAGAGGTAACTAACCAAACACCCTGGCCAGGTAACCTAGAGGTAACTTACCAAACACCCTGGCCAGGTAACCTAGAGGTAACTTACCAACCACCCTGGCCAGGTAACCTAGAGGTAACTTAACCACCCTGGCTACGAAGCCTAGAGGTAACTTACCAAACACCCTGACCAGGTAACCTAGAGGTAACTAACCAAACACCCTGGCCAGGTAACCTAGAGGTAACTAACCAAACACCCTGGCCAGGTAACCTAGAGGTAACTTACCAAACACCCTGGCCAGGTAACCTAGAGGTAACTTACCAACCACCCTGGTCAGGTAACCTAGAGGTAACTAACCAAACACCCTGGCCAGGTAACCTAGAGGTAACTTACCAAACACCCTGGCCAGGTAACCTAGAGGTAACTTACCAAACACCCTGGCCAGGTAACCTAGAGGTAACTTAACAACCACCCTGGCTACAAAGCCTAGAGGTAACTAACCAACCACCCTGGTCAGGTAACCTAGAGGTAACTAACCAAACACCCTGGCCAGGTAACCTAGAGGTAACTAACCAAACACCCTGACCAGGTAACCTAGAGGTAACTAACCAACCACCCTGGTCAGGTAACCTAGAGGTAACTAACCAAACACCCTGGTCAGGTAACCTAGAGGTAACTAACCAAACACCCTGGTCAGGTAACCTAGAGGTAACTAACCAACCACCCTGGTCAGGTAACCTAGAGGTAACTAACCAAACACCCTGGCCAGGTAACCTAGAGGTAACTAACCAACCACCCTGGCCAGGTAACCTAGAGGTAACTTACCAAACACTCTGGCCAGGTAACCTAGAGGTAACTTACCAAACACCCTGGCTAGGTAACCTAGAGGTAACTAACCAAACACTCTGGCCAGGTAACCTAGAGGTAACTTACCAACCACCCTGGCCAGGTAACCTAGAGGTAACTAACCAACCACCCTGACCAGGTAACCTAGAGGTAACTTACCAAACACCCTGACCAGGTAACCTAGAGGTAACTAACCACCCTGGCCAGGTAACCTAGAAGTAACTTACCAACCACCCTGGTCAGGTAACCTAGAGGTAACTTACCAACCACCCTGGTCAGGTAACCTAGAGGTAACTTACCAAACACCCTGGTCAGGTAACCTAGAGGTAACTAACCACCCTGGCCAGGTAACCTAGAAGTAACTTACCAACCACCCTGGTCAGGTAACCTAGAGGTAACGTACCAACCACCCTGACCAGGTAACCTAGAGGTAACTTACCAAACACCCTGGCCAGGTAACCAATAGGTAACTTACCAAACACTCTGGCCAGGTAACCTAGAAGTAACTTACCAGACACACTGGCCAGGTAACCTAGAGGTAACTAACCAACCACCCTGACCAGGTAACCTAGAGGTAACTAACCACCCTGGCCAGGTAACCTAGAGGTAACTTACCAAACACCCTGGCTACGAAGCCTAGAGGTAACTAACCAACCACCCTGGCCAGGTAACCTAGAGGTAACTAACCAACCACCCTGGCCAGGTAACCTAGAGGTAACTAACCACCCTGGCCAGGTAGCCTAGAGGTAACTAACCAAACACCCTGGCCAGGTAACCTAGAGGTAACTAACCAAACACTCTGGCTACGAAGCCTAGAGGTAACTAACCAACCACCCTGGTCAGGTAACCTAGAGGTAACTTACCAAACACCCTGACCAGGTAACCTAGAGGTAACTTACCAAACACCCTGGCCAGGTAACCCAGAGGTAACTTACCAAACACCCTGGCTACGAAGCCCAGAGGTAACTAACCAAACACCCTGTCCAGGTAACCTAGAGGTAACTTACCAAACACCCTGGCTACGAAGCCCAGAGGGAAGTGCGAGGCGAAGGACACCCTGGCCAGGTAACCTAGAGGTAACTTACCAAACACCCTGACCAGGTAACCTAGAGGTAACTTACCAAACACCCTGGCCAGGTAACCTAGAGGTAACTAACCAAACACCCTGGCCAGGTAACCTAGAGGTAACTTACCAAACACCCTGACCAGGTAACCTAGAGGTAACTTACCAAACACCCTGGCCAGGTAACCTAGAGGTAACTAACCAAACACCCTGGCCAGGTAACCTAGAGGTAACTTACCAAACACCCTGGCCAGGTAACCTAGAGGTAACTTACCAAACACTCTGGCCAGGTAACCTAGAGGTAACTTACCAAACACCCTGGCTACGAAGCCTAGAGGTAACTTACCAAACACCCTGGCCAGGTAACCTAGAGGTAACTAACCAAACACCCTGGCCAGGTAACCTAGAGGTAACTTACCAAACACCCTGGCCAGGTAACCTAGAGGTAACTTACCAAACACTCTGGCCAGGTAACCTAGAGGTAACTTACCAAACACCCTGGCTACGAAGCCTAGAGGTAACTTACCAAACACCCTGGCCAGGTAACCTAGAGGTAACTTACCAAACACCCTGGCCAGGTAACCTAGAGGTAACTTACCAAACACTCTGGCTACGAAGCCCAGAGGGAAGTGCGAGGCGAAGGCCGTGAGGAACCAGGGAGCAGCGTAGAGAGACGGTCCTATCTCATGCTGTTCCAGATGGACATAGAGGTCTCTGTGGTAGTCATGGAGGAGACGGGACAGCTGGTACATCTGGATCTGGTGGGGGGGGGGGGGGGGACATGTCAGGGGGGGGGGGGGGTTAGAGGTCTCTGTGGTAGTCATGGAGGAGACGGGACAGCTGGTACATCTGGATCTGGTGTGGGGGGGGGGGGGGGACATACACTGAGTGAACAAAACGTAAAGAACCGCTTCCCCATATCGAGTTGCAACCCCCCCTTTTGCCCTCAGAACAGCCTCCATTTGTTGGGGCAGGGACTCTACAAGGTGTTCCACAGGGATGCTGGTTCATGTTGACTCCAATGCTTCCCACAGTTGTTGTCAAGTTGTCTGGATGTCCTTTGGGTGGTGGATCATTCTTGATACACACGGGAAACTGTTGAGGGTGAAAAACCCAGCAGCGTTGCAGTTCTTGACAAAACGGCTTGGTGTTTTACCTGTAGTATAATCATGTCAGGTCTGTACTGCTTGGTGTTTTACCTGTAGTATAATCATGTCATGTCTGTACTGCTTGGTGTTTTACCTGTAGTATAATCATGTCAGGTCTGTACTGCTTGGTGTTTTACCTGTAGTATAATCATGTCAGGTCTGTACTGCTTGGTGTTTTACCTGTAGTATAATCATGTCAGGTCTGTACTGCTTGGTGTTTTACCTGTAGTATAATCATGTCAGGTCTGTACTGCTTGGTGTGTTACCTGTAGTATAATCAGGTCTGTACTGCTTGGTGTTTTACCTGTAGTATAATCATGTCAGGTCTGTACTGCTTGGTGTGTTACCTGTAGTATAATCATGTCAGGTCTGTACTGCTTGGTGTTTTACCTGTAGTATAATCATGTCAGGTCTGTACTGCTTGGTGTTTTACCTGTAGTATAATCATGTCAGGTCTGTACTGCTTGGTGTGTTACCTGTAGTATAATCAGGTCTGTACTGCTTGGTGTTTTACCTGTAGTATAATCATGTCAGGTCTGTACTGCTTGGTGTTTTACCTGTAGTATAATCATGTCAGGTCTGTACTGCTTGGTGTGTTACCTGTAGTATAATCATGTCAGGTCTGTACTGCTTGGTGTGTTACCTGTAGTATAATCATGTCAGGTCTGTACTGCTTGGTGTTTTACCTGTAGTATAATCAGGTCTGTACTCCTTGGTGTGTTACCTGTAGCATAATCATGTCAGGTCTGTACTGCTTGGTGTGTTACCTGTAGTATAATCATGTCAGGTCTGTACTGCTTGGTGTGTTACCTGTAGTATAATCATGTCAGGTCTGTACTGCTTGGTGTGTTACCTGTAGTATAATCATGTCAGGTCTGTACTGCTTGGTGTGTTACCTGTAGTATAATCATGTCAGGTCTGTACTGCTTGGTGTTTTACCTGTAGTATAATCATGTCAGGTCTGTACTGCTTGGTGTGTTACCTGTAGTATAATCATGTCAGGTCTGTACTGCTTGGTGTGTTACCTGTAGTATAATCATGTCAGGTCTGTACTGCTTGGTGTGTTACCTGTAGTATAATCATGTCAGGTCTGTACTGCTTGGTGTGTTACCTGTAGTATAATCATGTCAGGTCTGTACTGCTTGGTGTGTTACCTGTAGTATAATCATGTCAGGTCTGTACTGCTTGGTGTGTTACCTGTAGTATAATCATGTCAGGTCTGTACTGCTTGGTGTGTTACCTGTAGTATAATCATGTCATGTCTGTACTGCTTGGTGTTTTACCTGTAGTATAATCATGTCAGGTCTGTACTGCTTGGTGTTTTACCTGTAGTATAATCATGTCATGTCTGTACTGCTTGGTGTTTTACCTGTAGTATAATCATGTCAGGTCTGTACTGCTTGGTGTTTTACCTGTAGTATAATCATGTCAGGTCTGTACTGCTTGGTGTTTTACCTGTAGTATAATCAGGTCTGTACTCCTTGGTGTGTTACCTGTAGCATAATCATGTCAGGTCTGTACTGCTTGGTGTGTTACCTGTAGTATAATCATGTCAGGTCTGTACTGCTTGGTGTGTTACCTGTAGTATAATCATGTCAGGTCTGTACTGCTTGGTGTGTTACCTGTAGTATAATCATGTCAGGTCTGTACTGCTTGGTGTTTTACCTGTAGCATAATCATGTCAGGTCTGTACTGCTTGGTGTTTTACCTGTAGCATAATCATGTCAGGTCTGTACTGCTTGGTGTTTTACCTGTAGTATAATCATGTCAGGTCTGTACTGCTTGGTGTGTTACCTGTAGTATAATCATGTCAGGTCTGTACTGCTTGGTGTTTTACCTGTAGTATAATCATGTCAGGTCTGTACTGCTTGGTGTGTTACCTGTAGTATAATCATGTCATGTCTGTACTGCTTGGTGTGTTACCTGTAGTATAATCATGTCAGGTCTGTACTGCTTGGTGTGTTACCTGTAGTATAATCATGTCAGGTCTGTACTGCTTGGTGTGTTACCTGTAGTATAATCATGTCATGTCTGTACTGCTTGGTGTGTTACCTGTAGTATAATCATGTCAGGTCTGTACTGCTTGGTGTGTTACCTGTAGTATAATCATGTCAGGTCTGTACTGCTTGGTGTTTTACCTGTAGCATAATCATGTCAGATCTGTACTGCTTGGTGTGTTACCTGTAGTATAATCATGTCAGGTCTGTACTGCTTGGTGTGTTACCTGTAGTATAATCAGGTCTGTACTGCTTGGTGTTTTACCTGTAGTATAATCATGTCAGGTCTGTACTGCTTGGTGTGTTACCTGTAGTATAATCATGTCAGGTCTGTACTGCTTGGTGTTTTACCTGTAGTATAATCATGTCAGGTCTGTACTGCTTGGTGTGTTACCTGTAGTATAATCATGTCATGTCTGTACTGCTTGGTGTGTTACCTGTAGTATAATCATGTAATGTCTGTACTGCTTGGTGTGTTACCTGTAGTATAATCATGTCAGGTCTGTACTGCTTGGTGTTTTACCTGTAGTATAATCATGTCAGGTCTGTACTGCTTGGTGTGTTACCTGTAGTATAATCATGTCAGGTCTGTACTGCTTGGTGTTTTACCTGTAGTATAATCATGTCAGGTCTGTACTGCTTGGTGTGTTACCTGTAGTATAATCATGTCAGGTCTGTACTGCTTGGTGTGTTACCTGTAGTATAATCATGTCATGTCTGTACTGCTTGGTGTGTTACCTGTAGTATAATCATGTCAGGTCTGTACTGCTTGGTGTTTTACCTGTAGTATAATCATGTCAGGTCTGTACTGCTTGGTGTTTTACCTGTAGCATAATCATGTCAGGTCTGTACTGCTTGGTGTGTTACCTGTAGTATAATCATGTCAGGTCTGTACTGCTTGGTGTGTTACCTGTAGTATAATCATGTCAGGTCTGTACTGCTTGGTGTGTTACCTGTAGTATAATCATGTCAGGTCTGTACTGCTTGCGGAGCCCCATATGATACATGAGGAACTTGAGCACGTTGAAGGCATCCTCCTCTCCCATGTGTAACAACAACACTCCTGCTACGAAGCTGAGACCCTGACAGTATCCCACCTGGAGAGAAGAGGTGGTGGTGGTGGGGGGGGGGGGGGTAGAGAGAGGGAGAGACGGGGGAGAGAGAATGAGAGAGGGACGGAGAGACGGGGGATAGGGAAGGAGAGAGGGAAGGAGAGACGGGGGAGAGGGAAGTAGAGAGAAGGAGAGCGGGATGGAGAGAGAAGGAGAGAGGGAAGGAGAAGCAGAGAGACAGCAAGGGTGGTGGAGAGAGAAGGAGGGTGGGAGATAGTGAGAGGGAGTGGGGGAGAGAGAAGGAGGTTGGGAGATAGTGAGAGGGAGTGGGGGAGAGAGAAGGAGGTTGGGAGATAGTGAGAGGGAGTGGGGGAGAGAGGAGGAGGGTGGGAGATAGTGAGAGGGAGGGTGGGAGAGAGAAGGAGGGTGGGAGATAGTGAGAGGGAGTAGGGGAGAGAGGAGGAGGGTGGGAGATGGTGAGAGGGGGAGAGAGGAGGGTGGGAGATAGTGAGAGGGAGGGTGGGAGAGAGAAGGAGGGTGGGAGATAGTGAGAGGGAGTAGGGGAGAGAGGAGGAGGGTGGGAGATGGTGAGAGGGGGAGAGAGGAGGGTGGGAGATAGTGAGAGGGAGGGTGGGAGAGAGAAGGAGGGTGGGAGATAGTGAGAGGGAGGGTGGGAGATGGTGGGAGATAGTGAGAGGGAGATAGTGAGAGGGAGGGTGGGAGATAGTGAGAGGGAGTGGGGGAGAGAGGAGGAGGGTGGGAGATAGTGAGAGGGAGAGGGGGAAAGAGGAGGAGGGTGGGAGATAGTGAGAGGGAGGGTGGGAGAGAGAACGAGGGTGGGAGATAGTGAGAGGACGAGGGTGGGAGATAGTGAGAGGACGAGGGTGGGAGATATGGAGAGGGAGTGGGGGAGAGGGAGTGGGGGAGAGAGGAGGAGGGTGGGAGATAGTGAGAGGGAGTGGGGGAGAGAGGAGGAGGGTGGGAGATAGTGAGAGGGAGAGGGGGAGAGAGGAGGAGGGTGGGAGATAGTGAGAGGGAGGGTGGGAGATAGTGAGAGGGAGGGTGGGAGATAGTGAGAGGACGAGGGTGGGAGATAGTGAGAGGACGAGGGTGGGAGATAGTGAGAGGACGAGGGTGGGAGATAGTGAGAGGACGAGGGTGGGAGATAGTGAGAGGACGAGGGTGGGAGATAGTGAGAGGACGAGGGTGGGAGATAGTGAGAGGACGAGGGTGGGAGATAGTGAGAGGACGAGGGTGGGAGATAGTGAGAGGACGAGGGTGGGAGATAGTGAGAGGACGAGGGTGGGAGATAGTGAGAGGACGAGGGTGGGAGATAGTGAGAGGGAGTGGGGGAGAGGGAGTGGGGGAGAGAGGAGGAGGGTGGGAGATAGTGAGAGGACGAGGGCGTGAGATAGTGAGAGGGAGTGGGGGAGAGGGAGTGGGGGAGAGAGGAGGAGGGTGGGAGATAGTGAGAGGACGAGGGTGGGAGATAGTGAGAGGGAGTGGGGGAGAGGGAGTGGGGGAGAGAGGAGGAGGGTGGGAGATAGTGAGAGGACGAGGGTGGGAGATAGTGAGAGGGAGTGGGGGAGAGGGAGTGGGGGAGAGAGGAGGAGGGTGGGAGATAGTGAGAAGGAGAGGGGGAGAGAGGAGGAGGGTGGGAGATAGTGAGAAGGAGAGGGGGAGAGAGGAGGAGGGTGGGAGATAGTGAGAAGGAGAGGGGGAGAGAGGAGGAGGGTGGGAGATAGTGAGAAGGAGAGGGGGAGAGAGGAGGAGGGTGGGAGATAGTGAGAAGGAGAGGGGGAGAGAGGAGGAGGGTGGGAGATAGTGAGAGGTCATGGATGTCATCTCCCAAAAAGCTACAACACATCTCTGTAACACAGAGGTCCTCTTTTAGTAACTGGAAAACTGGCGCATTTCCACCTCTGTGTCGGTGTGTGTGTAATGTGTGTGTTGTGTGTGTGTGTGTGTAATGTGTGTGTTGTGTAGTGTGTGTGTGTGTAATGTGTGTGTGTGTGTCCGTGCGTGCAGGTGTGTGTGTAATGTGTGTTGTGTAATGCATGCAGGTGTGTGTGTGTAATGTGTGTGTGTGTGTCCGTGCGTGCAGGTGTGTGTGTAATGTGTGTACCTCTGGGTCCAGTAGAGAGTAGGTGTAATATGTGTACCTCTGGGTCCAGTAGAGAGTAGGTGTAATGTGTGTACCTCTGGGTCCAGTAGAGAGTAGGTGTAATGTGTGTACCTCTGGGTCCAGTAGAGAGTAGGTGTAATGTGTGTACCTCTGGGTCCAGTAGAGAGTAGGTGTAATGTGTGTACCTCTGGGTCCAGTAGAGAGTAGGTGTAATGTGTGTACCTCTGGGTCCAGTAGAGAGTAGGTGTAATGTGTGTACCTCTGGGTCCAGTAGAGAGTAGGTGTAATGTGTGTACCTCTGGGTCCAGTAGAGAGTAGGTGTAATGTGTGTACCTCTGGGTCCAGTAGAGAGTAGGTGTAATGTGTGTACCTCTGGGTCCAGTAGAGAGTAGGTGTAATGTGTGTACCTCTGGGTCCAGTAGAGAGTAGGTGTAATGTGTGTACCTCTGGGTCCAGTAGAGAGTAGGTGTAATATGTGTACCTCTGGGTCCAGTAGAGAGTAGGTGTAATGTGTGTACCTCTGGGTCCAGTAGAGAGTAGGTGTAATATGTGTACCTCTGGGTCCAGTAGAGAGTAGGTGTAATGTGTGTACCTCTGGGTCCAGTAGAGAGTAGGTGTAATGTGTGTACCTCTGGGTCCAGTAGAGAGTAGGTGTAATGTGTGTACCTCTGGGTCCAGTAGAGAGTAGGTGTAATGTGTGTACCTCTGGGTCCAGTAGAGAGTAGGTGTAATGTGTGTACCTCTGGGTCCAGTAGAGAGTAGGTGTAATGTGTGTACCTCTGGGTCCAGTAGAGAGTAGGTGTAATGTGTGTACCTCTGGGTCCAGTAGAGAGTAGGTGTAATGTGTGTACCTCTGGGTCCAGTAGAGAGTAGGTGTAATGTGTGTACCTCTGGGTCCAGTAGAGAGTAGGTGTAATGTGTGTACCTCTGGGTCCAGTAGAGAGTAGGCCTTCAGGAGGTTATAGAGAGACAGCTGACCAGATCCCAACTGAGCCTGGAAATAAGGATGAGTAGGAAAGGTACGACCTGAGAGAGAGAGAGGAGAGAGAGGAGAGAGACAGAGAGACAGAGACAGAGAGAGACAGAGACAGAGAGAGACAGAGAGAGAAAGGAGAGAGAGAGAAAGGAGAGAGAGACAGAGAGACAGAGACAGAGAGAGACAGAGACAGGGGAGGGAGAGAGACAGAGAGAGAGAGACAGAGGAGAGAGAGAGAGAGAGACACATAGACAGAGAGAGAGACATGGGAGAGAGAGAGAGAGAGAGAGAGAGAGAGAGAGAGAGAGAGAGAGATGTTAACACATGTTTCCCATGCCAATAAAGCCCCTTGAATTGAATTGAATTGAGAGAGAGAGAGAGAGAGAGAGAGAGAGAGAGAGAGAGAGAGAGAGAGAGAGAGAGAGAGAGAGAGAGAGAGAGAGAGAGAGAGAGAGAGAGAGAGAGAGAGAGAGAGACAGGGGAGAGAGACAGAGACAGATAAATAGTTGTTATACACTGAGTAAACAAAACCCTCGTCTTTCCATGTCCTGTCTGCCCCCTCCTCCCCTTTCAGAGCTGAACATGCAAAGCAGGGTCACCTTTCAACGGTAACCTACTGACTGCTTTAGCCAGGATCACTAAAACACCATTCTAATGACTGCTTTAGCCAGGATCACTAAAACACCATTCTAATGACTACTTTAGCCAGGATCACTAAAACACCATTCTACTGACTGCTTTAGCCAGGATCACTAAAACACCATTCTAATGACTACTTTAGCCAGGATCACTAAAACACCATTCTAATGACTACTTTAGCCAGGATCACTAAAACACCATTCTACTGACTGCTTTAGCCAGGATCACTAAAACACCATTCTAATGACTGCTTTAGCCAGGATCAATAAAACACCATTCTACTGACTGCTTTAGCCAGGACCACTAAAACACCATTCTAATGACTGCTTTAGCCAGGATCACTAAAACACCATTCTACTGACTGCTTTAGCCAGGATCACTAAAACACCATTCTAATGACTGCTTTAGCCAGGATCAATAAAACACCATTCTACTGACTGCTTTAGCCAGGACCACTAAAACACCATTCTAATGACTGCTTTAGCCAGGACCACTAAAACACCATTCTAATGACTGCTTTAGCCAGGATCACTAAAACACCATTCTAATGACTGCTTTAGCCAGGATCACTAAAACACCATTCTACTGACTGCTTTAGCCAGGATCACTAAAACACCATTCTAATGACTGCTTTAGCCAGGATCAATAAAACACCATTCTACTGACTGCTTTAGCCAGGACCACTAAAACACCATTCTAATGACTGCTTTAGCCAGGATCACTAAAACACCATTCTACTGACTGCTTTAGCCAGGATCACTAAAACACCATTCTAATGACTGCTTTAGCCAGGATCAATAAAACACCATTCTACTGACTGCTTTAGCCAGGACCACTAAAACACCATTCTAATGACTGCTTTAGCCAGGACCACTAAAACACCATTCTAATGACTGCTTTAGCCAGGATCAATAAAACACCATTCTACTGACTGCTTTAGCCAGGATCACTAAAACACCATTCTAATGACTGCTTTAGCCAGGATCAATAAAACACCATTCTACTGACTGCTTTAGCCAGGACCACTAAAACACCATTCTAATGACTGCTTTAGCCAGGATCACTAAAACACCATTCTACTGACTGCTTTAGCCAGGATCACTAAAACACCATTCTAATGACTGCTTTAGCCAGGATCAATAAAACACCATTCTACTGACTGCTTTAGCCAGGACCACTAAAACACCATTCTAATGACTGCTTTAGCCAGGACCACTAAAACACCATTCTAATGACTGCTTTAGCCAGGATCAATAAAACACCATTCTACTGACTGCTTTAGCCAGGACCACTAAAACACCATTCTACTGACTGCTTTAGCCAGGATCACTAAAACACCATTCTAATGACTGCTTTAGCCAGGATCACTAAACACCATTCTACTGACTGCTTTAGCCAGGACCACTAAAACACCATTCTAATGACTGCTTTAGCCAGGATCACTAAAACACCATTCTACTGACTACTTTAGCCAGGATCACTAAAACACCATTCTACTGACTGCTTTAGCCAGGACCAATAAAACACCATTCTACTGACTGCTTTAGCCAGGATCACTAAAACACCATTCTACTGACTGCTTTAGCCAGGATCACTAAAACACCATTCTACTGACTGCTTTAGCCAGGATCACTAAAACACCATTCTACTGACTGCTTTAGCCAGGACCACTAAAACACCATTCTACTGACTGCTTTAGCCAGGACCACTAAAACACCATTCTACTGACTGCTTTAGCCAGGACCACTAAAACACCATTCTACTGACTGCTTTAGCCAGGACCACTAAAACACCATTCTACTGACTGCTTTAGCCAGGATCACTAAAACACCATTCTACTGACTGCTTTAGCCAGGATCACTAAAACACAATTCTAATGACTGCTTTAGCCAGGACCACTAAAACACCATTCTACTGACTGCTTTAGCCAGGATCACTAAAACACCATTCTACTGACTGCTTTAGCCAGGATCACTAAAACACCATTCTACTGACTGCTTTAGCCAGGACCACTAAAACACCATTCTACTGACTGCTTTAGCCAGGACCACTAAAACACCATTCTACTGACTGCTTTAGCCAGGACCACTAAAACACCATTCTACTGACTGCTTTAGCCAGGACCACTAAAACACCATTCTAATGACTGCTTTAGCCAGGATCACTAAAACACCATTCTACTGACTGCTTTAGCCAGGATCACTAAAACACCATTCTACTGACTGCTTTAGCCAGGACCACTAAAACACCATTCTACTGACTGCTTTAGCCAGGACCACTAAAACACCATTCTACTGACTGCTTTAGCCAGGACCACTAAAACACCATTCTAATGACTGCTTTAGCCAGGATCACTAAAACACCATTCTACTGACTGCTTTAGCCAGGATCACTAAAACACCATTCTTTCACAGGTGTGGTGTGGTGTATAAATGAGGACAAGGTTTCAGGTTAAACGAGGACAAGTTTCCGGGTTAAACGAGGACACGGTTTCAGGTTAAACGAGGACAAGGTTTCAGGTTAAACGAGGACAAGGTTTCAGGTTAAACGAGGACAAGTTTCAGGTTAAACGAGGACAAGGTTTCAGGTTAAACGAGGACAAGTTTCCGGGTTAAACGAGGACAAGGTTTCCGGGTTAAACGAGGACAAAGTTTCAGGTTAAACGAGGACAAGGTTTCAGGTTAAACGAGGACAAGGTTTCAGGTTAAACGAGGACAAGGTTTCAGGTTAAACGAGGACAAGGTTTCAGGTTAAACGAGGACAAGGTTTCAGGTTAAACGAGGACAAGGTTTCAGGTTAAACGAGGACAAGGTTTCAGGTTAAACGAGGACAAGGTTTCAGGTTCAACGAGGACAAGGTTTCAGGTTAAACGAGGACAAGGTTTCAGGTTCAACGAGGACAAGGTTTCCGGGTTAAACGAGGACAAAGTTTCCGGGTTAAACGAGGACAAGGTTTCAGGTTAAACGAGGACAAGTTTCCGGGTTAAACGAGGACAAGGTTTCAGGTTAAACGAGGACAAGGTTTCAGGTTAAACGAGGACAAGGTTTCAGGTTAAACGAGGACAAGGTTTCAGGTTAAACGAGGACAAGGTTTCAGGTTAAACGAGGACACGGTTTCAGGTTAAACGAGGACAAGTTTCCGGGTTAAACGAGGACAAGGTTTCAGGTTAAACGAGGACAAGGTTTCAGGTTAAACGAGGACACGGTTTCAGGTTAAACGAGGACATGGTTTCAGGTTAAACGAGGACAAGGTTTCAGGTTAAACGAGGACAAGTTTCCGGGTTAAACGAGGACAAGGTTTCAGGTTAAACGAGGACATGGTTTCAGGTTAAACGAGGACAAGGTTTCAGGTTAAACGAGGACAAGGTTTCAGGTTAAACGAGGACATGGTTTCAGGTTAAACGAGGACAAGGTTTCAGGATAAACGAGGACACGGTTTCAGGTTAAACGAGGACAAGTTTCCGGGTTAAACGAGGACAAGGTTTCAGGTTAAACGAGGACAAGGTTTCAGGTTAAACGAGGACATGGTTTCAGGTTAAACGAGGACAAGGTTTCAGGTTAAACGAGGACACGGTTTCAGGTTAAACGAGGACAAGGTTTCAGGTTAAACGAGGACAAGGTTTCAGGTTAAACGAGGACAAGGTTTCAGGTTAAACGAGGACAATGTTTCAGGTTATTAAACGAGGACACGGTTTCAGGTTAAACGAGGACAAGGTTTCAGGTTCAACGAGGACACGGTTTCAGGTTATTCAACGAGGACAAGGTTTCAGGTTAAACGAGGACAAGGTTTCAGGTTAAACGAGGACAAGGTTTCAGGTTAAACGAGGACAAAGTTTCAGGGTTAAACGAGGACAAGGTTTCAGGTTAAACGAGGACACGGTTTCAGGTTAAACGAGGACAAGGTTTCAGGTTAAACGAGGACACGGTTTCAGGTTAAACGAGGACAAGGTTTCAGGTTAAACGAGGACAAGGTTTCAGGTTAAACGAGGACACGGTTTCAGGTTAAACGAGGACAAGGTTTCAGGTTAAACGAGGACACGGTTTCAGGTTAAACGAGGACAAGGTTTCAGGTTAAACGAGGACAAAGTTTCAGGGTTAAACGAGGACAAGGTTTCAGGTTAAACGAGGACAAGGTTTCAGGTTAAACGAGGACAAGTTTCCGGGTTAAACGAGGACAAGTTTCCGGGTTAAACGAGGACAAGGTTTCAGGTTCAACGAGGACAAGGTTTCAGGTTAAACGAGGACAAGGTTTCAGGTTCAACGAGGACAAGGTTTCAGGTTCAACGAGGACACGGTTTCAGGTTCAACGAGGACACGGTTTCAGGTTATTAAACGAGGACACGGTTTCAGGTTATTAAACGAGGACAAGGTTTCAGGTTCAACGAGGACACGGTTTCAGGTTATTAAACGAGGACACGGTTTCAGGTTATTAAACGAGGACACGGTTTCAGGTTATTAAACGAGGACAAGGTTTCAGGTTCAACGAGGACACGGTTTCAGGTTATTAAACGAGGACACGGTTTCAGGTTATTAAACGAGGACAAGGTTTCAGGTTCAACGAGGACAAGGTTTCAGGTTCAACGAGGACAAGGTTTCAGGTTAAATGAGGTTAGGTGACTGATAACATCACACTCCATTAAGCATTCGTCAACAGTAATATGTCAGGAAGTGTGTATGTTTCAAGTTAAACCAGGTTAACATCACTCAGTCAGGCATTCGTCAACAGTAAGGAGGAAGTGTGTAGTGTGTGTGTGTGTGAGCGTGTCGGTGTGTGTAGTGTAGTGCGTAGTGTGGGTAGTGTGCAGTGTGTAGGGACTAGGGTGCAGTGTGTAGGGTAGTGTGCAGTGTCTAGGGTATAGTGCGTAGTGTGTAGGGTGTAGTGTGTAGGGACTAGGGTGCAGTGTGTAGGGTAGTGTGCAGTGTGTAGGGTATAGTGCGTAGTGTGTAGGGGGTGTAGGGTGTAGTGTGTAGGGACTAGGGTGCAGTGTGTAGTGTGTAGGGTGCAGTGTGTAGGGTATAGTGCGTAGTGTGTAGAGTGGGTAGTGTGTAGGGTGTAGTGTGTAGGGACTAGGGTGCAGTGTGTAGTGTGTAGGGTGCAGTGTGTAGGGACTAGGGTGCAGTGTGTAGGGTGCAGTGTGTAGGGTGCAGTGTGTAGGGTCTCACCCAGGTCGATGAAGATGGCGTGCTGTAGGGTGTAGGGTGCAGTGTGTAGTGTATAGGATGTAGGGTGTAGTATGTAGTGTATAGGGTGTAGGGTGTAGTGTGTAGGGTCTCACCCAGGTCGATGAGGATGGCGTGCTGTAGGGTGTAGGGTGTAGTGTGTAGGGTACAGGGTATAGTGTGTAGTGTGCAGGGTGTAGTATGTAGGGTCTCACCCAGGTCGATGAGGATGGCGTGCTGTAGTGTGTAGTGTATAGGGTGTAGTGTGTAGTGTGTAGGGTGTAGTGTGTAGGGTCTCACCCAGGTCGATGAGGATGGCGTGCTGTAGGGTGTAGTGTGTAGGGTGTAGTGTGTAGGGTGTAGTGTGTAAGGTGTAGTATGTAGTGTACAGGGTGTAGGGTGTAGGGTGCATGGTGTAGTGTGTAGGGTGCAGGGTGTAGTATGTAGGGCGTAGTGTGTAGGGTGTAGTGTGTAGGGTGTAGTGAGTAGGGTACAGGGTGTAGGGTGCATGGTGTAGTGTGTAGGGTGCAGGGTGTAGTATGTAGTGTGTAGGGTGCAGGGTGTAGTATGTAGGGTGTAGTGTGTAGTGTGTAGTGAGTAGGGTACAGGGTCTCACCCAGGTCGATGAGGATGGCGTGCTGTAGGGTGCAGGGTGTAGTGTGTAGTGTGTAGTGAGTAGGGTACAGGGTCTCACCCAGGTCGATGAGGATGGTGTGCTGTAGGGTGCAGGGTGTAGTGTGTAGTGTGTAGTGAGTAGGGTACAGGGTCTCACCCAGGTCGATGAGGATGGCGTGCTGTAGGGTGCAGGGTGTAGTGTGTAGTGTGTAGTGAGTAGGGTACAGGGTCTCACCCAGGTCGATGAGGATGGCGTGCTGTAGGGTGCAGGGTGTAGTGTGTAGTGAGTAGGGTACAGGGTCTCACCCAGGTCGATGAGGATGGCGTGCTATAGGGTGCAGGGTGTAGTGTGTAGTGTGTAGTGAGTAGGGTACAGGGTCTCACCCAGGTCGATGAGGATGGCGTGCTGTAGGGTGCAGGGTGTAGTGTGTAGTGAGTAGGGTACAGGGTCTCACCCAGGTCGATGAGGATGGTGTGCTGTAGGGTGCAGGGTGTAGTGTGTAGTGTGTAGTGAGTAGGGTACAGGGTCTCACCCAGGTCGATGAGGATGGCGTGCTGTAGGGTGCAGGGTGTAGTGTGTAGTGTGTAGTGAGTAGGGTACAGGGTCTCACCCAGGTCGATGAGGATGGCGTGCTGTAGGGTGCAGGGTGTAGTGTGTAGTGAGTAGGGTACAGGGTCTCACCCAGGTCGATGAGGATGGTGTGCTGTAGGGTGCAGGGTGTAGTGTGTAGGGTGCAGGGTGTAGTATGTAGGGTGTAGGGTCTCACCCAGGTCGATGAGGATGGCGTGCTGTAGTGTGTAGTGTGTAGGGTGTAGTGTGTAGGGTGTAGTGTGTAGGGTGTAGTGTGTAGGGTGTAGGGTGTAGTGTGTAGTGTGCAGGGTGTAGGGTGCAGGGTGTAGTATGTAGGGTGTAGGGTCTCACCCAGGTCGATGAGGATGGCGTGCTGTAGGGTGTAGTATGTAGTGTGTAGGGTGTAGTATGTAGTGTGTAGGGTGTAGGGTCTCACCCAGGTCGATGAGGATGGCGTGCTGTAGGGTGTAGGGTGTAGTATGTAGTGTGTAGGGTGTAGTGTGTAGTGAGTAGGGTACAGGGTCTCACCCAGGTCGATGAGGATGGTGTGCTGTAGGGTGCAGGGTGTAGTGTGTAGTGTGTAGTGAGTAGGGTACAGGGTCTCACCCAGGTCGATGAGGATGGCGTGCTGTAGGGTGCAGGGTGTAGTGTGTAGTGTGTAGTGAGTAGGGTACAGGGTCTCACCCAGGTCGATGAGGATGGCGTGCTGTAGGGTGCAGGGTGTAGTGTGTAGTGAGTAGGGTACAGGGTCTCACCCAGGTCGATGAGGATGGCGTGCTATAGGGTGCAGGGTGTAGTGTGTAGTGAGTAGGGTACAGGGTCTCACCCAGGTCGATTAAGATGGCGTGCTGTAGGGTGCAGGGTGTAGTGTGTAGTGAGTAGGGTACAGGGTCTCACCCAGGTCGATGAGGATGGCGTGCTGTAGGGTGCAGGGTGTAGTGTGTAGTGAGTAGGGTACAGGGTCTCACCCAGGTCGATGAGGATGGCGTGCTGTAGGGTGCAGGGTGTAGTGTGTAGTGTGTAGTGAGTAGGGTACAGGGTCTCACCCAGGTCGATGAGGATGGCGTGCTGTAGGGTGCAGGGTGTAGTGTGTAGTGAGTAGGGTACAGGGTCTCACCCAGGTCGATGAGGATGGCGTGCTGTAGGGTGTAGTATGTAGTGTGTAGGGTGTAGTATGTAGTGTGTAGGGTGTAGGGTCTCACCCAGGTCGATGAGGATGGCGTGCTGTAGGGTGTAGGGTGTAGTATGTAGTGTGTAGGGTGTTGTGTGTAGTGTGTAGGGTGTAGGGTGTAGGGTCTCACCCAGGTCGATGAGGATGGCGTGCTGTAGGGTGTAGGGTGTAGTATGTAGTGTGTAGTGTGTAGGGTGTAGTGTGTAGGGTGTAGGGTCTCACCCAGGTCGATGAGGATGGCGTGCTGTAGGGTGTAGTGTGTAGTGTGTAGTGTGTAGGGTGTAGTGTGTAGTGTGCAGGGTGTAGTATGTAGGGTGTAGGGTCTCACCCAGGTCGATGAGGATGGCGTGCTGCTGTGAGGTCAGCTGTTTCAGCAGCTCCTTATAAGGCCTGTTGTTGGCTGGAAGTCTGACAGGAAGCGTTTGTCTCAACAGAAACTGCTCTGACAGTAACTTCCACACCTCTCCTCTGTACTGCCGAGGAACTCCTGGGGAGGGGGGAGAGGGAGAGATGGAGGGAGGGAGAGAGAGGGAGAGGGGATGGAGAGGTGGAGAGAGGGAGGGGGGGGGTGGAGAGAGGGAGGGGGGGAGATGGAGAGATGGAGAGAGGGAGGGGGAGGGGGGAGAGATGGGGGGAGGGAGAGAGAGGGAGGGATGGAGGGAGGGGGGAGAGATGGAGAGAGATGGAGTGGGGGGAGGGGGGGAGGGAGAGAGAGAGGGGGGGTGGGGGAGGGAGAGAGTGGGAGAGACGGGGGAGGGAGAGAGAGGGGGGGTGGGGAGGGAGAGAGAGGGTGAGAGAGGGAGGGGGGAGAGAGAGGGTGAGAGAGGGAGGGGGGAGAGAGAGAGGGGGGGATGGGGGAGGGAGAGAGTGGGAGAGACGGGGGAGGGAGAGAGAGAGGGGGGAGGGGGAGGGAGAGAGAGAGGGGGGATGGGGAGGGAGAGAGAGGGTGAGAGAGGGAGGGGGGAGAGAGAGAGAGGGGGATGGGGAGGGTGAGAGAGGGAGGGGGGAGAGAGAGTGGGAGAGAGGGGGAGGGAGAGAGATGAGGGATGGAGAGAGGGGGGGATGGGGAGGGAGAGAGTGGGAGAGACAGGGGGGAGGGGGGAGGGAGAGAGTGGGAGAGACAGGGGGGAGCGAGAGAGAGAGGGGGGAGGGAGAGAGAGATGGGGGGATGGGGGAGGGAGAGGAGTGCGAGATGGGGGAGGGGGGGTGGAGAGAGAGAGACAAGAGGTGTGTTATATAGACAGACTACAGTAACATTAGAGGTGTGTTATATAGAGAATACAGTAACATTAGAGGTGTGTTATATAGAGACTACAGTAACATTAGAGGTGTGTTATATATAGACTACAGTAACATTAGAGGTGTGTTATATAGAGACTACAGTAACATTAGAGGTGTGTTATATAGACAGACTACAGTAACATTAGAGGTGTGTTATATAGAGACTACAGTAACATTAGAGGTGTGTTATATAGACAGACTACAGTAACATTAGAGGTGTGTTATATAGAGAATACAGTAACATTAGAGGTGTGTTATATAGAGAATACAGTAACATTAGAGGTGTGTTATATAGAGACTACAGTAACATTAGAGGTGTGTTATATAGAGACTACAGTAACATTAGAGGTGTGTTATATAGAGACTACAGTAACATTAGAGGTGTGTTATATAGAGACTACAGTAACATTAGAGGTGTGTTATATAGAGAATACAGTAACATTAGAGATGTGTTATATAGAGACTACAGTAACATTAGAGGTGTGTTATATAGACAGACTACAGTAACATTAGAGGTGTGTTATATAGAGACTACAGTAACATTAGAGGTGTGTTATATAGAGAATACAGTAACATTAGAGGTGTGTTATATAGAGACTACAGTAACATTAGAGGTGTGTTATATAGAGACTACAGTAACATTAGAGGTGTGTTATATAGAGACTACAGTAACATTAGAGGTGTGTTATATAGAGACTACAGTAACATTAGAGGTGTGTTATATAGAGACTACAGTAACATTAGAGGTGTGTTATATAGAGACTACAGTAACATTAGAGGTGTGTTATATAGAGACTACAGTAACATTAGAGGTGTGTTATATAGAGACTACAGTAACATTAGAGGTGTGTTATATAGAGAATACAGTAACATTAGAGATGTGTTATATAGAGACTACAGTAACATTAGAGGTGTGTTATATAAAGACTACAGTAACATTAGAGGTGTGTTATATAGAGACTACAGTAACATTAGAGGTGTGTTATATAGAGACTACAGTAACATTAGAGGTGTGTTATATAGAGACTACAGTAACATTAGAGGTGTGTTATATAGAGACTACAGTAACATTAGAGGTGTGTTATATAGAGAATACAGTAACATTAGAGATGTGTTATATAGAGACTACAGTAACATTAGAGGTGTGTTATATAAAGACTACAGTAACATTAGAGGTGTGTTATATAGAGACTACAGTAACATTAGAGGTGTGTTATATAGAGAATACAGTAACATTAGAGGTGTGTTATATAGAGACTACAGTAACATTAGAGGTGTGTTATATAGAGACTACAGTAACATTAGAGGTGTGTTATATAGAGACTACAGTAACATTAGAGGTGTGTTATATAGAGAATACAGTAACATTAGAGATGTGTTATATAGAGACTACAGTAACATTAGAGGTGTGTTATATAGAGACTACAGTAACATTAGAGGTGTGTTATATAGAGAATACAGTAACATTAGAGGTGTGTTATATAGAGACTACAGTAACATTAGAGGTGTGTTATATAAAGACTACAGTAACATTAGAGGTGTGTTATATAGAGACTACAGTAACATTAGAGGTGTGTTATATAGAGAATACAGTAACATTAGAGATGTGTTATATAGAGACTACAGTAACATTAGAGGTGTGTTATATAAAGACTACAGTAACATTAGAGGTGTGTTATATAGAGACTACAGTAACATTAGAGGTGTGTTATATAGAGAATACAGTAACATTAGAGGTGTGTTATATAGAGACTACAGTAACATTAGAGGTGTGTTATATATAGACTACAGTAACATTAGAGGTGTGTTATATAGAGACTACAGTAACATTAGAGGTGTGTTATATAGAGACTACAGTAACATTAGAGGTGTGTTATATAGAGACTACAGTAACATTAGAGGTGTGTTATATAGAGAATACAGTAACATTAGAGATGTGTTATATAGAGACTACAGTAACATTAGAGGTGTGTTATATAAAGACTACAGTAACATTAGAGGTGTGTTATATAGAGACTACAGTAACATTAGAGGTGTGTTATATAGAGAATACAGTAACATTAGAGGTGTGTTATATAGAGACTACAGTAACATTAGAGGTGTGTTATATAAAGACTACAGTAACATTAGAGGTGTGTTATATAGAGACTACAGTAACATTAGAGGTGTGTTATATAGAGAATACAGTAACATTAGAGATGTGTTATATAGAGACTACAGTAACATTAGAGGTGTGTTATATAAAGACTACAGTAACATTAGAGGTGTGTTATATAGAGACTACAGTAACATTAGAGGTGTGTTATATAGAGAATACAGTAACATTAGAGGTGTGTTATATAGAGACTACAGTAACATTAGAGGTGTGTTATATAGAGACTACAGTAACATTAGAGGTGTGTTATATAGAGACTACAGTAACATTAGAGGTGTGTTATATAGAGACTACAGTAACATTAGAGGTGTGTTATATAGAGACTACAGTAACATTAGAGGTGTGTTATATAGAGAATACAGTAACATTAGAGATGTGTTATATAGAGACTACAGTAACATTAGAGGTGTGTTATATAGACAGACTACAGTAACATTAGAGGTGTGTTATATAGAGACTACAGTAACATTAGAGGTGTGTTATATAGAGACTACAGTAACATTAGAGGTGTGTTATATAGAGACTACAGTAACATTAGAGGTGTGTTATATAGAGACTACAGTAACATTAGAGGTGTGTTATATAGAGACTACAGTAACATTAGAGGTGTGTTATATAGAGACTACAGTAACATTAGAGGTGTGTTATATAGAGACTACAGTAACATTAGAGGTGTGTTATATAGAGACTACAGTAACATTAGAGGTGTGTTATATAGAGACTACAGTAACATTAGAGGTGTGTTATATAGAGACTACAGTAACATTAGAGGTGTGTTATATAGAGACTACAGTAACATTAGAGGTGTGTTATATAGAGACTACAGTAACATTAGAGGTGTGTTATATAGAGAATACAGTAACATTAGAGATGTGTTATATAGAGACTACAGTAACATTAGAGGTGTGTTATATAAAGACTACAGTAACATTAGAGGTGTGTTATATAGAGACTACAGTAACATTAGAGGTGTGTTATATAGAGAATACAGTAACATTAGAGGTGTGTTATATAGAGACTACAGTAACATTAGAGGTGTGTTATATAAAGACTACAGTAACATTAGAGGTGTGTTATATAGAGACTACAGTAACATTAGAGGTGTGTTATATAGAGAATACAGTAACATTAGAGATGTGTTATATAGAGACTACAGTAACATTAGAGGTGTGTTATATAAAGACTACAGTAACATTAGAGGTGTGTTATATAGAGACTACAGTAACATTAGAGGTGTGTTATATAGAGAATACAGTAACATTAGAGGTGTGTTATATAGAGACTACAGTAACATTAGAGGTGTGTTATATAGAGACTACAGTAACATTAGAGGTGTGTTATATAGAGACTACAGTAACATTAGAGGTGTGTTATATAGAGACTACAGTAACATTAGAGGTGTGTTATATAGAGAATACAGTAACATTAGAGATGTGTTATATAGAGACTACAGTAACATTAGAGGTGTGTTATATAAAGACTACAGTAACATTAGAGGTGTGTTATATAGAGACTACAGTAACATTAGAGGTGTGTTATATAGAGAATACAGTAACATTAGAGGTGTGTTATATAGAGACTACAGTAACATTAGAGGTGTGTTATATAAAGACTACAGTAACATTAGAGGTGTGTTATATAGAGACTACAGTAACATTAGAGGTGTGTTATATAGAGAATACAGTAACATTAGAGATGTGTTATATAGAGACTACAGTAACATTAGAGGTGTGTTATATAAAGACTACAGTAACATTAGAGGTGTGTTATATAGAGACTACAGTAACATTAGAGGTGTGTTATATAGAGAATACAGTAACATTAGAGGTGTGTTATATAGAGACTACAGTAACATTAGAGGTGTGTTATATAGAGACTACAGTAACATTAGAGGTGTGTTATATAGAGACTACAGTAACATTAGAGGTGTGTTATATAGAGACTACAGTAACATTAGAGGTGTGTTATATAGAGAATACAGTAACATTAGAGATGTGTTATATAGAGACTACAGTAACATTAGAGGTGTGTTATATAAAGACTACAGTAACATTAGAGGTGTGTTATATAGAGACTACAGTAACATTAGAGGTGTGTTATATAGAGAATACAGTAACATTAGAGGTGTGTTATATAGAGACTACAGTAACATTAGAGGTGTGTTATATAAAGACTACAGTAACATTAGAGGTGTGTTATATAGAGACTACAGTAACATTAGAGGTGTGTTATATAGAGAATACAGTAACATTAGAGATGTGTTATATAGAGACTACAGTAACATTAGAGGTGTGTTATATAAAGACTACAGTAACATTAGAGGTGTGTTATATAGAGACTACAGTAACATTAGAGGTGTGTTATATAGAGAATACAGTAACATTAGAGGTGTGTTATATAGAGACTACAGTAACATTAGAGGTGTGTTATATATAGACTACAGTAACATTAGAGGTGTGTTATATAGAGACTACAGTAACATTAGAGGTGTGTTATATAGAGACTACAGTAACATTAGAGGTGTGTTATATAGAGACTACAGTAACATTAGAGGTGTGTTATATAGAGAATACAGTAACATTAGAGATGTGTTATATAGAGACTACAGTAACATTAGAGGTGTGTTATATAAAGACTACAGTAACATTAGAGGTGTGTTATATAGAGACTACAGTAACATTAGAGGTGTGTTATATAGAGAATACAGTAACATTAGAGGTGTGTTATATAGAGACTACAGTAACATTAGAGGTGTGTTATATAAAGACTACAGTAACATTAGAGGTGTGTTATATAGAGACTACAGTAACATTAGAGGTGTGTTATATAGAGAATACAGTAACATTAGAGATGTGTTATATAGAGACTACAGTAACATTAGAGGTGTGTTATATAAAGACTACAGTAACATTAGAGGTGTGTTATATAGAGACTACAGTAACATTAGAGGTGTGTTATATAGAGAATACAGTAACATTAGAGGTGTGTTATATAGAGACTACAGTAACATTAGAGGTGTGTTATATAGAGACTACAGTAACATTAGAGGTGTGTTATATAGAGACTACAGTAACATTAGAGGTGTGTTATATAGAGACTACAGTAACATTAGAGGTGTGTTATATAGAGACTACAGTAACATTAGAGGTGTGTTATATAGAGACTACAGTAACATTAGAGGTGTGTTATATAGAGACTACAGTAACATTAGAGGTGTGTTATATAGAGACTACAGTAACATTAGAGGTGTGTTATATAGAGACTACAGTAACATTAGAGGTGTGTTATATAGAGACTACAGTAACATTAGAGGTGTGTTATATAGAGACTACAGTAACATTAGAGGTGTGTTATATAGAGACTACAGTAACATTAGAGGTGTGTTATATAGAGACTACAGTAACATTAGAGGTGTGTTATATAGAGACTACAGTAACATTAGAGGTGTGTTATATAGAGACTACAGTAACATTAGAGGTGTGTTATATAGAGACTACAGTAACATTAGAGGTGTGTTATATAGAGACTACAGTAACATTAGAGGTGTGTTATATAGAGACTACAGTAACATTAGAGGTGTGTTATATAGAGACTACAGTAACATTAGAGGTGTGTTATATAGAGACTACAGTAACATTAGAGGTGTGTTATATAGAGACTACAGTAACATTAGAGGTGTGTTATATAGAGACTACAGTAACATTAGAGGTGTGTTATATAGAGACTACAGTAACATTAGAGGTGTGTTATATAGAGACTACAGTAACATTAGAGGTGTGTTATATAGAGAATACAGTAACATTAGAGATGTGTTATATAGAGACTACAGTAACATTAGAGGTGTGTTATATAAAGACTACAGTAACATTAGAGGTGTGTTATATAGAGACTACAGTAACATTAGAGGTGTGTTATATAGAGAATACAGTAACATTAGAGGTGTGTTATATAGAGACTACAGTAACATTAGAGGTGTGTTATATAAAGACTACAGTAACATTAGAGGTGTGTTATATAGAGACTACAGTAACATTAGAGGTGTGTTATATAGAGAATACAGTAACATTAGAGATGTGTTATATAGAGACTACAGTAACATTAGAGGTGTGTTATATAAAGACTACAGTAACATTAGAGGTGTGTTATATAGAGACTACAGTAACATTAGAGGTGTGTTATATAGAGAATACAGTAACATTAGAGGTGTGTTATATAGAGACTACAGTAACATTAGAGGTGTGTTATATAGAGACTACAGTAACATTAGAGGTGTGTTATATAGAGACTACAGTAACATTAGAGGTGTGTTATATAGAGACTACAGTAACATTAGAGGTGTGTTATATAGAGAATACAGTAACATTAGAGATGTGTTATATAGAGACTACAGTAACATTAGAGGTGTGTTATATAAAGACTACAGTAACATTAGAGGTGTGTTATATAGAGACTACAGTAACATTAGAGGTGTGTTATATAGAGAATACAGTAACATTAGAGGTGTGTTATATAGAGACTACAGTAACATTAGAGGTGTGTTATATAAAGACTACAGTAACATTAGAGGTGTGTTATATAGAGACTACAGTAACATTAGAGGTGTGTTATATAGAGACTACAGTAACATTAGAGATGTGTTATATAGAGACTACAGTAACATTAGAGGTGTGTTATATAAAGACTACAGTAACATTAGAGGTGTGTTATATAGAGACTACAGTAACATTAGAGGTGTGTTATATAGAGAATACAGTAACATTAGAGGTGTGTTATATAGAGACTACAGTAACATTAGAGGTGTGTTATATAAAGACTACAGTAACATTAGAGGTGTGTTATATAGAGACTACAGTAACATTAGAGGTGTGTTATATAGAGACTACAGTAACATTAGAGGTGTGTTATATAGAGACTACAGTAACATTAGAGGTGTGTTATATAGAGAATACAGTAACATTAGAGGTGTGTTATATAGAGACTACAGTAACATTAGAGGTGTGTTATATAGAGACTACAGTAACATTAGAGGTGTGTTATATAGAGACTACAGTAACATTAGAGGTGTGTTATATAGAGACTACAGTAACATTAGAGGTGTGTTATATAGAGAATACAGTAACATTAGAGATGTGTTATATAGAGACTACAGTAACATTAGAGGTGTGTTATATAAAGACTACAGTAACATTAGAGGTGTGTTATATAGAGACTACAGTAACATTAGAGGTGTGTTATATAAAGACTACAGTAACATTAGAGGTGTGTTATATAGAGACTACAGTAACATTAGAGGTGTGTTATATAGACAGACTACAGTAACATTAGAGGTGTGTTATATAGAGACTACAGTAACATTAGAGGTGTGTTATATAGAGAATACAGTAACATTAGAGGTGTGTTATATAGAGACTACAGTAACATTAGAGGTGTGTTATATAGAGACTACAGTAACATTAGAGGTGTGTTATATAGAGAATACAGTAACATTAGAGGTGTGTTATATAGAGAATACAGTAACATTAGAGGTGTGTTATATAGACTACAGTAACATTAGAGGTGTGTTATACAGAGAATACAGTAACAGCGGTGTGTTAAACCATCTGATATTCCACAGTGGCCTTGTGTGTGTGTGTGTGTGTGTGTGTGTGTGTGTGTGTGTGTGTGTGTGTGTGTGTGTGTGTGTGTGTGTGTGTGTGTGTGTGTGATTACCTTGTCCGACAGCAGCGTGGACAGTGTCGCTGTTGAACTTGACCTTCGACCTGGCCTGTGTTCCCAGCATGCTCTCCCAGACCAGCGTGACGTCCTTCAGACAGGGAGTTATCTCTTCATAGTCCAGACGCAAGCGTTTACTCTCCGACGCTACGCAGATATTAACAGAGATGAGAACATTGCTCTCCTCTCCTCTCCTCTCCTCTCCTCTCCGATATCAACAGAGATGAGAGGAGAAGAGAACATGGCTTCTGTCCCCCCCCCCTCCCTCTCTCTCTCTCTCCTCTCCTCTCCTCTCCTCTCCGATATCAACAGAGATGTGAGGAGAAGAGAACATGGCTTCTGTCCCCCCCCCCTCCCTCTCTCTCTCTCTCTTCTCCTCTCCTCTCCTCTCCTCTCCTCTCCTCTCCTCTCCTCTCCTCTCCGATATCAACAGAGATGAGAGGAGAAGAGAACATGGCTTCTGTCCCCCCCCCCTCCCTCTCTCTCTCTCCCCTCTCCTCTCCCTCCATGGGAAACATATGTTATCGTTGCCAAAGCAAGTGAAAAAATAAATAAAATAATGAACAGTAAACATTACACACAGATGTTCCAAAAGAATAGACCTCTCCCTCCCTCCCTCCCTTTCCTCCATCCCCTTCCTCCCTCCCTCCCTCCCTCCCTTCCTCCCTCCCTCCCTCCCTCCCCTTCCTCCCTCCCTCCCTCCCTCCCCTTCCTCCCTCCCTCCCTCCCCTTCCTCCCCTTCCTCCCTCGTACTGGAAATCCTCAAAAGTCCCCACAAGGACAGTAAAACAAGGAACATGTCTCCCTTCTCCACATTTCCCAGGTCCCCACGAGGACTAAGGATAATTTTAGGTTTAGGGGTTAGGATTAGAATGATGGTTAGAATTAGGGTTAGAATCAGAGTTAGAATCAGGGTTAGAATCAGGGTTAGAATCAGGGTTAGAATCAGGGTTAGAATCAGGGTTAGAATCAGGGTTAGAATCAGGGTTAGAATCAGGGTTAGAATCAGAGTTAGAATCAGAGTTAGAATCAGGGTTAGAATCAGAGTTAGAATCAGGGTTAGAATCAGGGTTAGAATCAGGGTTAGAATCAGGGTTAGAATCAGGGTTAGAATCAGAGTTAGAATCAGGGTTAGAATCAGGGTTAGAATCAGGGTTAGAATCAGGGTTAGAATCAGGGTTAGAATCAGGGTCAGGGGAAAAAACGATGTTTAATGGAAATTAATTTTAGTTCCCCACCAGGACAGTAAAACATATGCTGTGATATTCTGTGTGTGATTAATTATATTAATTACAATACTCCTCCTGAGACACCGTCGGAGGGGGGGGGGGGGGGGGTCAGGGTCTGAGAGAGAGGGGGGGGGGGTCAGAGAGAGGGTGGGGGGGGGGGGGTCAGCCACTATTAACCGTGACCCTGGATCCATTAGGGGTTTAGTGTCTTGCTCAAGGCAACATCGACAGATTTTTCCCACCTTGTCGGCTCAGAGATTCATCGTAGCGCCCTTTCGGTTACTGGCCCAAAGCGTTAACCGCCATGAGGTCGGGCGTTACCCCTGGCAACACACGGCACAACCTCAGCTGAACTGTACCTTCACCAGGTAAGACCACACACACCCGATGACAACATCTGCCTTCTAGGTATTTAATGTTACAAACGTGTTGTTGAATACCTAGAGAACAATTAACGATCACTTTACGGTTGCCAGAGACACGCCAGTTTCACCGAGGTGTGTGTGTGATGAGCAGGGTTGACTGAGGTCATGACTCTCCGTCTATATCCTCAAATAACCTCAAACAGCTGATGTTCAGTCGTAGTATCTGTTACCCTGTATCTTGTTCTCTCTCTCCATTCTCAGTAGTAGTATCTGTGTGTTACCCTGTATCTTGTTCTCTCTCTCCATTCTCAGTAGTAGTATCTGTGTGTTATCCTGTATCTTGTTCTCTCTCCATTCTCAGTAGTAGTATCTGTTACCCTGTATCTTGTCCTCTCTCTCCATTCTCAGTAGTAGTATCTGTGTGTTACCCTGTATCTTGTTCTCTCTCTCCATTCTCAGTAGTAGTATCTGTGTGTTACCCTGTATCTTGTCCTCTCTCTCCATTCTCAGTAGTAGTATCTGTGTGTTACCCTGTATCTTGTCCTCTCTCTCCATTCTCAGTAGTAGTATCTGTGTGTTACCCTGTATCTTGTCCTCTCTCTCCATTCTCAGTAGTAGTATCTGTGTGTTATCCTGTATCTTGTCCTCTCTCTCCATTCTCAGTAGTAGTATCTGTGTTACCCTGTATCTTGTCCTCTCTCTCCATTCTCAGTAGTAGTATCTGTGTGTTACCCTGTATCTTGTTCTCTCTCTCCATTCTCAGTAGTAGTATCTGTGTGTTACCCTGTATCTTGTCCTCTCTCTCCATTCTCAGTAGTAGTATCTGTGTGTTACCCTGTATCTTGTCCTCTCTCTCCATTCTCAGTAGTAGTATCTGTGTGTTACCCTGTATCTTGTCCTCTCTCTCCATTCTCAGTAGTAGTATCTGTGTGTTACCCTGTATCTTGTTCTCTCTCTCCATTCTCAGTAGTAGTATCTGTGTGTTATCCTGTATCTTGTCCTCTCTCTCCATTCTCAGTAGTAGTATCTGTGTGTTATCCTGTATCTTGTCCTCTCTCTCCATTCTCAGTAGTAGTATCTGTGTGTTATCCTGTATCTTGTTCTCTCTCTCCATTCTCAGTAGTAGTATCTGTGTGTTACCCTGTATCTTGTTGTCCTCTCTCTCCATTCTCAGTAGTAGTATCTGTGTGTTACCCTGTATCTTGTTGTCCTCTCTCTCCATTCTCAGTAGTAGTATCTGTGTGTTACCCTGTATCTTGTTGTTCTCTCTCCATTCTCAGTAGTAGTATCTCTGTGTTACCCTGTATCTTGTCCTCTCTCTCCATTTTCAGTAGTAGTATCTGTGTGTTACCCTGTATCTTGTCCTCTCTCTCCATTCTCAGTAGTAGTATCTGTGTGTTACCCTGTATCTTGTCCTCTCTCCATTCTCAGTAGTAGTATCTGTGTTACCCTGTATCTTGTCCTCTCTCTCCATTCTCAGTAGTAGTATCTGTGTGTTACCCTGTATCTTGTTCTCTCTCTCCATTCTCAGTAGTAGTATCTGTGTGTTATCCTGTATCTTGTTCTCTCTCTCCATTCTCAGTAGTAGTATCTGTGTGTTACCCTGTATCTTGTTGTTCTCTCTCCATTCTCAGTAGTAGTATCTGTGTGTTACCCTGTATCTTGTCCTCTCTCTCCATTCTCAGTAGTAGTATCTGTGTGTTATCCTGTATCTTGTTCTCTCTCTCCATTCTCAGTAGTAGTATCTGTGTTACCCTGTATCTTGTTCTCTCTCTCCATTCTCAGTAGTAGTATCTGTGTGTTACCCTGTATCTTGTTCTCTCTCTCCATTCTCAGTAGTAGTATCTGTGTTACCCTGTATCTTGTCCTCTCTCTCCATTCTCAGTAGTAGTATCTGTGTGTTATCCTGTATCTTGTCCTCTCTCCATTCTCAGTAGTAGTATCTGTGTGTTACCCTGTATCTTGTTGTTCTCTCTCCATTCTCAGTAGTAGTATCTGTGTGTTACCCTGTATCTTGTCCTCTCTCTCCATTCTCAGTAGTAGTATCTGTGTGTTACCCTGTATCTTGTCCTCTCTCTCCATTCTCAGTAGTAGTATCTGTGTGTTACCCTGTATCTTGTCCTCTCTCTCCATTCTCAGTAGTAGTATCTGTGTTACCCTGTATCTTGTTCTCTCTCTCCATTCTCAGTAGTAGTATCTGTGTGTTACCCTGTATCTTGTTCTCTCTCTCCATTCTCAGTAGTAGTATCTGTGTGTTACCCTGTATCTTGTTCTCTCTCTCCATTCTCAGTAGTAGTATCTGTGTGTTACCCTGTATCTTGTTCTCTCTCTCCATTCTCAGTAGTAGTATCTGTGTGTTACCCTGTATCTTGTTCTCTCTCTCCATTCTCGGTAGTAGTATCTGTGTGTTACCCTGTATCTTGTTCTCTCTCTCCATTCTCAGTAGTAGTATCTGTGTTACCCTGTATCTTGTTCTCTCTCTCCATTCTCAGTAGTAGTATCTGTGTGTTACCCTGTATCTTGTTCTCTCTCTCCATTCTCAGTAGTAGTATCTGTGTGTTACCCTGTATCTTGTTCTCTCTCTCCATTCTCAGTAGTAGTATCTGTGTGTTACCCTGTATCTTGTTCTCTCTCTCCATTCTCAGTAGTAGTATCTGTGTGTTACCCTGTATCTTGTCCTCTCTCCATTCTCAGTAGTAGTATCTGTGTGTTACCCTGTATCTTGTCCTCTCTCTCCATTCTCAGTAGTAGTATCTGTGTGTTACCCTGTATCTTGTCCTCTCTCTCCATTCTCAGTAGTAGTATCTGTGTGTTACCCTGTATCTTGTTCTCTCTCTCCATTCTCAGTAGTAGTATCTGTGTGTTACCCTGTATCTTGTTCTCTCTCTCCATTCTCAGTAGTAGTATCTGTGTGTTACCCTGTATCTTGTTCTCTCTCTCCATTCTCAGTAGTAGTATCTGTGTGATACCCTGTATCTTGTTCTCTCTCCATTCTCAGTAGTAGTATCTGTGTGTTACCCTGTATCTTGTCCTCTCTCTCCATTCTCAGTAGTAGTATCAGTGTGTTACCCTGTATCTTGTCCTCTCTCTCCATTCTCAGTAGTAGTATCTGTGTGTTACCCTGTATCTTGTTCTCTCTCCATTCTCAGTAGTAGTATCTGTGTGTTACCCTGTATCTTGTCCTCTCTCTCCATTCTCAGTAGTAGTATCTGTGTGTTACCCTGTATCTTGTCCTATCTCTCCATTCTCAGTAGTAGTATCTGTGTGTTACCCTGTATCTTGTTGTTCTCTCTCTCCATTCTCAGTAGTAGTATCTGTGTGTTACCCTGTATCTTGTCCTCTCTCTCCATTCTCAGTAGTAGTATCTGTGTGTTACCCTGTATCTTGTCCTCTCTCTCCATTCTCAGTAGTAGTATCTGTGTGTTACCCTGTATCTTGTCCTCTCTCTCCATTCTCAGTAGTAGTATCTGTGTGTTACCCTGTATCTTGTTGTTCTCTCTCCATTCTCAGTAGTAGTATCTGTGTGTTACCCTGTATCTTGTCCTCTCTCTCCATTCTCAGTAGTAGTATCTGTGTGTTACCCTGTATCTTGTCCTATCTCTCCATTCTCAGTAGTAGTATCTGTGTGTTACCCTGTATCTTGTCCTCTCTCTCCATTCTCAGTAGTAGTATCTGTGTTACCCTGTATCTTGTTCTCTCTCTCCATTCTCAGTAGTAGTATCTGTGTGTTACCCTGTATCTTGTTCTCTCTCTCCATTCTCAGTAGTAGTATCTGTGTGTTACCCTGTATCTTGTCCTCTCTCTCCATTCTCAGTAGTAGTATCTGTGTGTTACCCTGTATCTTGTCCTCTCTCTCCATTCTCAGTAGTAGTATCTGTGTTACCCTGTATCTTGTTCTCTCTCTCCATTCTCAGTAGTAGTATCTGTGTGTTACCCTGTATCTTGTTCTCTCTCTCCATTCTCAGTAGTAGTATCTGTGTGTTACCCTGTATCTTGTTCTCTCTCTCCATTCTCAGTAGTAGTATCTGTGTGTTACCCTGTATCTTGTTCTCTCTCTCCATTCTCAGTAGTAGTATCTGTGTGTTACCCTGTATCTTGTTCTCTCTCTCCATTCTCAGTAGTAGTATCTGTGTGTTACCCTGTATCTTGTTCTCTCTCTCCATTCTCAGTAGTAGTATCTGTGTTACCCTGTATCTTGTTCTCTCTCTCCATTCTCAGTAGTAGTATCTGTGTGTTACCCTGTATCTTGTTCTCTCTCTCCATTCTCAGTAGTAGTATCTGTGTGTTACCCTGTATCTTGTTCTCTCTCTCCATTCTCAGTAGTAGTATCTGTGTGTTACCCTGTATCTTGTTCTCTCTCTCCATTCTCAGTAGTAGTATCTGTGTGTTACCCTGTATCTTGTTCTCTCTCCATTCTCAGTAGTAGTATCTGTGTGTTACCCTGTATCTTGTCCTCTCTCTCCATTCTCAGTAGTAGTATCTGTGTGTTACCCTGTATCTTGTCCTCTCTCTCCATTCTCAGTAGTAGTATCTGTGTGTTACCCTGTATCTTGTTCTCTCTCTCCATTCTCAGTAGTAGTATCTGTGTGTTACCCTGTATCTTGTTCTCTCTCTCCATTCTCAGTAGTAGTATCTGTGTGTTACCCTGTATCTTGTTCTCTCTCTCCATTCTCAGTAGTAGTATCTGTGTGATACCCTGTATCTTGTTCTCTCTCCATTCTCAGTAGTAGTATCTGTGTGTTACCCTGTATCTTGTCCTCTCTCTCCATTCTCAGTAGTAGTATCAGTGTGTTACCCTGTATCTTGTCCTCTCTCTCCATTCTCAGTAGTAGTATCTGTGTGTTACCCTGTATCTTGTTCTCTCTCCATTCTCAGTAGTAGTATCTGTGTGTTACCCTGTATCTTGTCCTCTCTCTCCATTCTCAGTAGTAGTATCTGTGTGTTACCCTGTATCTTGTCCTCTCTCTCCATTCTCAGTAGTAGTATCTGTGTGTTACCCTGTATCTTGTTGTTCTCTCTCCATTCTCAGTAGTAGTATCTGTGTGTTACCCTGTATCTTGTCCTCTCTCTCCATTCTCAGTAGTAGTATCTGTGTGTTACCCTGTATCTTGTCCTATCTCTCCATTCTCAGTAGTAGTATCTGTGTGTTACCCTGTATCTTGTTGTTCTCTCTCTCCATTCTCAGTAGTAGTATCTGTGTGTTACCCTGTATCTTGTCCTCTCTCTCCATTCTCAGTAGTAGTATCTGTGTGTTACCCTGTATCTTGTCCTCTCTCTCCATTCTCAGTAGTAGTATCTGTGTGTTACCCTGTATCTTGTCCTCTCTCTCCATTCTCAGTAGTAGTATCTGTGTGTTACCCTGTATCTTGTTGTTCTCTCTCCATTCTCAGTAGTAGTATCTGTGTGTTACCCTGTATCTTGTCCTCTCTCTCCATTCTCAGTAGTAGTATCTGTGTGTTACCCTGTATCTTGTCCTATCTCTCCATTCTCAGTAGTAGTATCTGTGTGTTACCCTGTATCTTGTCCTCTCTCTCCATTCTCAGTAGTAGTATCTGTGTGTTATCCTGTATCTTGTCCTCTCTCTCCATTCTCAGTAGTAGTATCTGTGTGTTATCCTGTATCTTGTTGTTCTCTCTCCATTCTCAGTAGTAGTATCTGTGTGTTATCCTGTATCTTGTTCTCTCTCTCCATTCTCAGTAGTAGTATCTGTGTGTTATCCTGTATCTTGTCCTCTCTCTCCATTCTCAGTAGTAGTATCTGTGTGTTATCCTGTATCTTGTCCTCTCTCTCCATTCTCAGTAGTAGTATCTGTGTGTTACCCTGTATCTTGTTGTTCTCTCTCTCCATTCTCAGTAGTAGTATCTGTGTGTTACCCTGTATCTTGTCCTCTCTCTCCATTCTCAGTAGTAGTATCTGTGTGTTACCCTGTATCTTGTTGTTCTCTTTCTCCATTCTCAGTAGTAGTATCTGTGTGTTACCCTGTATCTTGTCCTCTCTCTCCATTCTCAGTAGTAGTATCTGTGTGTTACCCTGTATCTTGTCCTCTCTCTCCATTCTCAGTAGTAGTATCTGTGTGTTATCCTGTATCTTGTCCTCTCTCTCCATTCTCAGTAGTAGTATCTGTGTGTTACCCTGTATCTTGTCCTCTCTCTCCATTCTCAGTAGTAGTATCTGTGTGTTACCCTGTATCTTGTCCTCTCTCTCCATTCTCAGTAGTAGTATCTGTGTGTTATCCTGTATCTTGTCCTCTCTCTCCATTCTCAGTAGTAGTATCTGTGTGTTATCCTGTATCTTGTTCTCTCTCTCCATTCTCAGTAGTAGTATCTGTGTGTTATCCTGTATCTTGTCCTCTCTCTCCATTCTCAGTAGTAGTATCTGTGTTACCCTGTATCTTGTTCTCTCTCTCCATTCTCAGTAGTAGTATCTGTGTGTTACCCTGTATCTTGTTGTTCTCTCTCTCCATTCTCAGTAGTAGTATCTGTGTTACCCTGTATCTTGTCCTCTCTCTCCATTCTCAGTAGTAGTATCTGTGTGTTACCCTGTATCTTGTCCTCTCTCTCCATTCTCAGTAGTAGTATCTGTGTGTTACCCTGTATCTTGTTGTTCTCTCTCCATTCTCAGTAGTAGTATCTGTGTGTTACCCTGTATCTTGTCCTCTCTCTCCATTCTCAGTAGTAGTATCTGTGTGTTAACCTGTATCTTGTCCTCTCTCTCCATTCTCAGTAGTAGTATCTGTGTGTTACCCTGTATCTTGTTGTTCTCTCTCTCCATTCTCAGTAGTAGTATCTGTGTGTTACCCTGTATCTTGTTTACATTTACATTTAAGTCATTTAGCAGACGCTCTTATCCAGAGCGACTTACAAATTGTTCTCTCTCTCCATTCTCAGTAGTAGTATCTGTGTTACCCTGTATCTTGTGGTTCTCTCTCCTCATTCTCAGTAGTAGTATCTGTGTGTTACCCTGTATCTTGTCCTCTCTCCATTCTCAGTAGTAGTATCTGTGTATTACCCTGTATCTTGTTCTCTCTCTCCATTCTCAGTAGTAGTATCTGTGTGTTACCCTGTATCTTGTCCTCTCTCTCCATTCTCAGTAGTAGTATCTGTGTATTACCCTGTATCTTGTCCTCTCTCTCCATTCTCAGTAGTAGTATCTGTGTGTTACCCTGTATCTTGTGGTTCTCTCTCTCCATTCTCAGTAGTAGTATCTGTTGTAGGACCGCCTTCCTCCACAGCTCTCTCAGTTCTGCTCCGCCACGTTTCTTCCTCTCCTCCGGAACCACGCCCAGTGATCCGTCTGCAGACACGCCCCTACCGTCTAAGGGACAGTCATCCCTGTCTGAGATGGAGAGGGGGGGAGAAATGGGAGGGAGAGAGACAGAGGAAGGGAGGGAGTAGAGAGAGACCAGTTAATTCATTAGTGTCCATCTATGCTACTATAGACCCCATTCTCTGGCCCCTGAGTCCAGGGTTCCCCAACGGGTGGCCCCTGAGTCTAGATACATCTAGATACAGGTAACACCCACTGAGATCAGACTGGACCCCCCCCCCCCCCAGTCTCACCTCTAGATACAGGTAACACCCACTGAGATCAGACTGGACACCCCCCCCCCCCCCCCAGTCTCATCTCTAGATACAGGTAACACCCACTGAGATCAGACTGGACACCCCCCCCCCCCCCCCCCCCCCCCCCCCCCAGTCTCACCTCTAGATACAGGTAACACCCACTGAGATCAGACTGGACATCCCCCCCCCCAGTCTCACCTCTAGATACAGGTAACACCCACTGAGATCAGACTGGACACCTCCCCCCAGTCTCACCTCTAGATACAGGTAACACCCACTGTTATTGTCAGGCTCCCTCTGTGTGTGTGTGGTGTGTGGTGTGTGTGTGTGTGTGTGTAACAGTGTGTGTGTGTGTCAGTGTGTGTGTGTAACAGTGTGTGTGTGTAACAGTGTGTGTGTGTGACAGTGTGTGTGTGTGTGGTGTGTGTGTGTGTGGTGTGTGTGTGTGTGTGTGTAATGTGTGTGTGTGTGTGTGTAATGTGTGTGTGTGTGTGTGTGTGTGTGTGTGTGTGGGTGTGTGTGTAATGTGTGGTGTGTGTGTGTGTAATGTGTGTGTGTGTGTGGTGTGTGTGTGGTGTGTGTGTGTGTGGTGTGTGTGTGGTGTGTGGTGTGTGGTGTGTGTGTGTGGTGTGTGTGTGTAACAGTGTGTGTGTGTGTGGTGTGTGTGGTGTGTGTGTTTGTGTGTGGTGTGTGGTGTGGTGTGTGTGTGGTGTGTGTGTGTGTGTGGTGTGTGTGTGGTGTGTGTGTGTGTGTGTGTGTGTGTGGTGTGTGTGTAATGTGTGGTGTGTGTGGTGTGTGTGTGTGTGTGTGTGTGTGTGTGTGTGGAGGGCGTTGGCTCTGGTGGAGCGTGTTTACAGAGGAGGTGGAAGGTGCCACAGTGGCCGGGTGCGTCAGCATGTGTTTCTTAAGAAGTCTGGCGTGTTTGTTTCAGTGACTGTGCAAGTTCCAACACGCTTACACCACACACACACACACACACACACAGTTTAGATTCACTCATTGACTATCAGGTTCTTCCATGCTACTCTGTGTTCTATTCGGTGAGTGTGTGTGTGTGTGTGTGTGTGTGTGTGTGTGTGTGTGTGTGTGTGTGTGTGTGTGTGTGTGTGTGTGTGTGTGTACAGTACGTACAAGAGAGGACTCAGTAAACAACATCCATATAATGATCAGCCTGAAGGCCTTCAGCTCAGTGGACTAAGGCAGTCTCGTAGTGGACTAAGGCAGTCTCGTAGTGGACTAAGGCAGTCTCGTAGTGGACTAAGACAGTCTCGTAGTGGACTAAGACAGTCTCGTAGTGGACTAAGGCAGTCTCGTAGTGGACTAAGACAGTCTCGTAGTGGACTAAGACAGTCTCGTAGTGGACTAAGACAGTCTCGTAGTGGACTAAGACAGTCTCATAGTGGACTAAGACAGTCTCATAGTGGACTAAGACAGTTCATAGTGGACTAAGACAGTCTCATAGTGGACTAAGACAGTCTCATAGTGGACTAAGACAGTCTCATAGTGGACTAAGACAGTCTCATAGTGGACTAAGACAGTCTCATAGTGGACTAAGACAGTCTCGTAGGGCGCAGATGGTCCTTGGTTTCAACCCCAGTCAGTAGCAGCAGAGTTACATATTAAGGAAGTGTATTTTTAACCAGCAGAAAATGCCTTGTTCTGAAACTTTAACCTGACTTAAACTATAACTAACCTGGATCTTGCCCTAACCCTCCGTTCCTAAACCTAACCCTCCGTTCCTACACCTAACCCTCCGTTCCTACACCTAACCCTTCGTTCCTAAACCAGACCCTTCGTTCCTAAACCAGACCCTCCGTTCCTACACCTAACCCTCCGTTCCTAAAACTAACCCTCCGTTCCTAAAACTAACCCTCGTTCCTAAACCAGACCCTCCGTTCCTACACCTAACCCTCCGTTCCTAAAACTAACCCTCCGTTCCTAAAACTAACCCTCCGTTCCTAAAACTAACCCTCGTTCCTAAACCAGACCCTCCGTTCCTACACCTAACCCTCAGTCCCCAAGCCTAACCCTCCGTCCCCAAGCCTAACCCTCCGTTACAGGTATGGTATTACAACTAAACAGTAAATACAGGTAGTTACAGGTGTGGTATTACAACTAAACAGTAAATACAGGTAGTTACAGGTATGGTATTACAACTAAACAGTAAATACAGGTATGGTATTACAACTAAACAGTAAATACAGGTAGTTACAGGTATGGTATTACAACTAAACAGTAAATACAGGTAGTTACAGGTATGGTATTACAACTAAACAGTAAATACAGGTAGTTACAGGTATGGTATTACAACTAAACAGTAAATACAGGTAGTTACGGGTGTGGTATTACATCTAAACAGTAAATACAGGTAGTTACAGGTATGGTATTACAACTAAACAGTAAATACAGGTAGTTACAGGTATGGTATTACAACTAAACAGTAAATACAGGTAGTTACAGGTGTGGTATTACAACTAAACAGTAAATACAGGTATGGTATTACAACTAAACAGTAAATACAGGTAGTTACAGGTGTGGTATTACAACTAAACAGTAAATACAGGTAGTTACAGGTATGGTCAGCTATTCTCTTCAGTCTACTGTCCTGGTATAACCTGTTCTGTGTGTGTACTTATGTTTGTAGATGGGCTTGTTGATTAAAGGTGATTTGTCACACTCCATCTGTAACCAGAGGACTGTAACAAACACCTGGCTAAGGAGAGAGAGAGAGACTGAAAAAGAGAGAGAGAGAGACTGAAAAAGAGAGAGAGAGACTGAATAAGAGAGAGAGAGAGACTGAAAAAGAGAGAGAGAGAGACTGAATAAGAGAGAGAGAGAGACTGAAAAAGAGAGAGAGAGAGACTGAAAAAGAGAGAGAGAGAGACTGAATAAGAGGGAGAGAGAGACTGAAAAAGAGAGAGAGAGACTGAAAAAGAGAGAGAGACTGAAAAAGAGAGAGAGAGACTGAAAAAGAGAGAGAGACTGAAAAAGAGAGAGAGAGACTGAAAAAGAGAGAGAGAGACTGAAAAAGAGAGAGAGAGACTGAAAAAGAGAGAGAGAGACTGAAAAAGAGGGAGAGAGACTGAAAAAGAGGGAGAGAGACTGAAAAAGAGGGAGAGAGACTGAAAAAGAGGGAGAGAGACTGAAAAAGAGAGAGAGAGAGACTGAATAAGAGAGAGAGAGAGACTGAATAAGAGGGAGAGAGAGACTGAATAAGAGGGAGAGAGACTGAAAAAGAGAGAGAGAGACTGAAAAAGAGAGAGAGAGACTGAATAAGAGAGAGAGAGAGACTGAAAAAGAGAGAGAGAGAGACTGAATAAGAGGGAGAGAGAGACTGAAAAAGAGAGAGAGAGAGACTGAAAAAGAGAGAGAGAGAGACTGAATAAGAGGGAGAGAGAGACTGAAAAAGAGAGAGAGACTGAAAAAGAGAGAGAGACTGAAAAAGAGAGAGAGAGACTGAAAAAGAGAGAGAGATTGAAAAAGAGAGAGAGAGACTGAAAAAGAGAGAGAGAGACTGAAAAGAGAGAGAGAGACTGAAAAAGAGAGAGAGAGACTGAAAAAGAGGGAGAGAGACTGAAAAAGAGGGAGAGAGACTGAAAAAGAGGGAGAGAGACTGAAAAAGAGAGAGAGAGACTGAAAAAGAGAGAGAGAGAGACTGAATAAGAGAGAGAGAGAGAGAGACTGAATAAGAGAGAGAGAGAGAGAGACTGAATAAGAGGGAGAGAGACTGAATAAGAGAGAGAGAGACTGAAAAAGAGAGAGAGAGACTGAAAAAGAGGGAGAGAGACTGAAAAAGAGAGAGAGAGAGACTGAATAAGAGAGAGAGAGACTGAAAAAGAGAGAGAGAGAGACTGAATAAGAGGGAGAGAGACTGAAAAAGAGAGAGAGAGACTGAAAAAGAGAGAGAGAGACTGAAAAAGAGGGAGAGAGACTGAAAAAGAGGGAGAGAGACTGAAAAAGAGGGAGAGAGACTGAAAAAGAGGGAGAGAGAGACAGGGAGAGGTGGTAGATGGTAGGTAAATTGTGTATTACTTGTGATACATGTTTATACAGGTATAAAGGGTTTAAAGAGTTTACACATGCAGGGACAGGGACAGTAACGGTCTCTCCTCCCTTTAATTACTGTACCAGACCAACAGTAACCCTGTCTGACCTATAGAGGTTACTAACTGTACCAGACCAACAGTAACCCTGTCTGACCTATAGAGGTTACTAACTGTACCAGACCAACAGTAACCCTGTCTGACCTATAGAGGTTACTAACTGTACCAGACCAACAGTAACCCTGTCTGACCTATAGAGGTTACTAACTGTACCAGACCAACAGTAACCCTGTCTGACCTATAGAGGTTACTAACTGTACCAGACCAACAGTAACCCTGTCTGACCTATAGAGGTTACTAACTGTACCAGACCAACAGTAACCCTGTCTGACCTATAGAGGTTACTAACTGTACCAGACCAACAGTAACCCTGTCTGACCTATAGAGGTTACTAACTGTACCAGACCAACAGTAACCCTGTCTGACCTATAGAGGTTACTAACTGTACCAAACCAACAGTAACCCTGTCTGACCTATAGAGGTTACTAACTGTACCAGACCAACAGTAACCCTGTCTGTCCTATAGAGGTTACTAACTGTACCAGACCAACAGTAACCCTGTCTGTCCTATAGAGGTTACTAACTGTACCAGACCAACAGTAACCCTGTCTGACCTATAGAGGTTACTAACTGTACCAGACCAACAGTAACCCTGTCTGTCCTATAGAGGTTACTAACTGTACCAGACCAACAGTAACCCTGTCTGACCTATAGAGGTTACTAACTGTACCAGACCAACAGTAACCCTGTCTGACCTATAGAGGTTACTAACTGTACCAGACCAACAGTAACCCTGTCTGTCCTATAGAGGTTACTAACTGTACCAGACCAACAGTAACCCTGTCTGACCTATAGAGGTTACTAACTGTACCAGACCAACAGTAACCCTGTCTGACCTATAGAGGTTACTAACTGTACCAGACCAACAGTAACCCTGTCTGACCTATAGAGGTTACTAACTGTACCAGACCAACAGTAACCCTGTCTGACCTATAGAGGTTACTAACTGTACCAGACCAACAGTAACCCTGTCTGTCCTATAGAGGTTACTAACTGTACCAGACCAACAGTAACCCTGTCTGACCTATAGAGGTTACTAACTGTACCAGACCAACAGTAACCCTGTCTGACCTATAGAGGTTACTAACTGTACCAGACCAACAGTAACCCTGTCTGTCCTATAGAGGTTACTAACTGTACCAGACCAACAGTAACCCTGTCTGACCTATAGAGGTTACTAACTGTACCAGACCAACAGTAACCCTGTCTGATCTATAGAGGTTACTAACTGTACCAGACCAACAGTAACCCTGTCTGACCTATAGAGGTTACTAACTGTACCAGACCAACAGTAACCCTGTCTGACCTATAGAGGTTACTAACTGTACCAGACCAACAGTAACCCTGTCTGACCTATAGAGGTTACTAACTGTACCAGACCAACAGTAACCCTGTCTGACCTATAGAGGTTACTAACTGTACCAGACCAACAGTAACCCTGTCTGACCTATAGAGGTTACTAACTGTACCAGACCAACAGTAACCCTGTCTGACCTATAGAGGTTACTAACTGTACCAGACCAACAGTAACCCTGTCTGACCTATAGAGGTTACTAACTGTACCAGACCAACAGTAACCCTGTCTGTCCTATAGAGGTTACTAACTGTACCAGACCAACAGTAACCCTGTCTGACCTATAGAGGTTACTAACTGTACCAGACCAACAGTAACCCTGTCTGACCTATAGAGGTTACTAACTGTACCAGACCAACAGTAACCCTGTCTGACCTATAGAGGTTACTAACTGTACCAGACCAACAGTAACCCTGTCTGTCCTATAGAGGTTACTAACTGTACCAGACCAACAGTAACCCTGTCTGACCTATAGAGGTTACTAACTGTACCAGACCAACAGTAACCCTGTCTGACCTATAGAGGTTACTAACTGTACCAGACCAACAGTAACCCTGTCTGACCTATAGAGGTTACTAACTGTACCAGACCAACAGTAACCCTGTCTGACCTATAGAGGTTACTAACTGTACCAGACCAACAGTAACCCTGTCTGACCTATAGAGGTTACTAACTGTACCAGACCAACAGTAACCCTGTCTGACCTATAGAGGTTACTAACTGTACCAGACCAACAGTAACCCTGTCTGACCTATAGAGGTTACTAACTGTACCAGACCAACAGTAACCCTGTCTGACCTATAGAGGTTACTAACTGTACCAGACCAACAGTAACCCTGTCTGACCTATAGAGGTTACTAACTGTACCAGACCAACAGTAACCCTGTCTGTCCTATAGAGGTTACTAACTGTACCAGACCAACAGTAACCCTGTCTGACCTATAGAGGTTACTAACTGTACCAGACCAACAGTAACCCTGTCTGACCTATAGAGGTTACTAACTGTACCAGACCAACAGTAACCCTGTCTGACCTATAGAGGTTACTAACTGTACCAGACCAACAGTAACCCTGTCTGTCCTATAGAGGTTACTAACTGTACCAGACCAACAGTAACCCTGTCTGACCTATAGAGGTTACTAACTGTACCAGACCAACAGTAACCCTGTCTGACCTATAGAGGTTACTAACTGTACCAGACCAACAGTAACCCTGTCTGACCTATAGAGGTTACTAACTGTACCAGACCAACAGTAACCCTGTCTGTCCTATAGAGGTTACTAACTGTACCAGACCAACAGTAACCCTGTCTGACCTATAGAGGTTACTAACTGTACCAGACCAACAGTAACCCTGTCTGACCTATAGAGGTTACTAACTGTACCAGACCAACAGTAACCCTGTCTGTCCTATAGAGGTTACTAACTGTACCAGACCAACAGTAACCCTGTCTGACCTATAGAGGTTACTAACTGTACCAGACCAACAGTAACCCTGTCTGACCTATAGAGGTTACTAACTGTACCAGACCAACAGTAACCCTGTCTGACCTATAGAGGTTACTAACTGTACCAGACCAACAGTAACCCTGTCTGACCTATAGAGGTTACTAACTGTACCAGACCAACAGTAACCCTGTCTGTCCTATAGAGGTTACTAACCGTACCAGACCAACAGTAACCCTGTCTGACCTATAGAGGTTACTAACCGTACCAGACCAACAGTAACCCTGTCTGACCTATAGAGGTTACTAACTGTACCAGACCAACAGTAACCCTGTCTGTCCTATAGAGGTTACTAACCGTACCAGACCAACAGTAACCCTGTCTGACCTATAGAGGTTACTAACCGTACCAGACCAACAGTAACCCTGTCTGACCTATAGAGGTTACTAACTGTACCAGACCAACAGTAACCCTGTCTGACCTATAGAGGTTACTAACTGTACCAGACCAACAGTAACCCTGTCTGACCTATAGAGGTTACTAACTGTACCAGACCAACAGTAACCCTGTCTGACCTATAGAGGTTACTAACTGTACCAGACCAACAGTAACCCTGTCTGACCTATAGAGGTTACTAACTGTACCAGACCAACAGTAACCCTGTCTGACCTATAGAGGTTACTAACTGTACCAGACCAACAGTAACCCTGTCTGACCTATAGAGGTTACTAACTGTACCAGACCAACAGTAACCCTGTCTGACCTATAGAGGTTACTAACTGTACCAGACCAACAGTAACCCTGTCTGTCCTATAGAGGTTACTAACTGTACCAGACCAACAGTAACCCTGTCTGACCTATAGAGGTTACTAACTGTACCAGACCAACAGTAACCCTGTCTGACCTATAGAGGTTACTAACTGTACCAGACCAACAGTAACCCTGTCTGACCTATAGAGGTTACTAACTGTACCAGACCAACAGTGACCCTGTCTGACCTATAGAGGTTACTAACTGTACCAGACCAACAGTAACCCTGTCTGACCTATAGAGGTTACTAACTGTACCAGACCAACAGTAACCCTGTCTGACCTATAGAGGTTACTAACTGTACCAGACCAACAGTAACCCTGTCTGACCTATAGAGGTTACTAACTGTACCAGACCAACAGTAACCCTGTCTGACCTATAGAGGTTACTAACTGTACCAGACCAACAGTAACCCTGTCTGACCTATAGAGGTTACTAACTGTACCAGACCAACAGTAACCCTGTCTGACCTATAGAGGTTACTAACTGTACCAGACCAACAGTAACCCTGTCTGACCTATAGAGGTTACTAACTGTACCAGACCAACAGTAACCCTGTCTGACCTATAGAGGTTACTAACTGTACCAGACCAACAGTAACCCTGTCTGTCCTATAGAGGTTACTAACTGTACCAGACCAACAGTAACCCTGTCTGACCTATAGAGGTTACTAACTGTACCAGACCAACAGTAACCCTGTCTGTCTGACCTATAGAGGTTACTAACTGTACCAGACCAACAGTAACCCTGTCTGTCTGACCTATAGAGGTTACTAACTGTACCAGACCAACAGTAACCCTGTCTGACCTATAGAGGTTACTAACTGTACCAGACCAACAGTAACCCTGTCTGACCTATAGAGGTTACTAACTGTACCAGACCAACAGTAACCCTGTCTGTCCTATAGAGGTTACTAACTGTACCAGACCAACAGTAACCCTGTCTCTACTGTACCAGACCAACAGTAACCCAGTCTCTACTGTACCAGACCAACAGTAACCCAGTCTCTACTGTACCAGACCAACAGTAACCCAGTCTCTACTGTACCAGACCAACAGTAACCCAGTCTCTACTGTACCAGGCCAACAGTAACCCAGTCTCTACTGTACCAGACCAACAGTAACCCAGTCTCTACTGTACCAGACCAACAGTAACCCAGTCTCTACTGTACCAGACCAACAGTAACCCAGTCTCTACTGTACCAGACCAACAGTAACCCAGTCTCTACTGTACCAGACCAACAGTAACCCAGTCTCTACTGTACCAGACCAACAGTAACCCAGTCTCTACTGTACCAGACCAACAGTAACCCAGTCTCTACTGTACCAGACCAACAGTAACCCAGTCTCTACTGTACCAGGCCGACAGTAACCCAGTCTCTACCGTACCAGACCAACAGTAACCCAGTCTCTACTGTACCAGACCATCAGTAACCCAGTCTCTACTGTACCAGACCAACAGTAACCCAGTCTCTACTGTACCAGACCAACAGTAACCCAGTCTCTACCGTACCAGGCCAACAGTAACCCAGTCTCTACTGTACCAGACCAACAGTAACCCAGTCTCTACTGTACCAGGCCAACAGTAACCCAGTCTCTACTGTACCAGACCAACAGTAACCCAGTCTCTACTGTACCAGGCCAACAGTAACCCAGTCTCTACTGTACCAGACCAACAGTAACCCAGTCTCTACTGTACCAGACCAACAGTAACCCAGTCTCTACTGTACCAGACCAACAGTAACCCAGTCTCTACTGTACCAGACCAACAGTAACCCAGTCTCTACTGTACCAGACCAACAGTAACCCAGTCTCTACTGTACCAGACCAACAGTAACCCAGTCTCTACTGTACCAGACCAACAGTAACCCAGTCTCTACTGTACCAGACCAACAGTAACCCAGTCTCTACTGTACCAGGCCGACAGTAACCCAGTCTCTACTGTACCAGACCAACAGTAACCCAGTCTCTACTGTACCAGGCCACAGTAACCCAGTCTCTACTGTACCAGACCAACAGTAACCCAGTCTCTACAGTACCAGACCAACAGTAACCCAGTCTCTACTGTACCAGGCCGACAGTAACCCAGTCTCTACTGTACCAGACCAACAGTAACCCAGTCTCTACCGTACCAGGCCAACAGTAACCTATTCTCTCCAGCCAGATAACTTACTTCCTCAAATATTTGAATGTTTTTTTTTTTAGGATTACGTAGCTCCAAAGTCCAAGTTGGAGGATGACCACGACAAAACAGTAACTCACACAGCAACAGTGACATCTAGTGGCCAGCTGCTGTCACTACACCAGTCTGGGCACTGACGGCTTAGGCCACAGCTGTTCTATACGGTCTCTGGGACACACATGCAGTCGTCATTGTCCGTTTTCTGTCTTTTAAAACATGAATATAATTTTTTCCCCCCCCGGGACAAGTTACATACGTACGAAAGCGAACATAGTGGGTCTAATGATGGACAATCATATCCGTTGTCCATCATCGAATGACTTCCTATTGAAAAGCTATTGTCTCAAATCAGGAGAAATACTGTGTTTCTCCACTAGCCGTACACTAAACCAATGTCCTTCTACATGCTGCTATTTAAAATCAGGTTTGGGATTCAGTTCTATTCCATTTCCATACAGAACACTGATTCACATTCACATTCTAGAACTAGAAGGAATCATTTAGAATCTTTATCTTGAACTGTTTAATTGCTGCTATGGAAACCAGGACAAGCCAGGCTAAATGCATCAGTTATTACTATGGGGACTAGCCAGGCTAAATGCATCAGTTATTACTATGGGGACTAGCCAGGCTAAATGCATCAATTATTACTACGGGGACTAGCCAGGCTAAATGCATCAATTATTACTATGGAGACTAGCCAGGCTAAATGCATCAATTATTACTACGGGGACTAGCCAGGCTAAATGGATCAATTATTACTACGGGGACTAGCCTGGCTAAATGCATCAATTATTACTACGGGGACTAGCCAGGCTAAATGCATCAGTTATTACTACGGGGACTAGCCTGGCTAAATGCATCAGTTATTACTACGGGGACTAGCCAGGCTAAATGCATCAGTTATTACTACGGGGACTAGCCTGGCTAAATGCATCAGTTATTACTACGGGGACTAGCCAGGCTAAATGCATCAATTATTACTATGGAGACTAGCCAGGCTAAATGCATCAATTATTACTACGGGGACTAGCCAGGCTAAATGCATCAATTATTACTACGGGGACTAGCCAGGCTAAATGCATCAATTATTACTACGGGGACTAGCCAGGCTAAATGCATCAGTTATTACTATGGAGACTAGCCAGGCTAAATGCATCAATTATTACTACGGGGACTAGCCAGGCTAAATGCATCAATTATTACTACGGGGACTAGCCAGGCTAAATGCATCAATTATTACTACGGGGACTAGCCAGGCTAAATGCATCAATTATTACTACGGGGACTAGCCAGGCTAAATGCATCAATTATTACTACGGGGACTAGCCAGGCTAAATGCATCAATTATTACTACGGGGACTAGCCAGGCTAAATGCATCAATTATTACTACGGGGACTAGCCAGGCTAAATGCATCAATTATTACTACGGGGACTAGCCAGGCTAAATGCATCAATTATTACTAAGGGGACTAGCCAGGCTAAATGCATCAATTATTACTACGGGGACTAGCCAGGCTAAATGCATCAATTATTACTACGGGGACTAGATAGGCTAAATGCATCAATTATTACTACGGGGACTAGCCAGGCTAAATGCATCAATTATTACTACGGGGACTAGCCAGGCTAAATGCATCAATTATTACTACGGGGACTAGCCAGGCTAAATGCATCAATTATTACTACGGGGACTAGCCAGGCTAAATGCATCAATTATTACTATGGGGACTAGCCAGGCTAAATGCATCAATTATTACTAAGGGGACTAGCCAGGCTAAATGCATCAGTTATTACTACGGAGACTAGCCAGGCTAAATGGATCAATTATTACTACGGGGACTAGCCAGGCTAAATGGATCAATTATTACTACGGGGACTAGCCAGGCTAAATGCATCAGTTATTACTACGGGGACTAGCCAGGCTAAATGCATCAGTTATTACTACGGGGACTAGCCAGGCTAAATGCATCAGTTATTACTACGGGGACTAGCCAGGCTAAATGCATCAGTTATTACTATGGGGACTAGCCTGGCTAAATGCATCAGTTATTACTACGGGGACTAGCCAGGCTAAATGCATCAGTTATTACTACGGGGACTAGCCTGGCTAAATGCATCAATTATTACTATGGGGACTAGCCAGGCTAAATGCATCAATTATTACTACGGGGACTAGCCTGGCTAAATGCATCAATTATTACTACGGGGACTAGCCAGGCTAAATGCATCAGTTATTACTATGGAGACTAGCCAGGCTAAATGCATCAATTATTACTATGGGGACTAGCCAGGCTAAATGCATCAGTTATTACTACGGGGACTAGCCAGGCTAAATGCATCAATTATTACTACGGGGACTAGCCAGGCTAAATGCATCAATTATTACTACGGGGACTAGCCAGGCTAAATGCATCAGTTATTACTACGGGGACTAGCCAGGCTAAATGCATCAGTTATTACTACGGGGACTAGCCAGGCTAAATGCATCAATTATTACTACGGGGACTAGCCAGGCTAAATGCATTCAATTATTACTACGGGGACTAGCCAGGCTAAATGCATCAATTATTACTACGGGGACTAGCCAGGCTAAATGCATCAATTATTACTAAGGGGACTAGCCAGGCTAAATGCATCAATTATTACTACGGGGACTAGCCAGGCTAAATGCATCAATTATTACTACGGGGACTAGCCAGGCTAAATGCATCAATTATTACTACGGGGACTAGCCAGGCTAAATGCATCAATTATTACTACGGGGACTAGCCAGGCTAAATGCATCAATTATTACTATGGGGACTAGCCAGGCTAAATGCATCAATTATTACTACGGGGACTAGCCAGGCTAAATGCATCAATTATTACTATGGGGACTAGCCAGGCTAAATGCATCAATTATTACTACGGGGACTAGCCAGGCTAAATGCATCAATTATTACTACGGGGACTAGCCAGGCTAAATGCATCAATTATTACTACGGGGACAAGCCAGGCTAAATGCATCAATTATTACTATGGGGACTAGCCAGGCTAAATGCGTCCGCTTATTACTACGGGGACTAGCCTGGCTAAATGCATCAGTTATTACTATCGGGGACTCGCCCAGGCTTAATGCATCAGTTATTACTACGGGGACTAGCCTGGCTAAATGCATCAGTTATTACTACGGGGACTAGCCAGGCTAAATGCATCAATTATTACTACGGGGACTAGCCAGGCTAAATGCATCAGTTATTACCACGGGGACTAGCCAGGCTAAATGCATCAATTATTACTACGGGGACTAGCCAGGCTAAATGCATCAATTATTACTACGGAGACTAGCCAGGCTAAATGCATCAATTATTACTAAGGGGACTAGCCAGACTAAATGCATCAATTATTACTATGGGGACTAGCCTGGCTAAATGCATCAGTTATTACTACGGGGACTAGCCAGGCTAAATGCATCAATTATTACTACGGGGACTAGCCAGGCTAAATGCATCAGTTATTACTAAGGGGACTAGCCAGGCTAAATGCATCAATTATTACTACGGGGACTAGCCAGGCTAAATGCATCAGTTATTACTACGGGGACTAGCCAGGCTAAATGCATCAGTTATTACTACGGGGACTAGCCAGGCTAAATGCATCAATTATTACTACGGGGACTAGCCTGGCTAAATGCATCAGTTATTACTACGGGGACTAGCCAGGCTAAATGCATCAATTATTACTAAGGGGACTAGCCAGGCTAAATGCATCAGTTATTACTACGGGGACTAGCCAGGCTAAATGCATCAGTTATTACTACGGGGACTAGCCTGGCTAAATGCATCAATTATTACTACGGGGACTAGCCTGGCTAAATGCATCAGTTATTACTACGGGGACTAGCCAGGCTAAATGCATCAATTATTACTAAGGGGACTAGCCAGGCTAAATGCATCAATTATTACTACGGGGACTAGCCTGGCTAAATGGATCAATTATTACTACGGGGACTAGCCTGGCTAAATGCATCAATTATTACTATGGGGACTAGCCAGGCTAAATGCATCAGTTATTACTACGGGGACTAGCCAGGCTAAATGCATCAGTTATTACTAAGGGGACTAGCCAGGCTAAATGCATCAATTATTACTACGGGGACTAGCCAGGCTAAATGGATCAATTATTACTACGGGGACTAGCCTGGCTAAATGCATCAGTTATTACTACGGGGACTAGCCAGGCTAAATGCATCAATTATTACTAAGGGGACTAGCCAGGCTAAATGCATCAATTATTACTACGGGGACTAGCCAGGCTAAATGCATCAATTATTACTATGGGGACTAGCCAGGCTAAATGCATCAATTATTACTACGGGGACTAGCCAGGCTAAATGCATCAATTATTACTATGGGGACTAGCCAGGCTAAATGCATCAATTATTACTACGGGGACTAGCCAGGCTAAATGCATCAATTATTACTACGGGGACTAGCCAGGCTAAATGCATCAATTATTACTACGGGGACAAGCCAGGCTAAATGCATCAATTATTACTATGGGGACTAGCCAGGCTAAATGCATCAATTATTACTATGGGGACTAGCTAGGCTAAATGCATCAATTATTACTATGGGGACTAGCTAGGCTAAATGCATCAATTATTACTATGGGGACTAGCTAGGCTAAATGCATCAGTTATTACTATGGGGACTAGCTAGGCTAAATGCATCAGTTATTACTATGGGGACAAGCCAGGCGAAATGCATCAGTTATTACTACGGGGACTAGCCAGGCTAAATGCATCAATTATTACTACGGGGACTAGCCAGGCTAAATGCATCAGTTATTACCACGGGGACTAGCCAGGCTAAATGCATCAATTATTACTACGGGGACTAGCCAGGCTAAATGCATCAATTATTACTACGGAGACTAGCCAGGCTAAATGCATCAATTATTACTAAGGGGACTAGCCAGACTAAATGCATCAATTATTACTATGGGGACTAGCCTGGCTAAATGCATCAGTTATTACTACGGGGACTAGCCAGGCTAAATGCATCAATTATTACTACGGGGACTAGCCAGGCTAAATGCATCAGTTATTACTAAGGGGACTAGCCAGGCTAAATGCATCAATTATTACTAAGGGGACTAGCCAGGCTAAATGCATCAGTTATTACTACGGGGACTAGCCAGGCTAAATGCATCAGTTATTACTACGGGGACTAGCCAGGCTAAATGCATCAATTATTACTACGGGGACTAGCCTGGCTAAATGCATCAGTTATTACTACGGGGACTAGCCAGGCTAAATGCATCAATTATTACTAAGGGGACTAGCCAGGCTAAATGCATCAGTTATTACTACGGGGACTAGCCAGGCTAAATGCATCAATTATTACTACGGGGACTAGCCTGGCTAAATGCATCAATTATTACTACGGGGACTAGCCTGGCTAAATGCATCAGTTATTACTACGGGGACTAGCCAGGCTAAATGCATCAATTATTACTAAGGGGACTAGCCAGGCTAAATGCATCAATTATTACTACGGGGACTAGCCTGGCTAAATGGATCAATTATTACTACGGGGACTAGCCTGGCTAAATGCATCAATTATTACTATGGGGACTAGCCAGGCTAAATGCATCAGTTATTACTACGGGGACTAGCCAGGCTAAATGCATCAGTTATTACTAAGGGGACTAGCCAGGCTAAATGCATCAATTATTACTACGGGGACTAGCCAGGCTAAATGGATCAATTATTACTACGGGGACTAGCCTGGCTAAATGCATCAGTTATTACTACGGGGACTAGCCAGGCTAAATGCATCAATTATTACTAAGGGGACTAGCCAGGCTAAATGCATCAATTATTACTAAGGGGACTAGCCGGGCTAAATGCATCAATTATTACTACGGGGACTAGCCAGGCTAAATGCATCAGTTATTACTACGGGGACTAGCCAGGCTAAATGCATCAGTTATTACTACGGGGACTAGCCAGGCTAAATGCATCAATTATTACTACGGGGACTAGCCTGGCTAAATGGATCAATTATTACTACGGGGACTAGCCAGGCTAAATGCATCAGTTATTACTACGGGGACTAGCCAGGCTAAATGCATCAGTTATTACTACGGGGACTAGCCAGGCTAAATGCATCAGTTATTACTACGGGGACTAGCCAGGCTAAATGCATCAGTTATTACTACGGGGACTAGCCAGGCTAAATGCATCAGTTATTACTATGGAGACTAGCCAGGCTAAATGCATCAATTATTACTATGGGGACTAGCCAGGCTAAATGCATCAGTTATTACTACGGGGACTAGCCAGGCTAAATGCATCAATTATTACTACGGGGACTAGCCTGGCTAAATGCATCAATTATTACTACGGGGACTAGCCAGGCTAAATGCATCAGTTATTACTATGGAGACTAGCCAGGCTAAATGCATCAATTATTACTATGGGGACTAGCCAGGCTAAATGCATCAGTTATTACTACGGGGACTAGCCAGGCTAAATGCATCAATTATTACTACGGGGACTAGCTAGGCTAAATGCATCAATTATTACTACGGGGACTAGCCAGGCTAAATGCATCAGTTATTACTACGGGGACTAGCCAGGCTAAATGCATCAGTTATTACTACGGGGACTAGCCAGGCTAAATGCATCAATTATTACTACGGGGACTAGCCAGGCTAAATGCATCAATTATTACTACGGGGACTAGCCAGGCTAAATGCATCAATTATTACTAAGGGGACTAGCCAGGCTAAATGCATCAATTATTACTACGGGGACTAGCCAGGCTAAATGCATCAATTATTACTACGGGGACTAGCCAGGCTAAATGCATCAATTATTACTACGGGGACTAGCCAGGCTAAATGCATCAATTATTACTACGGGGACTAGCCAGGCTAAATGCATCAATTATTACTATGGGGACTAGCCAGGCTAAATGCATCAATTATTACTACGGGGACTAGCCAGGCTAAATGCATCAATTATTACTATGGGGACTAGCCAGGCTAAATGCATCAATTATTACTACGGGGACTAGCCAGGCTAAATGCATCAGTTATTACTACGGGGACTAGCCAGGCTAAATGCATCAATTATTACTACGGGGACAAGCCAGGCTAAATGCATCAATTATTACTATGGGGACTAGCCAGGCTAAATGCATCAATTATTACTATGGGGACTAGCCAGGCTAAATGCATCAATTATTACTATGGGGACTAGCCAGGCTAAATGCATCAATTATTACTATGGGGACTAGCCAGGCTAAATGCATCAGTTATTACTATGGGGACTAGCTAGGCTAAATGCATCAGTTATTACTATGGGGACAAGCCAGGCGAAATGCATCAGTTATTACTACGGGGACTAGCCAGGCTAAATGCATCAATTATTACTACGGGGACTAGCCAGGCTAAATGCATCAGTTATTACCACGGGGACTAGCCAGGCTAAATGCATCAATTATTACTACGGGGACTAGCCAGGCTAAATGCATCAATTATTACTACGGAGACTAGCCAGGCTAAATGCATCAATTATTACTAAGGGGACTAGCCAGACTAAATGCATCAATTATTACTATGGGGACTAGCCTGGCTAAATGCATCAGTTATTACTACGGGGACTAGCCAGGCTAAATGCATCAATTATTACTACGGGGACTAGCCAGGCTAAATGCATCAGTTATTACTAAGGGGACTAGCCAGGCTAAATGCATCAGTTATTACTAAGGGGACTAGCCAGGCTAAATGCATCAGTTATTACTACGGGGACTAGCCAGGCTAAATGCATCAGTTATTACTACGGGGACTAGCCAGGCTAAATGCATCAATTATTACTACGGGGACTAGCCTGGCTAAATGCATCAGTTATTACTACGGGGACTAGCCAGGCTAAATGCATCAATTATTACTAAGGGGACTAGCCAGGCTAAATGCATCAGTTATTACTACGGGGACTAGCCAGGCTAAATGCATCAATTATTACTACGGGGACTAGCCTGGCTAAATGCATCAATTATTACTACGGGGACTAGCCTGGCTAAATGCATCAGTTATTACTACGGGGACTAGCCAGGCTAAATGCATCAATTATTACTAAGGGGACTAGCCAGGCTAAATGCATCAATTATTACTACGGGGACTAGCCTGGCTAAATGGATCAATTATTACTACGGGGACTAGCCTGGCTAAATGCATCAATTATTACTATGGGGACTAGCCAGGCTAAATGCATCAGTTATTACTACGGGGACTAGCCAGGCTAAATGCATCAGTTATTACTAAGGGGACTAGCCAGGCTAAATGCATCAATTATTACTACGGGGACTAGCCAGGCTAAATGGATCAATTATTACTACGGGGACTAGCCTGGCTAAATGCATCAGTTATTACTACGGGGACTAGCCAGGCTAAATGCATCAATTATTACTAAGGGGACTAGCCAGGCTAAATGCATCAATTATTACTAAGGGGACTAGCCGGGCTAAATGCATCAATTATTACTACGGGGACTAGCCAGGCTAAATGCATCAGTTATTACTACGGGGACTAGCCAGGCTAAATGCATCAGTTATTACTACGGGGACTAGCCAGGCTAAATGCATCAATTATTACTACGGGGACTAGCCTGGCTAAATGGATCAATTATTACTACGGGGACTAGCCAGGCTAAATGCATCAGTTATTACTACGGGGACTAGCCAGGCTAAATGCATCAGTTATTACTACGGGGACTAGCCAGGCTAAATGCATCAGTTATTACTACGGGGACTAGCCAGGCTAAATGCATCAGTTATTACTACGGGGACTAGCCAGGCTAAATGCATCAGTTATTACTAAGGGGACTAGCCAGGCTAAATGCATCAATTATTACTACGGGGACTAGCCTGGCTAAATGGATCAGTTATTACTACGGGGACTAGCCAGGCTAAATGCATCAATTATTACTACGGGGACTAGCCAGGCTAAATGCATCAGTTATTACTACGGGGACTAGCCAGGCTAAATGCATCAATTATTACTACGGGGACTAGCCAGGCTAAATGCATCAGTTATTACTATGGAGACTAGCCAGGCTAAATGCATCAGTTATTACTACGGGGACTAGCCTGGCTAAATGCATCAATTATTACTACGGGGACTAGCCAGGCTAAATGCATCAATTATTACTATGGAGACTAGCCAGGCTAAATGCATCAGTTATTACTACGGGGACTAGCCAGGCTAAATGCATCAGTTATTACTAAGGGGACTAGCCAGACTAAATGCATCAATTATTACTAAGGGGACTAGCCAGGCTAAATGCATCAGTTATTACTATGGAGACTAGCCAGGCTAAATGCATCAGTTATTACTACGGGGACTAGCCTGGCTAAATGCATCAATTATTACTACGGGGACTAGCCAGGCTAAATGCATCAATTATTACTATGGAGACTAGCCAGGCTAAATGCATCAGTTATTACTACGGGGACTAGCCAGGCTAAATGCATCAGTTATTACTAAGGGGACTAGCCAGACTAAATGCATCAATTATTACTACGGGGACTAGCCAGGCTAAATGCATCAGTTATTACTACGGGGACTAGCCAGACTAAATGCATCAATTATTACTAAGGGGACTAGCCAGGCTAAATGCATCAGTTATTACTATGGAGACTAGCCAGGCTAAATGCATCAGTTATTACTAAGGGGACTAGCCAGGCTAAATGCATCAGTTATTACTAAGGGGACTAGCCAGGCTAAATGCATCAATTATTACTACGGGGA
>NC_092091.1:94217742-94242742 GCF_045679555.1 Salvelinus alpinus | reverse complement strand
TGAGAATGGTGTGATGATTTTAACAGACAGTGTCCAGGGTTTATACTGAGAATGGTGTGATGATTATAACAGACAGCGTCCAGGGTTTATACTGAGAATGGTGTGATGATTTTAACAGACAGTGTCCAGGGTTTATACTGAGAATGGTGTGATGATTATAACAGACATTGTCCAGGGTTTATACTGAGAATGGTGTGATGATTTTAACAGACAGTGTCCAGGGTCTATACTGAGAATGGTGTGATGATTATAACAGACAGTGTCCAGGGTTTATACTGAGAATGGTGTGATGATTTTAACAGACAGTGTCCAGGGTTTATACTGAGAATGGTGTGACAAAAATACAGACTCATCCAGGGTTCATGCTGACAGTCCTGTGGGTGATTTAAACAGCTCAATGATGAGAGAGGTGGATATGAGAATGTTGCAATGGTTATAGCAGACGGTGTCCACAAACTAGACCAATAACAGCGCGATGATTACAACAGACGGTGTGCAGGGTTTATACTGAGCATGCTCGTGAACGATCACAACTGGTCAGTGTCCAGGCTTGTCACCGGAATGGTGTGCTGATTTTAACAGACAGTATCCAGGATCCACACCGGAGTGGTCCGATGATTTAAACAAACAATGTCAAGAAGTGTCTCCGAGAATGGACACGACGATCATAACAGAGCATCTAGGATCAATACTGAGGATGGTATGATGATTTAACAGACAGTGTCTAGGATGAATCCCCGAGTTTCCTGTGATGACTATAACAGCTGTATGGCAGACCTGTTCAGTGGATTTGGACACACAGATACCTGTCTGGTGAGTCAACGGTACAGCTGGCTGGCAGAGTCAGGGATTTGGACCCATCCTGTCTGGTGTCAACGGTACAGCTGGTGGCAGAGTCAGGGATTTGGACCCATCCTGTCTGGTGTCAACGGTACAGCTGATGGCAGAGTACAGGGATTTGGTACCCAGTCCTGTCTGGTGTCAACGGTACAGCTGGCTGGCAGAGTCAGGGATTTGGACCCATCCTGTCTGGTAGTCAACGGTACAGCTGGTGGCAGAGTCAGGGATTTGGACCCATCCTGTCTGGTGTCAACGGTACAGCTGGTGGCAGAGTCAGGGATTTGGACCCATCCTGTCTGGTAAGTCAACGGTACAGCTGGTGGCAGAGTCAGGGATTTGGACCCATCCTGCCTGGTGTCAACGGTACAGCTGGTGGCAGAGTCAGGATTTGGACCCATCTTGTCTGAGTTAGATCTATACGGTACAGCTGGTGGCAGAGTCAGGATTTGGACCCATCCTGTCTGGTGTCAACGATACAGCTGTCTAGTAGAGTCTATATAGATACCTGTCCAGTAGAGTTAGATATATAGATACCTGTCTAGTAGAGTTAGATATATAGATACCTGTCTAGTAGAGTTAGATATATAGATACCTGTCTAGTAGAGTTAGATACCTGTCTAGTAGAGTTAGATATATAGATACCTGTCTAGTAGAGTTAGATATATAGATACCTGTCTAGTAGAGTTAGATATATAGATACCTGTCTAGTAGAGTTAGATACCTGTCTAGTAGAGTTAGATACCTGTCTAGTAGAGTTAGATATATAGATACCTGTCTAGTAGAGTTAGATATATAGATACCTGTCTAGTAGAGTTAGATACCTGTCTAGTAGAGTTAGATATATAGATACCTGTCTAGTAGAGTTAGATATATAGATACCTGTCTAGTAGAGTTAGATATATAGATACCTGTCTAGTAGAGTTAGATATATAGATACCTGTCTAGTAGAGTTAGATATATAGATACCTGTCTAATAGAGTTAGATATATAGATACCTGTCTAGTAGAGTTAGATATACCAGAGGAGGAATGGGAGAAGGTCATGTGGTCTGATGAGACAAAAATAGAGCTTTTTGGTCTAACTCCACTCGCCGTGTTTGGAGGAAGAAGAAGTATGAGTACAACCCCAAGAACACCATCCCAACCGTGAAGCATGGAGGTGGAAACATCATTCTTTGGGGATGCTTTTCTGCAAAGGGGACAGGACGACTGCACCGTATTGAGGGGAGGATGGATGGGGCCATGTATCGCGAGATCTTGGCCAACAACCTCCTTCCCTCAGTAAGAGCATTGAAGATGGGTCGTGGCTGGGTCTTCCAGCATGACAACGACACGAAGCACACAGCCATGGCAACTAAGGAGTGGCTCCGTAAGAAGCATCTCAAGGTCCTGGAGTGGCCTAGCCAGTCTCCAGACCTGAACCCAATAGAAAATCTTTGGAGGGAGCTGAAAGTCCGTATTGCCCAGCGACAGCCCCGAAACCTGAAGGATCTGGAGAAGATCTGTAGGGAGGAGTGGGCCAAAATCCCTGCTGCAGTGTGTGCAAACCTAGTCAAGAACTACAGGAATCGTATGATCTCTGTAATTGCAAACAAAGGTTTCTGTACCAAATATTAAGTTCTGCTTTTCTGATGTATCAAATACTTATGTCATGCAATAAAATGCAAATTAATTACTTAAAAATCATACAATGTGATTTTCTGGATTTTTTTTTTAGATTCCGTCTCTCATAGTTGAAGTGTACCTATGATAATAATTACAGACCTCTACATGCTTTGTAAGTAGGAAAACCTGCAAAATCGGCAGTGTATCAAATACTTGTTCTCCCCACTGTAGATACCTGTCTAGTAGAGTTAGATACCTGTCTAGTAGAGTTAGATACCTGTCCAGTAGAGTTAGATATATAGATACCTGTCTAGTAGAGTTAGATATATAGATACCTGTCTAGTAGAGTTAGATATATAGATACCTGTCTAGTAGAGTTAGATATATAGATACCTGTCTAGTAGAGTTAGATACCTGTCCAGTAGAGTTAGATATATAGATACCTATCTAGTAGAGTTAGATATATAGATACCTGTCTAGTAGAGTTAGATATATAGATACCTGTCTAGTAGAGTTAGATATATAGATACCTGTCTAGTAGAGTTAGATATATAGATACCTGTCTAGTAGAGTTAGATATATAGATACCTGTCCAGTAGAGTTAGATATATAGATACCTGTCTAGTAGAGTTAGATATATAGATACCTGTCTAGTAGAGTTAGATACCTGTCTAGTAGAGTTAGATATATAGATACCTGTCTAGTAGAGTTAGATATATAGATACCTGTCCAGTAGAGTTAGATATATAGATACCTGTCTAGTAGAGTTAGATACCTGTCTAGTAGAGTTAGATACCTGTCTAGTAGAGTTAGATATATAGATACCTGTCCAGTAGAGTTAGATATATAGATACCTGTTCAGTAGAGTTAGATATATAGATACCTGTCCAGTAGAGTTAGATACCTGTCTAGTAGAGTTAGATATATAGATACCTGTCTAGTAGAGTTAGATACCTGTCCAGTAGAGTTAGATATATAGATACCTGTCTAGTAGAGTTAGATATATAGATACCTGTCCAGTAGAGTTAGATATATAGATACCTGTCTAGTAGAGTTAGATATATAGATACCTGTCTAGTAGAGTTAGATATATAGATACCTGTCTAGTAGAGTTAGATATATAGATACCTGTCTAGTAGAGTTAGATATATAGATACCTGTCCAGTAGAGTTAGATATATAGATACCTGTCTAGTAGAGTTAGATATATAGATACCTGTCCAGTAGAGTTAGATATATAGATACCTGTCTAGTAGAGTTAGATACCTGTCCAGTAGAGTTATAGATACCTGTCTAGATAGAGCTAGATCTAGTAGAGTACCTAGTCTAGTAGAGTTAGATATATAGATACCTGTCTAGTAGAGTTAGATACCTGTCCAGTAGAGTTAGATATATAGATAACTGTCTAGTAGAGTTAGATATATAGATACCTGTCTAGTAGAGTTAGATATATAGATACCTGTCTAGTAGAGTTAGATACCTGTCCAGCAGAGTTAGATATATAGGTACCTGTCCAGTAGAGTTAGATATATAGATACCTGTCTCAGTCAGAGTTAGATACCTGTCTAGTAGAGTTAGATATATAGATACCTGTCTAGTAGAGTTAGATATATAGATACCTGTCCAGTAGAGTTAGATATATAGATACCTGTCTAGTAGAGTTAGATACCTGTCTAGTAGAGTTAGATATATAGATACCTGTCTAGTAGAGTTAGATACCTGTCTAGTAGAGTTAGATATATAGATACCTGTCTAGTAGAGTTAGATATATAGATACCTGTCTAGTAGAGTTAGATACCTGTCTAGTAGAGTTAGATATATAGATACCTGTCTAGTAGAGTTAGATATATAGATACCTGTCCAGTAGAGTTAGATATATAGATACCTGTCTAGTTGAGTTAGATACCTGTCTAGTAGAGTTAGATATATAGATACCTGTCTAGTAGAGTTAGATATATAGATACCTGTCCAGTAGAGTTAGATATATAGATACCTGTCTAGTAGAGTTAGATATATAGATACCTGTCCGGTAGAGTTAGATATATAGATACCTGTCCAGTAGAGTTAGATATATAGATACCTGTCTAGTAGAGTTAGATATATAGATACCTGTCTAGTAGAGTTAGATATATAGATACCTGTCTAGTAGAGTTAGATACCTGTCTAGTAGAGTTAGATATATAGATACCTGTCTAGTAGAGTTAGATATATAGATACCTGTCTAGTAGAGTTAGATATATAGATACCTGTCCAGTAGAGTTATATATATAGATACCTGTCCAGTAGAGTTAGATATATAGATACCTGTCTAGTAGAGTTAGATATATAGATACCTGTCTAGTAGAGTTAGATATATAGATACCTGTCTAGTAGAGTTAGATATATAGATACCTGTCCAGTAGAGTTAGATATATAGATACCTGTCTAGTAGAGTTAGATATATAGATACCTGTCTAGTAGAGTTAGATATATAGATACCTGTCTAGTAGAGTTAGATACCTGTCTAGTAGAGTTAGATATATAGATACCTGTCCAGTAGAGTTAGATACCTGTCTAGTAGAGTTAGATCTATAGATACCTGTCTAGTAGAGTTAGATATATAGATACCTGTCTAGTAGAGTTAGATATATAGATACCTGTCTAGTAGAGTTAGATATATAGATACCTGTCTAGTAGAGTTAGATATATAGATACCTGTCTAGTAGAGTTAGATACCTGTCTAGTAGAGTTAGATACCTGTCTAGTAGAGTTAGATACCTGTCTAGTAGAGTTAGATACTTGTCTAGTAGAGTTAGATATATAGATACCTGTCTAGTAGAGTTAGATATATAGATACCTGTCTAGTAGAGTTAGATATATAGATACCTGTCTAGTAGAGTTAGATAGATACCTGTCCAGTAGAGTTAGATATATAGATACCTGTCTAGTAGAGTTAGATATATAGATACCTGTCTAGTAGAGTTAGATATATACATACCTGTCTAGTAGAGTTAGATATATAGATACCTGTCTAGTAGAGTTAGATATATAGATACCTGTCTAGTAGAGTTAGATATATAGATACCTGTCTAGTAGAGTTAGATATATAGATACCTGTCTAGTAGAGTTAGATATATAGATACCTGTCTAGTAGAGTTAGATATATAGATACCTGTCTAGTAGAGTTAGATATATAGATACCTGTCTAGTAGAGTTAGATATATAGATACCTGTCTAGTAGAGTTAGATATATAGATACCTGTCTAGTAGAGTTAGATATATAGATACCTGTCTAGTAGAGTTAGATATATAGATACCTGTCTAGTAGAGTTAGATATATAGATACCTGTCTAGTAGAGTTAGATACCTGTCTAGTAGAGTTAGATATATAGATACCTGTCTAGTAGAGTTAGATATATAGATACCTGTCCAGTAGAGTTAGATATATAGATACCTGTCTAGTTGAGTTAGATACCTGTCTAGTAGAGTTAGATATATAGATACCTGTCTAGTAGAGTTAGATATATAGATACCTGTCCAGTAGAGTTAGATATATAGATACCTGTCTAGTAGAGTTAGATATATAGATACCTGTCCGGTAGAGTTAGATATATAGATACCTGTCTAGTAGAGTTAGATATATAGATACATGTCCAGTAGAGTTAGATATATAGATACCTGTCTAGTAGAGTTAGATATATAGATACCTGTCTAGTAGAGTTAGATATATAGATACCTGTCTAGTAGAGTTAGATATATAGATACCTGTCTAGTAGAGTTAGATACCTGTCTAGTAGAGTTAGATATATAGATACCTGTCTAGTAGAGTTAGATATATAGATACCTGTCTAGTAGAGTTAGATATATAGATACCTGTCCAGTAGAGTTAGATATATAGATACCTGTCTAGTAGAGTTAGATATATAGATACCTGTCTAGTAGAGTTAGATATATAGATACCTGTCTAGTAGAGTTAGATATATAGATACCTGTCCAGTAGAGTTAGATATATAGATACCTGTCTAGTAGAGTTAGATATATAGATACCTGTCTAGTAGAGTTAGATATATAGATACCTGTCTAGTAGAGTTAGATACCTGTCTAGTAGAGTTAGATATATAGATACCTGTCCAGTAGAGTTAGATACCTGTCTAGTAGAGTTAGATCTATAGATACCTGTCTAGTAGAGTTAGATATATAGATACCTGTCTAGTAGAGTTAGATATATAGATACCTGTCTAGTAGAGTTAGATATCTAGATACCTGTCTAGTAGAGTTAGATACCTGTCTAGTAGAGTTAGATACCTGTCTAGTAGAGTTAGATACCTGTCTAGTAGAGTTAGATACCTGTCTAGTAGAGTTAGATACTTGTCTAGTAGAGTTAGATATATAGATACCTGTCTAGTAGAGTTAGATATATAGATACCTGTCTAGTAGAGTTAGATATATAGATACCTGTCTAGTAGAGTTAGATATATAGATACCTGTCTAGTAGAGTTAGATATATAGATACCTGTCTAGTAGAGTTAGATAGATACCTGTCCAGTAGAGTTAGATATATAGATACCTGTCTAGTAGAGTTAGATATATAGATACCTGTCTAGTAGAGTTAGATATATACATACCTGTCTAGTAGAGTTAGATATATAGATACCTGTCTAGTAGAGTTAGATATATAGATACCTGTCTAGTAGAGTTAGATATATAGATACCTGTCTAGTAGAGTTAGATATATAGATACCTGTCTAGTAGAGTTAGATATATAGATACCTGTCTAGTAGAGTTAGATATATAGATACCTGTCTAGTAGAGTTAGATATATAGATACCTGTCTAGTAGAGTTAGATATATAGATACCTGTCTAGTAGCGTTAGATACCTGTCTAGTAGAGTTAGATACAGTGGGGAGAACAAGTATTTGATACACTGCCGATTTTGCAGGTTTTCCTACTTACAAAGCATGTAGATGTCTGTAATTTTTATCATAGGTACACTTCAACTGTGAGAGACGGAATCTAAAACAAAAATCCAGAAAATCACATTGTATGATTTTTAAGTAATTAATTTGCATTTTATTGCATGACATAAGTATTTGATACATCAGAAAAGCAGAACTTAATATTTGGTACAGAATCCTTTGTTTGCAATTACAGAGATCATACGTTTCCTGTAGTTCTTGACCAGGTTTGCACACACTGCAGCAGGGATTTTGGCCCACTCCTCCATACAGACCTTCTCCAGATCCTTCAGGTTTCGGGGATGTCACTGGGCAATACGGACTTTCAGCTCCCTCCAAAGATTTTCTATTGGGTTCAGGTCTGGAGACTGGCTAGGCCACTCCAGGACCTTGAGATGCTTCTTACGGAGCCACTCCTTAGTTGCCCTGGCTGTGTGTTTCGGGCCGTTGTCATGCTGGAAGACCCAGCCACGACCCATCTTCAATGCTCTTACTGAGGGAAGGAGGTTGTTGGCCAAGATCTCGCGATACATGGCCCCATCCATCCTCCCCTCAATACGGTGCAGTCGTCCTGTCCCCTTTGCAGAAAAGCATCCCCAAAGAATGATGTTTCCACCTCCATGCTTCACGGTTGGGATGGTGTTCTTGGGGTTGTACTCCTCCTTCTTCTTCTTCCAAACACGGCGAGTGGAGTTTAGACCAAAAAGCTCTATTTTTGTCTCATCAGACCACATGACCTTCTCCCATTCCTCCTCTGAATCATCCAGATGGTCATTGGCAAACTTCAGACGGGCCTGGACATGAGCTGGCTTGGGCAGGAGACCTTGCGTGCGCTGCAGGATTTTAATCCATGACGGCGTAGTGTGTTACTAATGGTTTTCTTTGAGACTGTGGTCCCAGCTCTCTTCAGGTCATTGACCAGGTCCTGCCGTGTAGTTCTGGGCTGATCCCTCACCTTCCTCATGATCATTGATGCCCCACGAGGTGAGATCTTGCATGGAGCCCCAGACCGAGGGTGATTGACCGTCATCTTGAACTTCTTCCATTTTCTAATAATTGCGCCAACAGTTGTTGCCTTCTCACCAAGCTGCTTGCCTATTGTCCTGTAGCCCATCCCAGCCTTGTGCAGGTCTACAATTCTATCCCTGATGTCCTTACACAGCTCTCTGGTCTTGGCCATTGTGGAGAGGTTGGAGTCTGTTTGATTGAGTGTGTGGACAGGTGTCTTTTATACAGGTAACGAGTTCAAACAGGTGCAGTTAATACAGGTAATGAGTGGAGAACAGGAGGGCTTCTTAAAGAAAAACTAACAGGTCTGTGAGAGCCGTAATTCTTACTGGTTGGTAGGTGATCAAATACTTATGTCATGCAATATAATGCAAATTAATTACTTAAAAATCATACAATGTGATTTTCTGGATTTTTGTTTTAGATTCCGTCTCTCACAGTTGAAGTGTACCTATGATAAAAATTACAGACCTCTACATGCTTTGTAAGTAGGGAAACCTGCAAAATCGGCAGTGTATCAAATACTTGTTCTCCCCACTGTATATAGATACCTGTCTAGTAGAGTTAGATATATAGATACCTGTCCAGTAGAGTTAGATATATAGATACCTGTCTAGTAGAGTTAGATATATAGATACCTGTCTAGTAGAGTTAGATATATAGATACCTGTCTAGTAGAGTTAGATATATAGATACCTGTCCAGTAGAGTTAGATATATAGATACCTGTCTAGTAGAGTTAGATATATAGATACCTGTCTAGTAGAGTTAGATACCTGTCCAGTAGAGTTAGATATATAGATACCTGTCCAGTAGAGTTAGATACCTGTCTAGTAGAGTTAGATATATAGATACCTGTCTAGTAGAGTTAGATATATAGATACCTGTCTAGTAGAGTTAGATATATAGATACCTGTCTAGTAGAGTTAGATATATAGATACCTGTCTAGTAGAGTTAGATACCTGTCTAGTAGAGTTAGATATATAGATACCTGTCTAGTAGAGTTAGATATATAGATACCTGTCTAGTAGAGTTAGATACCTGTCTAGTAGAGTTAGATATATAGATACCTGTCTAGTAGAGTTAGATATATAGATACCTGTCTAGTAGAGTTAGATACCTGTCTAGTAGAGTTAGATATATAGATACCTGTCTAGTAGAGTTAGATACAGTGGGGAGAACAAGTATTTGATACACTGCCGATTTTGCAGGTTTTCCTACTTACAAAGCATGTAGAGGTCTGTAATTATTATCATAGGTACACTTCAACTATGAGAGACGGAATCTAAAACAAAAATCCAGAAAATCACATTGTATGATTTTTAAGTAATTAATTTGCATTTTATTGCATGACATAAGTATTTGATACATCAGAAAAGCAGAACTTAATATTTGGTACAGAAACCTTTGTTTGCAATTACAGAGATCATACGTTTCCTGTAGTTCTTGACTAGGTTTGCACACACTGCAGCAGGGATTTTGGCCCACTCCTCCCTACAGATCTTCTCCAGATCCTTCAGGTTTCGGGGCTGTCGCTGGGCAATACGGACTTTCAGCTCCCTCCAAAGATTTTCTATTGGGTTCAGGTCTGGAGACTGGCTAGGCCACTCCAGGACCTTGAGATGCTTCTTACGGAGCCACTCCTTAGTTGCCATGGCTGTGTGCTTCGTGTCGTTGTCATGCTGGAAGACCCAGCCACGACCCATCTTCAATGCTCTTACTGAGGGAAGGAGGTTGTTGGCCAAGATCTCGCGATACATGGCCCCATCCATCCTCCCCTCAATACGGTGCAGTCGTCCTGTCCCCTTTGCAGAAAAGCATCCCCAAAGAATGATGTTTCCACCTCCATGCTTCACGGTTGGGATGGTGTTCTTGGGGTTGTACTCATACTTCTTCTTCCTCCAAACACGGCGAGTGGAGTTAGACCAAAAAGCTCTATTTTTGTCTCATCAGACCACATGACCTTCTCCCATTCCTCCTCTGGATCATCCAGATGGTCATTGGCAAACTTCAGACAGGCCTGGACATGCACTGGCTTAAGCAGGGGGACCTTGCGTGCGCTGCAGGATTTTAATCCATGACGGCGTAGTGTGTTACTAATGGTTTTCTTTGAGACTGTGGTCCCAGCTCTCTTCAGGTCATTGACCAGGTCCTGCCGTGTAGTTCTGGGCTGATCCCTCACCTTCCTCATGATCATTGATGCCCCACGAGGTGAAATCTTGCATGGAGCCCCAGACCGAGGGTGATTGACCGTCATCTTGAACTTCTTCCATTTTCTAATAATTGCGCCAACAGTTGTTTCCTTCTCACCAAGCTGCTTGCCTATTGTCCTGTAGCCCATCCCAGCCTTGTGCAGGTCCACAATTTTATCCCTGATGTCCTTACACAGCTCTCTGGTCTTGGCCATTGTGGAGAGGTTGGAGTCTGTTTGATTGAGTGTGTGGACAGGTGTCTTTTATACAGGTAACGAGTTCAAACAGGTGCAGTTAATACAGGTAATGAGTGGAGAACAGGAGGGCTTCTTAAAGAAAAACTAACAGGTCTGTGAGAGCCGGAATTCTTACTGGTTGGTAGGTGATCAAATACTTATGTCATGCAATAAAATGCAAATTAATTATTTAAAAATCATACAATGTGATTTTCTGGATTTTTGTTTTAGATTCCGTCTCTCACAGTTGAAGTGTACCTATGATAAAAATTACAGACCTCTACATGCTTTGTAAGTAGGAAAACCTGCAAAATCGGCAGTGTATCAAATACTTGTTCTCCCCACTGTATATAGATACCTGTCCAGTAGAGTTAGATATATAGATACCTGTCTAGTAGAGTTAGATACCTGTCTAGTAGAGTTAGATACCTGTCTAGTAGAGTTAGATATATAGATACCTGTCCAGTAGAGTTAGATATATAGATACCTGTCTAGTAGAGTTAGATCTATAGATACCTGTCCAGTAGAGTTAGATCTATAGATACCTGTCCAGTAGAGTTAGATATATAGATACCTGTCTAGTTGAGTTAGATACCTGTCTAGTAGAGTTAGATATATAGATACCTGTCTAGTAGAGTTAGATATATAGATACCTGTCCAGTAGAGTTAGATCTATAGATACCTGTCTAGTAGAGTTAGATATATAGATACCTGTCTAGTAGAGTTAGATATATAGATACCTGTCTAGTAGAGTTAGATATATAGATACCTGTCCAGTAGAGTTAGATATATAGATACCTGTCCAGTAGAGTTAGATATATAGATACCTGTCTAGTAGAGTTAGATATATAGATACCTGTCTAGTAGAGTTAGATATATAGATACCTGTCCAGTAGAGTTAGATCTATAGATACCCGTCCAGTAGAGTTAGATATATAGATACCTGTCTAGTTGAGTTAGATACCTGTCTAGTAGAGTTAGATATATAGATACCTGTCTAGTAGAGTTAGATATATAGATACCTGTCTAGTAGAGTTAGATATATAGATACCTGTCTAGTAGAGTTAGATATATAGATACCTGTCTAGTAGAGTTAGATATATAGATACCTGTCTAGTAGAGTTAGATATATAGATACCTGTCTAGTAGAGTTAGATATATAGATACCTGTCTAGTAGAGTTAGATATATAGATACCTGTCCAGTAGAGTTAGATATATAGATACCTGTCTAGTAGAGTTAGATATATAGATACCTGTCCAGTAGAGTTAGATATATAGATACCTGTCTAGTAGAGTTAGATATATAGATACCTGTCTAGTAGAGTTAGATATATAGATACCTGTCTAGTAGAGTTAGATACCTGTCTAGTAGAGTTAGATATATAGATACCTGTCTAGTAGAGTTAGATACCTGTCTAGTAGAGTTAGATATATAGATACCTGTCTAGTAGAGTTAGATACCTGTCTAGTAGAGTTAGATATATAGATACCTGTCTAGTAGAGTTAGATACCTGTCTAGTAGAGTTAGATATATAGATACCTGTCTAGTAGAGTTAGATACCTGTCTAGTAGAGTTAGATATATATATACCTGTCTAGTAGAGTTAGATACCTGTCTAGTAGAGTTAGATATATAGATACCTGTCTAGTAGAGTTAGATACCTGTCTAGTAGAGTTAGATATATAGATACCTGTCCAGTAGAGTTAGATACCTGTCTAGTAGAGTTAGATATATAGATACCTGTCCAGTAGAGTTAGATACCTGTCTAGTAGAGTTAGATATATAGATACCTGTCCAGTAGAGTTAGATACCTGTCTAGTAGAGTTAGATATATAGATACCTGTCCAGTAGAGTTAGATACCTGTCTAGTAGAGTTAGATATATAGATACCTGTCCAGTAGAGTTAGATACCTGTCTAGTAGAGTTAGATATATAGATACCTGTCTAGTAGAGTTAGATACCTGTCTAGTAGAGTTAGATATATAGATACCTGTCCAGTAGAGTTAGATATATAGATACCTGTCTAGTAGAGTTAGATATATAGATACCTGTCTAGTAGAGTTAGATATATAGATACCTGTCTAGTAGAGTTAGATATATAGATACCTGTCTAGTAGAGTTAGATATATAAATACCTGTCTAGTAGAGTTAGATATATAGATACCTGTCTAGTAGAGTTAGATATATAGATACCTGTCTAGTAGAGTTAGATATATAGATACCTGTCTAGTAGAGTTAGATATATAGATACCTGTCTAGTAGAGTTAGATACCTGTCTAGTAGAGTTAGATATATAGATACCTGTCTAGTAGAGTTAGATATATAGATACCTGTCCAGTAGAGTTAGATATATAGATACCTGTCTAGTAGAGTTAGATATATAGATACCTGTCTAGTAGAGTTAGATATATAGATACCTGTCTAGTAGAGTTAGATACCTGTCTAGTAGAGTTAGATATATAGATACCTGTCTAGTAGAGTTAGATACCTGTCTAGTAGAGTTAGATATATAGATACCTGTCTAGTAGAGTTAGATACCTGTCTAGTAGAGTTAGATATATAGATACCTGTCTAGTAGAGTTAGATACCTGTCTAGTAGAGTTAGATATATAGATACCTGTCTAGTAGAGTTAGATACCTGTCTAGTAGAGTTAGATATATAGATACCTGTCCAGTAGTTAGATACCTGTCTAGTAGAGTTAGATATATAGATACCTGTCCAGTAGAGTTAGATACCTGTCTAGTAGAGTTAGATATATAGATACCTGTCCAGTAGAGTTAGATACCTGTCTAGTAGAGTTAGATATATAGATACCTGTCCAGTAGAGTTAGATATATAGATACCTGTCTAGTAGAGTTAGATATATAGATACCTGTCTAGTAGAGTTAGATATATAGATACCTGTCTAGTAGAGTTAGATATATAGATACCTGTCTAGTAGAGTTAGATATATAGATACCTGTCTAGTAGAGTTAGATATATAGATACCTGTCTAGTAGAGTTAGATACCTGTCTAGTAGAGTTAGATATATAGATACCTGTCTAGTAGAGTTAGATATATAGATACCTGTCTAGTAGAGTTAGATATATAGATACCTGTCTAGTAGAGTTAGATATATAGATACCTGTCTAGTTGAGTTAGATACCTGTCTAGTAGAGTTAGATATATAGATACCTGTCTAGTAGAGTTAGATATATAGATACCTGTCTAATAGAGTTAGATATATAGATACCTGTCTAGTAGAGTTAGATATATAGATACCTGTCTAGTAGAGTTAGATATATAGATACCTGTCTAGTAGAGTTAGATATATAGATACCTGTCTAGTAGAGTTAGATATTAAGATACCTGTCTAGTAGAGTTAGATATATAGATACCTGTCTAGTAGAGTTAGATATATAGATACCTGTCTAGTAGAGTTAGATATATAGATACCTGTCTAGTAGAGTTAGATATATAGATACCTGTCCAGTCGAGTTAGATATATAGATACCTGTCTAGTAGAGTTAGATATATAGATACCTGTCTAGTAGAGTTAGATATATAGATACCTGTCTAGTAGAGTTAGATATATAGATACCTGTCTAGTAGAGTTAGATACCTGTCTAGTAGAGTTAGATATATAGATACCTGTCTAGTAGAGTTAGATATATAGATACCTGTCCAGTAGAGTTAGATATATAGATACCTGTCTAGTTGAGTTAGATACCTGTCTAGTAGAGTTAGATATATAGATACCTGTCTAGTAGAGTTAGATATATAGATACCTGTCCAGTAGAGTTAGATATATAGATACCTGTCTAGTAGAGTTAGATATATAGATACCTGTCCGGTAGAGTTAGATATATAGATACCTGTCTAGTAGAGTTAGATATATAGATACATGTCCAGTAGAGTTAGATATATAGATACCTGTCTAGTAGAGTTAGATATATAGATACCTGTCTAGTAGAGTTAGATATATAGATACCTGTCTAGTAGAGTTAGATATATAGATACCTGTCTAGTAGAGTTAGATACCTGTCTAGTAGAGTTAGATATATAGATACCTGTCTAGTAGAGTTAGATATATAGATACCTGTCTAGTAGAGTTAGATATATAGATACCTGTCCAGTAGAGTTAGATATATAGATACCTGTCTAGTAGAGTTAGATATATAGATACCTGTCTAGTAGAGTTAGATATATAGATACCTGTCTAGTAGAGTTAGATATATAGATACCTGTCCAGTAGAGTTAGATATATAGATACCTGTCTAGTAGAGTTAGATATATAGATACCTGTCTAGTAGAGTTAGATATATAGATACCTGTCTAGTAGAGTTAGATACCTGTCTAGTAGAGTTAGATATATAGATACCTGTCCAGTAGAGTTAGATACCTGTCTAGTAGAGTTAGATCTATAGATACCTGTCTAGTAGAGTTAGATATATAGATACCTGTCTAGTAGAGTTAGATATATAGATACCTGTCTAGTAGAGTTAGATATCTAGATACCTGTCTAGTAGAGTTAGATACCTGTCTAGTAGAGTTAGATACCTGTCTAGTAGAGTTAGATACCTGTCTAGTAGAGTTAGATACCTGTCTAGTAGAGTTAGATACTTGTCTAGTAGAGTTAGATATATAGATACCTGTCTAGTAGAGTTAGATATATAGATACCTGTCTAGTAGAGTTAGATATATAGATACCTGTCTAGTAGAGTTAGATATATAGATACCTGTCTAGTAGAGTTAGATATATAGATACCTGTCTAGTAGAGTTAGATATATAGATACCTGTCCAGTAGAGTTAGATATATAGATACCTGTCTAGTAGAGTTAGATATATAGATACCTGTCTAGTAGAGTTAGATATATACATACCTGTCTAGTAGAGTTAGATATATAGATACCTGTCTAGTAGAGTTAGATATATAGATACCTGTCTAGTAGAGTTAGATATATAGATACCTGTCTAGTAGAGTTAGATATATAGATACCTGTCTAGTAGAGTTAGATATATAGATACCTGTCTAGTAGAGTTAGATATATAGATACCTGTCTAGTAGAGTTAGATATATAGATACCTGTCTAGTAGAGTTAGATATATAGATACCTGTCTAGTAGCGTTAGATACCTGTCTAGTAGAGTTAGATACAGTGGGGAGAACAAGTATTTGATACACTGCCGATTTTGCAGGTTTTCCTACTTACAAAGCATGTAGATGTCTGTAATTTTTATCATAGGTACACTTCAACTGTGAGAGACGGAATCTAAAACAAAAATCCAGAAAATCACATTGTATGATTTTTAAGTAATTAATTTGCATTTTATTGCATGACATAAGTATTTGATACATCAGAAAAGCAGAACTTAATATTTGGTACAGAATCCTTTGTTTGCAATTACAGAGATCATACGTTTCCTGTAGTTCTTGACCAGGTTTGCACACACTGCAGCAGGGATTTTGGCCCACTCCTCCATACAGACCTTCTCCAGATCCTTCAGGTTTCGGGGATGTCACTGGGCAATACGGACTTTCAGCTCCCTCCAAAGATGTTCTATTGGGTTCAGGTCTGGAGACTGGCTAGGCCACTCCAGGACCTTGAGATGCTTCTTACGGAGCCACTCCTTAGTTGCCCTGGCTGTGTGTTTCGGGCCGTTGTCATGCTGGAAGACCCAGCCACGACCCATCTTCAATGCTCTTACTGAGGGAAGGAGGTTGTTGGCCAAGATCTCGCGATACATGGCCCCATCCATCCTCCCCTCAATACGGTGCAGTCGTCCTGTCCCCTTTGCAGAAAAGCATCCCCAAAGAATGATGTTTCCACCTCCATGCTTCACGGTTGGGATGGTGTTCTTGGGGTTGTACTCCTCCTTCTTCTTCTTCCAAACACGGCGAGTGGAGTTTAGACCAAAAAGCTCTATTTTTGTCTCATCAGACCACATGACCTTCTCCCATTCCTCCTCTGAATCATCCAGATGGTCATTGGCAAACTTCAGACGGGCCTGGACATGAGCTGGCTTGGGCAGGAGACCTTGCGTGCGCTGCAGGATTTTAATCCATGACGGCGTAGTGTGTTACTAATGGTTTTCTTTGAGACTGTGGTCCCAGCTCTCTTCAGGTCATTGACCAGGTCCTGCCGTGTAGTTCTGGGCTGATCCCTCACCTTCCTCATGATCATTGATGCCCCACGAGGTGAGATCTTGCATGGAGCCCCAGACCGAGGGTGATTGACCGTCATCTTGAACTTCTTCCATTTTCTAATAATTGCGCCAACAGTTGTTGCCTTCTCACCAAGCTGCTTGCCTATTGTCCTGTAGCCCATCCCAGCCTTGTGCAGGTCTACAATTCTATCCCTGATGTCCTTACACAGCTCTCTGGTCTTGGCCATTGTGGAGAGGTTGGAGTCTGTTTGATTGAGTGTGTGGACAGGTGTCTTTTATACAGGTAACGAGTTCAAACAGGTGCAGTTAATACAGGTAATGAGTGGAGAACAGGAGGGCTTCTTAAAGAAAAACTAACAGGTCTGTGAGAGCCGTAATTCTTACTGGTTGGTAGGTGATCAAATACTTATGTCATGCAATATAATGCAAATTAATTACTTAAAAATCATACAATGTGATTTTCTGGATTTTTGTTTTAGATTCCGTCTCTCACAGTTGAAGTGTACCTATGATAAAAATTACAGACCTCTACATGCTTTGTAAGTAGGGAAACCTGCAAAATCGGCAGTGTATCAAATACTTGTTCTCCCCACTGTATATAGATACCTGTCTAGTAGAGTTAGATATATAGATACCTGTCCAGTAGAGTTAGATATATAGATACCTGTCTAGTAGAGTTAGATATATAGATACCTGTCTAGTAGAGTTAGATATATAGATACCTGTCTAGTAGAGTTAGATATATAGATACCTGTCCAGTAGAGTTAGATATATAGATACCTGTCTAGTAGAGTTAGATATATAGATACCTGTCTAGTAGAGTTAGATACCTGTCCAGTAGAGTTAGATATATAGATACCTGTCCAGTAGAGTTAGATACCTGTCTAGTAGAGTTAGATATATAGATACCTGTCTAGTAGAGTTAGATATATAGATACCTGTCTAGTAGAGTTAGATATATAGATACCTGTCTAGTAGAGTTAGATATATAGATACCTGTCTAGTAGAGTTAGATACCTGTCTAGTAGAGTTAGATATATAGATACCTGTCTAGTAGAGTTAGATATATAGATACCTGTCTAGTAGAGTTAGATACCTGTCTAGTAGAGTTAGATATATAGATACCTGTCTAGTAGAGTTAGATATATAGATACCTGTCTAGTAGAGTTAGATACCTGTCTAGTAGAGTTAGATATATAGATACCTGTCTAGTAGAGTTAGATACAGTGGGGAGAACAAGTATTTGATACACTGCCGATTTTGCAGGTTTTCCTACTTACAAAGCATGTAGAGGTCTGTAATTATTATCATAGGTACACTTCAACTATGAGAGACGGAATCTAAAACAAAAATCCAGAAAATCACATTGTATGATTTTTAAGTAATTAATTTGCATTTTATTGCATGACATAAGTATTTGATACATCAGAAAAGCAGAACTTAATATTTGGTACAGAAACCTTTGTTTGCAATTACAGAGATCATACGTTTCCTGTAGTTCTTGACTAGGTTTGCACACACTGCAGCAGGGATTTTGGCCCACTCCTCCCTACAGATCTTCTCCAGATCCTTCAGGTTTCGGGGCTGTCGCTGGGCAATACGGACGTTCAGCTCCCTCCAAAGATTTTCTATTGGGTTCAGGTCTGGAGACTGGCTAGGCCACTCCAGGACCTTGAGATGCTTCTTACGGAGCCACTCCTTAGTTGCCATGGCTGTGTGCTTCGTGTCGTTGTCATGCTGGAAGACCCAGCCACGACCCATCTTCAATGCTCTTACTGAGGGAAGGAGGTTGTTGGCCAAGATCTCGCGATACATGGCCCCATCCATCCTCCCCTCAATACGGTGCAGTCGTCCTGTCCCCTTTGCAGAAAAGCATCCCCAAAGAATGATGTTTCCACCTCCATGCTTCACGGTTGGGATGGTGTTCTTGGGGTTGTACTCATACTTCTTCTTCCTCCAAACACGGCGAGTGGAGTTAGACCAAAAAGCTCTATTTTTGTCTCATCAGACCACATGACCTTCTCCCATTCCTCCTCTGGATCATCCAGATGGTCATTGGCAAACTTCAGACAGGCCTGGACATGCACTGGCTTAAGCAGGGGGACCTTGCGTGCGCTGCAGGATTTTAATCCATGACGGCGTAGTGTGTTACTAATGGTTTTCTTTGAGACTGTGGTCCCAGCTCTCTTCAGGTCATTGACCAGGTCCTGCCGTGTAGTTCTGGGCTGATCCCTCACCTTCCTCATGATCATTGATGCCCCACGAGGTGAAATCTTGCATGGAGCCCCAGACCGAGGGTGATTGACCGTCATCTTGAACTTCTTCCATTTTCTAATAATTGCGCCAACAGTTGTTTCCTTCTCACCAAGCTGCTTGGCTATTGTCCTGTAGCCCATCCCAGCCTTGTGCAGGTCCACAATTTTATCCCTGATGTCCTTACACAGCTCTCTGGTCTTGGCCATTGTGGAGAGGTTGGAGTCTGTTTGATTGAGTGTGTGGACAGGTGTCTTTTATACAGGTAACGAGTTCAAACAGGTGCAGTTAATACAGGTAATGAGTGGAGAACAGGAGGGCTTCTTAAAGAAAAACTAACAGGTCTGTGAGAGCCGGAATTCTTACTGGTTGGTAGGTGATCAAATACTTATGTCATGCAATAAAATGCAAATTAATTATTTAAAAATCATACAATGTGATTTTCTGGATTTTTGTTTTAGATTCCGTCTCTCACAGTTGAAGTGTACCTATGATAAAAATTACAGACCTCTACATGCTTTGTAAGTAGGAAAACCTGCAAAATCGGCAGTGTATCAAATACTTGTTCTCCCCACTGTATATAGATACCTGTCCAGTAGAGTTAGATATATAGATACCTGTCTAGTAGAGTTAGATACCTGTCTAGTAGAGTTAGATACCTGTCTAGTAGAGTTAGATATATAGATACCTGTCCAGTAGAGTTAGATATATAGATACCTGTCTAGTAGAGTTAGATCTATAGATACCTGTCCAGTAGAGTTAGATCTATAGATACCTGTCCAGTAGAGTTAGATATATAGATACCTGTCTAGTTGAGTTAGATACCTGTCTAGTAGAGTTAGATATATAGATACCTGTCTAGTAGAGTTAGATATATAGATACCTGTCCAGTAGAGTTAGATCTATAGATACCTGTCTAGTAGAGTTAGATATATAGATACCTGTCCAGTAGAGTTAGATATATAGATACCTGTCTAGTAGAGTTAGATATATAGATACCTGTCTAGTAGAGTTAGATACCTGTCTAGTAGAGTTAGATATATAGATACCTGTCTAGTTGAGTTAGATACCTGTCTAGTAGAGTTAGATATATAGATACCTGTCTAGTAGAGTTAGATATATAGATACCTGTCTAGTAGAGTTAGATATATAGATACCTGTCTAGTAGAGTTAGATATATAGATACCTGTCTAGTAGAGTTAGATATATAGATACCTGTCCAGTAGAGTTAGATATATAGATACCTGTCTAGTAGAGTTAGATATATATAGATACCTGTCTAGTAGAGTTAGATATATAGATACCTGTCTAGTAGAGTTAGATATATAGATACCTGTCCAGTAGAGTTAGATATATAGATACCTGTCTAGTAGAGTTAGATACCTGTCCAGTAGAGTTAGATATATAGATACCTGTCTAGTAGAGTTAGATATATAGATACCTGTCTAGTAGAGTTAGATATATAGATACCTGTCTAGTAGAGTTAGATATATAGATACCTGTCTAGTAGAGTTAGATATATAGATACCTGTCTAGTAGAGTTAGATATATAGATACCTGTCTAGTAGAGTTAGATATATAGATACCTGTCTAGTAGAGTTAGATATATAGATACCTGTCTAGTAGAGTTAGATATATAGATACCTGTCCAGTAGAGTTAGATATATAGATACCTGTCCAGTAGAGTTCAGTGTTGAGGTCGATGAACTGATGTCACTGTTCTCTCTCTGAGCCCTGGCTTTGCTACTTCCCTGGAGAAACACAACACGCACACGTTAAAACAGACAAGCATACACTTCCCCTTCCAGACACTTCCCCCTACCTTCCAGACACTTCCCCCTACCTTCCAGACACTTCCCCCTACCTTCCAGACACTTCCCCCTACCTTCCAGACACTTCCCCCTACCTTCCAGACGCTTCCCCTTCCAGACGCTTCCCCTTCCAGACGCTTCCCCTTCCAGACGCTTCCCCTTCCAGACGCTTCCCCCTACCTTCCAGACGCTTCCCCCTACCTTCCAGACGCTTCCCCCTACCTTCCAGACGCTTCCCACTACCTTCCAGACACTTCCCCCTACCTTCCAGACACTTCCCCCTACCTTCCAGACACTTCCCCCCTTCCAGACACTTCCCCCTACCTTCCAGACGCTTCCCCCTTCCAGACGCTTCCCCTTCCAGACGCTTCCCCCTTCCAGACGCTTCCCCCTACCTTCCAGACGCTTCCCCCTACCTTCCAGACGCTTCCCCCTACCTTCCAGACGCTTCCCCCTACCTTCCAGACGCTTCCCACTACCTTCCAGACGCTTCCCACTACCTTCCAGACGCTTCCCCTACCTTCCAGACGCTTCCCCTACCTTCCAGACGCTTCCCCCTACCTTCCAGACGCTTCCCCCTACCTTCCAGACGCTTCCCCCTACCTTCCAGACGCTTTCCCCTACCTTCCAGACGCTTTCCCCTACCTTCCAGACGCTTCCCCCTACCTTCCAGACGCTTCCCCCTACCTTCCAGACGCTTCCCCCTACCTTCCAGACGCTTCCCCCTACCTTCCAGACGCTTCCCCTACCTTCCAGACGCCTCCCCCTCCAGACGCCTCCCCCTCCAGACGCTTCCCCCTCCAGACGCTTCCCCCTACCTTCCAGACGCTTCCCCCTACCTTCCAGACGCTTCCCCCTACCTTCCAGACGCTTCCCCCTACCTTCCAGACGCTTCCCCCTACCTTCCAGACGCTTCCCCCTACCTTCCAGACGCTTCCCCCTACCCTCCAGACGCTTCCCCTACCTTCCAGACGCCTCCCCCTCCAGACGCCTCCCCCTCCAGACGCTCACCCCTCCAGACGCTCACCCCTCCAGACGCTCACCCCTCCAGACGCTCACCCCTCCAGACGCTCACCCCTCCAGACCCTTCCCCCTCCAGACCCTTCCCCCTCCAGACGCTCACCCCTCCAGACACTTCCCCCTACCTTCCAGACACTTCCCCCTACCTTCCAGACACTTCCCCCTACCTTCCAGACACTTCCCCCTACCTTCCAGACACTTCCCCCTACCTTCCAGACACTTCCCCCTCCAGACACTTCCCCCTCCAGACACTTCCCCCTCCAGACACTTCCCCCTCCAGACACTTCCCCCTCCAGACACTTCCCCCTCCAGACACTTCCCCCTCCAGACACTTCCCCATACCTTCCAGATGCCCTCCAGTGACTCTGTGAGGGAGCGTTTAGCTCTGGTTTTAAACTGCTCTAATCTCTGTCTGCTACTGGACTGGACCTCTACTGGGGCTGGAGCCTCTGGTACCTAGAGAGGAGAGAGGGGAGAGAGAGGGGAGAGAGAGGGGAGAGAGAGGGGAGAGAGAGGGGAGAGAGAGGGGAGAGAGAGAGGGGAGAGAGAGAGGGGAGAGAGAGAGGGGAGAGAGAGAGGGGAGAGAGGGAGAGAGAGGGGAGAGAGAGAGGGGAGAGAGAGAGGGGAGAGAGAGAGGGGAGAGAGAGAGGAGAGAGAGAGGGGAGAGAGAGGGGGGAGAGAGAGGGGGAGAGAGAGGGGGAGAGGAGAGATGGAGAGAGATGGGGAGAGGAGAGAGAGATGGAGAGAGAGAGAGAGAGAGAGAGGAGAGACAGAGAAAACAAAAAGATAATTACTTGACACTATTGGAAAGAATTAACAAAAAAAACAGAGCAAACTAGAATGCTATTTGGCCCTAAACAGAGAGTACACAGAATACCTGACCACTGTGACTGACCCAAACTTAAGGAAAGCTTTGACTATGTACAGACTCAGTGAGCATAGCCTTGCTATTGAGAAAGGCCGCCGTAGGCAGACCTGGCTCTCAAGAGAAGACAGGCTATGTGCACACTGCCCACAAAATGAGGTGGAAACTGAGCTGCACTTCCTGACTTCCTGCCCAATGTATGACCATATTAGAGACACGTTTCCCTGTGACCTGTTGCCACCAGAAAAGGGCAACCGGTGAAGAACAAACACCATTGTAAATACAACCCATATTCATGTTTATTTATTTTCCCTTTTGTACTTTAACTATTTGCACATCGTTACAACTCTGTATATATACATAATATGCTTTGGAAATGTTAACATGTGTTTCCCATGCCAAAAAAGACCTTACATTGAATTGAGAAAGAGAGGAAAGAGTGAGAGAGAGAGACAGAGACAGAAGGGATGGCGTAGACAGAGAGTGATGACAGAGTGACCGTCCTGGTTATTGTACCGGTCTGTGATCTGTGTGTTGATGACTCCTCTGTTTCTCTTCATACAGACTCCTCAAAGACCCCATCACCAATTCATTCTCCTCCTGGTCACTCCTAGGACTGGCCCTCTATACACACACACACACACACACACACACACACACACACAGACACAGAGAGAAAAAAGAAGCAGCAATATATTTTCCAGTATGTCAGTTCAGCCACATGTCCAGCAGGTGTCAGTGTTTCCCTTCTGAGTCAGACTGAACAACATGCCTCCACTAAACACAAAGCTTTAAACTGTCTCAATAAAGACAGAATGTCCCCTACGCTTTAAACCGTCTCAATAAAGACAGAATGTCCACTACCCTTTAAACTGTCTCCATAAAGACAGAATGTCCACTACCCTTTAAACCGTCTCAATAAAGACAGAATGTCCACTACGCTTTAAACCGTCTCAATAAAGACAGAATGTCCACTACGCTTTAAACCGTCTCAATAAAGACAGAATGTCCCCTACGCTTTCAACTGTCTCAATAAAGACAGAATGTCCACTACGCTTTAAACCGTCTCAATAAAGACAGAATGTCCCCTAGGCTTTAAACCGTCTCAATAAAGACAGAATGTCCCCTACCCTTTAAACTGTCTCAATAAAGACAGAATGTCCCCTACCCTTTAAACCGTCTCAATAAAGACAGAATGTCCACTACCCTTTAAACCGTCTCCATAAAGACAGAATGTCCACTACCCTTTAAACCGTCTCAATAAAGACAGAATGTCCACTACCCTTTAAACTGTCTCCATAAAGACAGAATGTCCCCTAACCTTTAAACTGTCTCCATAAAGACAGAATGTCCACTACCCTTTAAACTGTCTCCATAAAGACAGAATGTCCACTACCCTTTAAACCGTCTCCATAAAGACAGAATGTCCACTACCCTTTAAACCGTCTCCATAAAGACAGAATGTCCCCTACCCTTTAAACCGTCTCAATAAAGACAGAATGTCCACTACCCTTTAAACCGTCTCCATAAAGACAGAATGTCCACTACCCTTTAAACTGTCTCAATAAAGACAGAATGTCCCCTACCCTTTAAACTGTCTCAATAAAGACAGAATGTCCACTACGCTTTCAACAGTCTCAATAAAGACAGAATGTCCCCTACGCTTTAAACCGTCTCAATAAAGACAGAATGTCCCCTACCCTTTAAACTGTCTCAATAAAGACAGAATGTCCCCTACCCTTTAAACCGTCTCAATAAAGACAGAATGTCCACTACCCTTTAAACCGTCTCAATAAAGACAGAATGTCCACTACGCTTTCAACCGTCTCAATAAAGACAGAATGTCCCCTACCCTTTAAACTGTCTCAATAAAGACAGAATGTCCCCTACCCTTTAAACCGTCTCAATAAAGACAGAATGTCCACTACCCTTTAAACCGTCTCCATAAAGACAGAATGTCCCCTACCCTTTAAACCGTCTCAATAAAGACAGAATGTCCACTACCCTTTAAACCGTCTCAATAAAGACAGAATGTCCACTACCCTTTAAACCGTCTCAATAAAGACAGAATGTCCACTACCCTTTAA
>NC_092091.1:94210242-94212742 GCF_045679555.1 Salvelinus alpinus | reverse complement strand
GGCTCGGTCCTCCCCTCCTGCTCCGTGGCTCGACGACTCATTGCGAGCTCACAGAACAGGGCTCCGGGCAGCCGAGCGGAAATGGAGGAAAACTCGCCTCCCTGCGGACCTGGCATCCTTTCACTCCCTCCTCTCTACATTTTCCTCTTCTGTCTCTGCTGCTAAAGCCACTTTCTACCACTCTAAATTCCAAGCATCTGCCTCTAACCCTAGGAAGCTCTTTGCCACCTTCTCCTCCCTCCTGAATCCTCCTCCCCCTCCTCCCCCCTCCTCCCTCTCTGCAGATGACTTCGTCAACCATTTTGAAAAGAAGGTCGACGACATCCGATCCTCGTTTGCTAAGTCAAACGACACCGCTGGTTCTGCTCACACTGCCCTACCCTGTGCTCTGACCTCTTTCTCCCCTCTCTCTCCAGATGAAATCTCGCGTCTTGTGACGGCCGGCCGCCCAACAACCTGCCCGCTTGACCCTATCCCCTCCTCTCTTCTCCAGACCATTTCCGGAGACCTTCTCCCTTACCTCACCTCGCTCATCAACTCATCCTTGACCGCTGGCTACGTCCCTTCCGTCTTCAAGAGAGCGAGAGTTGCACCCCTGCTGAAAAAACCTACACTCGATCCCTCCGATGTCAACAACTACAGACCAGTATCCCTTCTTTCTTTTCTCTCCAAAACTCTCGAACGTGCCGTCCTTGGCCAGCTCTCCCGCTATCTCTCTCAGAATGACCTTCTTGATCCAAATCAGTCAGGTTTCAAGACTAGTCATTCAACTGAGACTGCTCTTCTCTGTATCACGGAGGCGCTCCGCACTGCTAAAGCTAACTCTCTCTCCTCTGCTCTCATCCTCCTAGACCTATCGGCTGCCTTCGATACTGTGAACCATCAGATCCTCCTCTCCACCCTCTCCGAGTTGGGCATCTCCGGCGCGGCCCACGCTTGGATTGCGTCCTACCTGACAGGTCGCTCCTACCAGGTGGCGTGGCGAGAATCTGTCTCCTCACCACGTGCTCTCACCACCGGTGTCCCCCAGGGCTCTGTTCTAGGCCCTCTCCTATTCTCGCTATACACCAAGTCACTTGGCTCTGTCATAACCTCACATGGTCTCTCCTATCATTGCTATGCAGACGACACACAATTAATCTTCTCCTTTCCCCCTTCTGATGACCAGGTGGCGAATCGCATCTCTGCATGTCTGGCAGACATATCAGTGTGGATGACGGACCACCACCTCAAGCTGAACCTCGGCAAGACGGAGCTGCTCTTCCTCCCGGGGAAGGACTGCCCGTTCCATGATCTCGCCATCACGGTTGACAACTCCATTGTGTCCTCCTCCCAGAGCGCTAAGAACCTTGGCGTGATCCTGGACAACACCCTGTCGTTCTCAACTAACATCAAGGCGGTGGCCCGTTCCTGTAGGTTCATGCTCTACAACATCCGCAGAGTACGACCCTGCCTCACACAGGAAGCGGCGCAGGTCCTAATCCAGGCACTTGTCATCTCCCGTCTGGATTACTGCAACTCGCTGTTGGCTGGGCTCCCTGCCTGTGCCATTAAACCCCTACAACTCATCCAGAACGCCGCAGCCCGTCTGGTGTTCAACCTTCCCAAGTTCTCTCACGTCACCCCGCTCCTCCGCTCTCTCCACTGGCTTCCAGTTGAAGCTCGCATCCGCTACAAGACCATGGTGCTTGCCTACGGAGCTGTGAGGGGAACGGCACCTCAGTACCTTCAGGCTCTGATCAGGCCCTACACCCAAACAAGGGCACTGCGTTCATCCACCTCTGGCCTGCTCGCCTCCCTACCACTGAGGAAGTACAGTTCCCGCTCAGCCCAGTCAAAACTGTTCGCTGCTCTGGCACCCCAATGGTGGAACAAACTCCCTCACGACGCCAGGACAGCGGAGTCAATCACCACCTTCCGGAGACACCTGAAACCCCACCTCTTCAAGGAATACCTAGGATAGGATAAAGTAATCCTTCTGACCCCCCCCCCCCCCCTTAAAAGATTTAGATGCACTATTGTAAAGTGGTTGTTCCACTGGATGTCATAAGGTGAATGCACCAATTTGTAAGTCGCTCTGGATAAGAGCGTCTGCTAAATGACTTAAATGTAAATGTAAATGTAAAGGAGCAGCATGTAAAGGAGCAGCATGTGTAAAGGAGCAGCAGCATGTAAAGGAGCAGCATGTGTAAAGGAGCAGCACGTGTGAAGGAGCAGCACGTGTGAAGGAGCAGCACGTGTAAAGGAGCAGCACGTGTAAAGGAGCAGCATGTATAAAGGAGCAGCATGTGTAAAGGAGCAGCATGTGTAAAGGAGCAGCATGTGTAAAAGAGCAGCATGTGAAGGAGCAGCATGTGTAAAAGAGCAGCATGTAAAGGAGCAGCATGTAAAGGAGCAGCATGTAAAAGAGCAGCATGTAAAAGAGCAGCATGTAAAAGAGCAGCATGTGTAAAGGAGCAGCATCTGTAAAGGAGCAGCACGTGTAAAGGAGCAGCACGTG
>NC_092091.1:94182742-94205242 GCF_045679555.1 Salvelinus alpinus | reverse complement strand
GGCTGGCTGACTGGCTGGCTGGCTGACTGGTTGGCTGACTGGCTGTCTGACTGGTTGGTTGACTAACTGGCTGACAGGTTGACTGGCTGGCTGGTTGGTTGACTAACTGGCTGACACACTGGCTGGCTGGCCGACTGACTGGTTGGCTGTCTGGCAGGCTGACTGGTTGGCTGGCTGGTTGACTGGCTGGCTGGCTGGTTGACTGGCTGGTTGACTAACTGGCTGACACACTGGCTGGCTGGCTGACTGACTGGTTGGCTGGCTGGCTGACTGACTGGTTGGCTGGCTGACTGACTGGCTGGCTGGCTGGTTGACTAACTGGCTGGCTGGCTGGCTAGTTGGTTGACCAACTGGCTGGCTGGTTGACTGGCTGGCTGGTTGACTGGCTGGCTGGCTGGTTGACTGGCTGGCTGGCTGGTTGTCAACATCTCAGACTGGGTCAGGTCTGGTCTTGTGATGGTTGTGTAATGTTGTGTTCTCTTTCACAATGACTGAGTGACTGAGGCCTAGCTAGATATATTCTACAGTAGGTAATGTGGAGGGAGAGAGACCTGTGTGTGTGTGTGTGTGTGTGTGTGTGTTCTCAATGTCTCCTAGGACAACTACCCTTGTCCTAGGAGACACAGAGCAACAGCACTCTGTTCCCCACACACACACACACACACACGCACACACACACACACACACGTCTCTCTCCCTCCACATTACCTACTGTGGAACAAGGATCTCAGTACAGCAGACAGTAGTTACCTAACTTGGTCAGCCAGCTGAAGAGAGGTGTCATGTTAACCTGTACTCCCTGCACCCTATCTACACCTCTCATTCACTCCCCCTATCTACACCTCTCATTGACTCCCCCTATCTACACCTCCCATTGACTCCCCCTATCTACACCTCTCATTGACTCCCCCTATCTACACCTCTCATTGACTCCCCCTATCTACACCTCTCATTGACTCCCCCTATCTACACCTCTCATTGACTCCCCCTATCTACACCTCTCATTGACTCCCCCTATCTACACCTCTCATTGACTCCCCCTATCTACTCCTCACATGCACTCCCCCTATCTACACCTCTCATTCACTCCCCCTATCTACACCTCTCATTCACTCCCCCTATCTACTCCTCCCATTCACTCCCCCTATCTACACCTCTCATTCACTCCCCCTATCTACTCCTCCCATTCACTCCCCCTATCTACTCCTCCCATTCACTCCCCCTATCTACACCTCTCATTCACTCCCCCTATCTACACCTCTCATTCACTCCCCCTATCTACTCCTCCCATTCACTCCCCCTATCTACACCTCTCATTGACTCCCCCTATCTACACCTCTCATTGACTCCCCCTATCTACACCTCTCATTGACTCCCCCTATCTACACCTCTCATTGACTCCCCCGATCTACACCTCTCATTGACTCCCCCGATCTACACCTCTCATTGACTCCCCCTATCTACTCCTCTCATTGACTCCCCCTATCTACACCTCTCATTGACTCCCCCGATCTACACCTCTCATTGACTCCCCCGATCTACACCTCTCATTGACTCCCCCTATCTACACCTCTCATTGACTCCCCCTATCTACACCTCTCATTGACTCCCCCTATCTACACCTCTCATTGACTCCCCCTATCTACTCCTCACATGCACTCCCCCTATCTACTCCTCACATGCACTCCCCCTATCTACACCTCTCATTGACTCCCCCTATCTACACCTCTCATTGACTCCCCCTATCTACTCCTCCCATTCACTCCCCCTATCTACACCTCTCATTGACTCCCCCTATCTACACCTCTCATTGACTCCCCCTATCTACACCTCTCATTGACTCCCCCTATCTACACCTCTCATTGACTCCCCCGATCTACACCTCTCATTGACTCCCCCTATCTACACCTCTCATTGACTCCCCCTATCTACTCCTCACATGCACTCCCCCTATCTACTCCTCACATGCACTCCCCCTATCTACACCTCTCATTGACTCCCCCTATCTACACCTCTCATTGACTCCCCCTATCTACACCTCTCATTGACTCCCCCTATCTACTCCTCTCCCTCTCCACCACATTCACTCCCCCTATCTACACCTCTCATTGACTCCCCCTATCTACACCTCTCATTGACTCCCCCTATCTACACCTCTCATTGACTCCCCCTATCTACACCTCTCATTGACTCCCCCTATCTACTCCTCACATGCACTCCCCCTATCTACTCCTCACATGCACTCCCCCTATCTACACCTCTCATTGACTCCCCCTATCTACACCTCTCATTGACTCCCCCTATCTACTCCTCCCATTCACTCCCCCTATCTACACCTCTCATTGACTCCCCCTATCTACACCTCTCATTGACTCCCCCGATCTACACCTCTCATTGACTCCCCCTATCTACACCTCTCATTGACTCCCCCGATCTACACCTCTCATTGACTCCCCCTATCTACACCTCTCATTGACTCCCCCTATCTACTCCTCACATGCACTCCCCCTATCTACTCCTCACATGCACTCCCCCTATCTACACCTCTCATTGACTCCCCCTATCTACACCTCTCATTGACTCCCCCTATCTACACCTCTCATTGACTCCCCCTATCTACACCTCTCATTGACTCCCCCTATCTACACCTCTCATTGACTCCCCCTATCTACTCCTCTCCCTCTCCACCACATTCACTCCCCCTATCTACACCTCTCATTGACTCCCCCTATCTACACCTCTCATTGACTCCCCCTATCTACACCTCTCATTGACTCCCCCGATCTACACCTCTCATTGACTCCCCCGATCTACACCTCTCATTGACTCCCCCTATCTACACCTCTCATTGACTCCCCCTATCTACACCTCTCATTGACTCCCCCTATCTACTCCTCACATGCACTCCCCCTATCTACACCTCTCATTGACTCCCCCTATCTACACCTCTCATTGACTCCCCCTATCTACACCTCTCATTGACTCCCCCTATCTACTCCTCCCATTCACTCCCCCTATCTACACCTCTCATTGACTCCCCCTATCTACACCTCTCATTGACTCCCCCGATCTACACCTCTCATTGACTCCCCCTATCTACACCTCTCATTGACTCCCCCTATCTACTCCTCACATGCACTCCCCCTATCTACTCCTCACATGCACTCCCCCTATCTACTCCTCACATGCACTCCCCCTATCTACTCCTCACATGCACTCCCCCTATCTACTCCTCACATGCACTCCCCCTATCTACTCCTCACATGCACTCCCCCTATCTACTCCTCTCCCTCTCTCCCACATTCACTCCCCCTATCTACACCTCTCTCCCACATTCACTCCCCCTATCTACTCCTCTCTCTCTCTCCCACATTCACTCCCCCTATCTACTCCTCTCTCCCACATTCACTCCCCCTATCTACTCCTCACATTCACTCCCCCTATCTACTCCTCACATTCACTCCCCCTATCTACTCCTCACATTCACTCCCCCTATCTACTCCTCACATTCACTCCCCCTATCTACTCCTCACATTCACTCCCCCTATCTACTCCTCACATTCACTCCCCCTATCTACTCCTCACATTCACTCCCCCTATCTACACCTCTCTCCCACATTCACTCCCCCTATCTACACCTCTCTCCCACATTCACTCCCCCTATCTACTCCTCTCTCCCACATTCACTCCCCCTATCTACTCCTCACATTCACTCCCCCTATCTACTCCTCACATTCACTCCCCCTATCTACTCCTCACATTCACTCCCCCTATCTACTCCTCACATTCACTCCCCCTATCTACTCCTCACATTCACTCCCCCTATCTACTCCTCACATTCACTCCCCCTATCTACTCCTCACATTCACTCCCCCTATCTACTCCTCTCATTGACTCCCCCTATCTACACCTCTCATTGACTCCCCCTATCTACACCTCTCATTGACTCCCCCTATCTACACCTCTCATTGACTCCCCCTATCTACTCCTCCCATTCACTCCCCCTATCTACACCTCTCATTGACTCCCCCTATCTACACCTCTCATTGACTCCCCCGATCTACACCTCTCATTGACTCCCCCGATCTACACCTCTCATTGACTCCCCCGATCTACACCTCTCATTGACTCCCCCTATCTACTCCTCACATGCACTCCCCCTATCTACTCCTCACATGCACTCCCCCTATCTACTCCTCACATGCACTCCCCCTATCTACTCCTCACATGCACTCCCCCTATCTACACCTCTCATTGACTCCCCCTATCTACACCTCTCATTGACTCCCCCTATCTACACCTCTCATTGACTCCCCCTATCTACTCCTCTCCCTCTCTCCCACATTCACTCCCCCTATCTACACCTCTCTCCCACATTCACTCCCCCTATCTACTCCTCTCTCTCTCTCCCACATTCACTCCCCCTATCTACTCCTCACATTCACTCCCCCTATCTACTCCTCACATTCACTCCCCCTATCTACTCCTCACATTCACTCCCCCTATCTACTCCTCACATTCACTCCCCCTATCTACTCCTCTCTCCCACATTCACTCCCCCTATCTACTCCTCACATTCACTCCCCCTATCTACTCCTCACATTCACTCCCCCTATCTACTCCTCTCTCCCACATTCACTCCCCCTATCTACTCCTCACATGCACTCCCCCTATCTACTCCTCACATGCACTCCCCCTATCTACTCCTCACATGCACTCCCCCTATCTACTCCTCACATGCACTCCCCCTATCTACTCCTCACATGCACTCCCCCTATCTACTCCTCACATGCACTCCCCCTATCTACTCCTCACATGCACTCCCCCTATCTACTCCTCACATGCACTCCCCCTATCTACTCCTCACATGCACTCCCCCTATCTACACCTCTCATTGACTCCCCCGATCTACTCCTCACATGCACTCCCCCTATCTACTCCTCACATGCACTCCCCCTATCTACTCCTCACATGCACTCCCCCTATCTACTCCTCACATGCACTCCCCCTATCTACTCCTCACATGCACTCCCCCTATCTACTCCTCACATGCACTCCCCCTATCTACTCCTCACATGCACTCCCCCTATCTACTCCTCACATGCACTCCCCCTATCTACTCCTCACATGCACTCCCCCTATCTACTCCTCACATGCACTCCCCCTATCTACTCCTCACATGCACTCCCCCTATCTACTCCTCACATGCACTCCCCCTATCTACTCCTCACATGCACTCCCCCTATCTACTCCTCACATGCACTCCCCCTATCTACTCCTCACATGCACTCCCCCTATCTACTCCTCACATGCACTCCCCCTATCTACTCCTCACATGCACTCCCCCTATCTACTCCTCACATGCACTCCCCCTATCTACTCCTCACATGCACTCCCCCTATCTACTCCTCACATGCACTCCCCCTATCTACTCCTCACATGCACTCCCCCTATCTACTCCTCACATGCACTCCCCCTATCTACTCCTCACATGCACTCCCCCTATCTACTCCTCACATGCACTCCCCCTATCTACTCCTCACATGCACTCCCCCTATCTACTCCTCACATGCACTCCCCCTATCTACTCCTCACATGCACTCCCCCTATCTACTCCTCACATGCACTCCCCCTATCTACTCCTCACATGCACTCCCCCTATCTACTCCTCACATGCACTCCCCCTATCTACTCCTCACATGCACTCCCCCTATCTACTCCTCACATGCACTCCCCCTATCTACTCCTCACATGCACTCCCCCTATCTACTCCTCACATGCACTCCCCCTATCTACTCCTCACATGCACTCCCCCTATCTACTCCTCACATGCACTCCCCCTATCTACTCCTCACATGCACTCCCCCTATCTACTCCTCACATGCACTCCCCCTATCTACTCCTCACATGCACTCCCCCTATCTACTCCTCACATGCACTCCCCCTATCTACTCCTCACATGCACTCCCCCTATCTACTCCTCACATGCACTCCCCCTATCTACTCCTCACATGCACTCCCCCTATCTACTCCTCACATGCACTCCCCCTATCTACTCCTCACATGCACTCCCCCTATCTACTCCTCACATGCACTCCCCCTATCTACTCCTCACATGCACTCCCCCTATCTACTCCTCACATGCACTCCCCCTATCTACTCCTCACATGCACTCCCCCTATCTACTCCTCACATGCACTCCCCCTATCTACTCCTCACATGCACTCCCCCTATCTACTCCTCACATGCACTCCCCCTATCTACTCCTCACATTCACTCCCCCTATCTACTCCTCACATTCACTCCCCCTATCTACTCCTCACATTCACTCCCCCTATCTACTCCTCACATTCACTCCCCCTATCTACTCCTCACATTCACTCCCCCTATCTACTCCTCTCTCCACATTCACTCCCCCTATCTACTCCTCACATTCACTCCCCCTATCTACTCCTCACATTCACTCCCCCTATCTACTCCTCACATTCACTCCCCCTATCTACTCCTCACATTCACTCCCCCTATCTACTCCTCACATTCACTCCCCCTATCTACTCCTCACATTCACTCCCCCTATCTACTCCTCACATTCACTCCCCCTATCTACTCCTCACATTCACTCCCCCTATCTACTCCTCACATTCACTCCCCCTATCTACTCCTCACATTCACTCCCCCTATCTACTCCTCACATTCACTCCCCCTATCTACTCCTCACATTCACTCCCCCTATCTACTCCTCACATTCACTCCCCCTATCTACTCCTCTCTCCCACATTCACTCCCCCTATCTACTCCTCTCATTCTCTCTGCCACAGATATTTCTCTCTTTCCTCAGAGGGATCTCTTTGTTTTCCCCTCCTCCTGCCACCTCTCCCTCCTCCTCCTGCCACCTCTCCCTCCTCCTCTTGCCACCTCTCCCTCCTCCTCCTGCCACCTCTCCCTCCTCCTCCTGCCACCTCTCCCTCCTCCTCCTGCCACCTCTCCCTCTCTACTGTGGAACAGGGCCCTTTAGGGTAGTGTACTACTATAGACCAGGGTAGTGTCCTACTATTGACCAGGGTAGTGTACTACTATAGACCAGGGTAGTGTACTACTATAGACCAGGGTAGTGTGCCACTATAGACCAGGGTAGTGTGCCACTATAGACCAGGGTAGTGTGCCACTATAGACCAGGGTAGTGTACCACTATAGACCAGGGTAGTGTCCTACTATAGACCAGGGTAGTGTCCTACTATAGACCAGGGTAGTGTACCACTATAGACCAGGGTAGTGTACCACTATAGACCAGGGTAGTGTGCTACTATAGACCAGGGTAGTGTACCACTATAGACCAGGGTAGTGTACTACTATAGACCAGGGTAGTGTCCTACTATAGACCAGGGTGGTGTAATACTGTAGACCAGGGTAGTGTCCTACTATAGACCAGGGTAGTGTACTACTATAGACCAGGGTAGTGTGCTACTATAGACCAGGGTAGTGTGCTACTATAGACCAGGGTAGTGTACCACTATAGACCAGGGTAGTGTACCACTATAGACCAGGGTAGTGTTCTACTATAGACCAGGGTAGTGTACTACTATAGACCAGGGTAGTGTACTACTATAGACCAGGGTAGTGTACCACTATAGACCAGGGTAGTGTACCACTATAGACCAGGGTAGTGTACTACTATAGACCAGGGTAGTGTGCCACTATAGACCAGGGTAGTGTACCACTATAGACCAGGGTAGTGTACTACTATAGACCAGGGTAGTGTGCTACTATAGACCAGGGTAGTGTACCACTATAGACCAGGGTAGTGTGCCACTATAGACCAGGGTAGTGTACCACTATAGACCAGGGTAGTGTCCTACTATAGACCAGGGTAGTGTGCCACTATAGACCAGGGTAGTGTACCACTATAGACCAGGGTAGTGTACCACTATAGACCAGGGTAGTGTGCTACTATAGACCAGGGTAGTGTGCCACTATAGACCAGGGTAGTGTACTACTATAGACCAGGGTACTATAGACCAGGGTAGTGCCCTACTATAGACCAGGGTAGTGTAATACTGTAGACCAGGGTAGTGTCCTACTATAGACCAGGGTAGTGTTCTACTATAGACCAGGGTAGTGTGCTACTATAGACCAGGGTAGTGTACCACTATAGACCAGGGTAGTGTACTAATATAGACCAGGGTAGTGTACTACTATAGACCAGGGTAGTGTACCACTATAGACCAGGGTAGTGTGCTACTATAGACCAGGGTAGTGTACCACTATAGACCAGGGTAGTGTCCTACTATAGACCAGGGTAGTGTCCTACTATAGACCAGGGTAGTGTACCACTATAGACCAGGGTAGTGTACTACTATAGACCAGGGTAGTGTACTACTATAGACCAGGGTAGTGTACCACTATAGACCAGGGTAGTGTACTACTATAGACCAGGGTAGTGTACTACTATAGACCAGGGTAGTGTACTACTATAGACCAGGGTAGTGCACTACTATAGACCAGGGTAGTGCACTACTATAGACCAGGGTAGTGTACTACTATAGACCAGGGTAGTGAACTACTACAGACCAGGGTAGTGTCCTACTGTAGACCAGGGTAGTGTCCTACTGTAGACCAGGGTAGTGTACTACTGTAGACCAGGGTAGAGAACTACTATAGACCAGGGTAGAGTACTACTATAGACCAGGGTAGAGTACTACTATAGACCAGGGTAGTGCACTACTATAGACCAGGGTAGTGCACTACTATAGACCAGGGTAGTGTACTACTATAGACCAGGGTAGTGCACTACTATAGACCAGGGTAGTGTACTACTATATACCAAGGTAGTGTACTACTATAGACCAGGGTAGTGTTCTACTATAGACCAGGGTAGTGTACTACTATAGACCAGGGTAGTGTACCACTATAGACCAGGGTAGTGTACTACTATAGACCAGGGTAGTGCACTACTATAGACCAGGGTAGTGTACTACTATAGACCAGGGTAGTGTACTACTATAGACCAGGGTACTATACTACTATAGACCAGGGTACTATAGACCAGGGTAGTGTACCACTATAGACCAGGGTAGTGCACCACTATAGACCAGGGTAGTGTACTACTATAGACCAGGGTAGTGTACTACTATAGACCAGGGTAGTGTACTACTATAGACCAGGGTAGTGTACTACTATAGACCAGGGTAGTGTACTACTATAGACCAGGGTAGTGTACTACTATAGACCAGGGTAGTGTACTACTATAGACCAGGGTAGTGTACTACTATAGACCAGGGTAGTGTACTACTTTAGACCAGGGTAGTGTACTACTATAGACCAGGGTAGTGTACTACTATAGACCAGGGTAGTGTACTACTATAGACCAGGGTAGTGTACTACTATAGACCAGGGTAGAGTACTACTATAGACCAGGGTACTATACTACTATAGACCAGGGTACTATAGACCAGGGTAGTGTACCACTATAGACCAGGGTAGTGCACTACTATAGACCAGGGTAGTGTACTACTATAGACCAGGGTAGTGCACTACTATAGACCCGGGTAGTGTACTACTATAGACCAGGGTACTATACTACTATAGACCAGGGTACTATACTACTATAGACCAGGGTACTATAGACCAGGGTAGTGTACCACTATAGACCAGGGTAGTGTACCACTATAGACCAGGGTAGTGTACCACTATAGACCAGGTTAAGGGTAGTGTACTACTATAGACCAGGGTAGTGTACTACTATAGACCAGGGTACTATACTACTATAGACCAGGGTACTATAGACCAGGGTAGTGTACCACTATAGACCAGGGTAGTGTACCACTATAGACCAGGGTAGTGTACTACTATAGACCAGGGTAGTGTACTACTATAGACCAGGGTAGTGTACTACTACAGACCAGGGTAGTGTCCTACTATAGACCAGGGTAGTGTCCTACTATAGACCAGGGTAGTGTACTACTATAGACCAGGGTAGTGTCCTACTATAGACCAGGGTCGTGTACTACTATAGACCAGGGTAGTGTACTACTATAGACCAGGGTAGTGTACTACTATAGACCAGGGTAGTGTACTACTATAGACCAGGGTAGAGTACTACTATAGACCAGGGTAGAGTACTACTATAGACCATGGTAGTGTACTACTATAGACCAGGGTAGTGTACTACTATAGACCAGGGTAGTGTACTACTATAGACCAGGGTAGTGTACCACTATAGACCAGGGTAGTGTACCACTATAGACCAGGGTAGTGTACTACTATAGACCAGGGTAGTGTACTACTATAGACCAGGGCCCATAGGGAATAGGGTGCCATATGAGACTAGACTAGTGTGTCACAGTCACACAAACACAAGTCTTGTTCACAGAAACCACCGTTGAGAACAGGAAGTTAGCTGGACCAGGGCCTGTGACTAACCCCAGTCATGGGTGGGTGTGTGTGTGTGTGTGTGTGTGTGTGTGTGTGTCTGTGTGTGTGTCTGTGTCTGTGTGTGTGTCTGTGTGTGTCTGTGTGTCTGTGTGTCTGTGTGTCTGTGTGTCTGTGTGCGCTGTAGTATTGCACGGTATACCGGAACGGTACTTTTTCGATACAAAAACATTAACCGTTTACTGATTGAGAGAGGATCAAGTCTGTCTATCAGAGCAGCCGATGTCCCCTTATCGAGCCAAATCACCGTTCACACGTTTGCCTGTCCGTTCTACTTCCTCACTGCTAGCTCTATCCTTCCATGAGGAACCTCTGATCTATACATTACCCCTCACTGCTAGCTCTATCCTTCCACGAGGAACCTCTGATCTATACATTACCACTCACTGCTAGCTCTATCCTTCCATGAGGAACCTCTGATCTATACATTACCCCTCACTGCTAGCTCTATCCTTCCATGAGGAACCTCTGATCTATACATTACCCCTCACTGCTAGCTCTATCCTTCCATGAGGAACCTCTGGACTATACATTACCCCTCACTGCTAGCTCTATCCTTCCATGAGGAACCTCTGATCTATACATTACCCCTCACTGCTAGCTCTATCCTTCCATGAGGAACCTCTGGATCTATACATTACCACTCACTGCTAGCTCTATCCTTCCATGAGGAACCTCTGATCTATACATTACCCCTCACTGCTAGCTCTATCCTTCCATGAGGAACCTCTGGACTATACATTACCCCTCACTGCTAGCTCTATCCTTCCATGAGGAACCTCTGATCTATACATTACCACTCACTGCTAGCTCTATCCTTCCATGAGGAACCTCTGGATCTATACATTACCCCTCACTGCTAGCTCTATCCTTCCATGAGGAACCTCTGGACTATACATTACCCCTCACTGCTAGCTCTATCCTTCCATGAGGAACCTCTGGACTATACATTACCCCTCACTGCTAGCTCTATCCTTCCATGAGGAACCTCTGGACTATACATTACCCCTCACTGCTAGCTCTATCCTTCCATGAGGAACCTCTGGACTATACATTACCCCTCACTGCTAGCTCTATCCTTCCACGAGGAACCTCTGATCTATACATTACCCCTCACTGCTAGCTCTATCCTTCCACGAGGAACCTCTGATCTATACATTACCACTCACTGCTAGCTCTATCCTTCCATGAGGAACCTCTGATCTATACATTACCGCTCACTGCTAGCTCTATCCTTCCACGAGGAACCTCTGATCTATACATTACCCCTCACTGCTAGCTCTATCCTTCCACGAGGAACCTCTGATCTATACATTACCACTCACTGCTAGCTCTATCCTTCCATGAGGAACCTCTGATCTATACATTACCGCTCACTGCTAGCTCTATCCTTCCACGAGGAACCTCTGATCTATACATTACCACTCACTGCTAGCTCTATCCGTCCACGAGGAACCTCTGGACTATACATTACCACTCACTGCTAGCTCTATCCTTCCATGAGGAACCTCTGAACTATACATTACCACTCACTGCTAGCTCTATCCTTCCATGAGGAAAAGCTGAGCTCTACAATTCCTAAGCTAACTTTCCTTGCTAGCTTCCAGCTCCGTAGGCTAACTGTCCTTGCTAGCTTCCAGCTCCGTAGGCTAACTGTCCTTGCTAGCTTCCAGCTCCGTAGGCTAACTTTCCTTGCTAGCTTCCAGCTCTGTAGGCTAACTTTCCTTGCTAGCTTCCAGCTCCGTAGGCTAACTTTCCTTGCTAGCTTCCAGCTCCGTAGGCTAACTTTCCTTGCTAGCTTCCAGCTCCGTAGGCTAACTTTCCTTGCTAGCTTCCAGCTCCGTAGGCTAACTTTCCATGCTAGCTTCCAGCTCTGTAGGGCTAACTTTCCTTGCTAGCGTCCAGCTCCGTAGGCTAGCTTTCCTTGCAAGCTTCCAGCTCTGTAGGGCTAACTTTCCTTGCTAGCTTCCAGCTCTGTAGGGCTAACTTTCCTTGCTAGCTTCCAGCTCCGTAGGCTAACTTTCCTTGCTAGCTTCCAGCTTTACAGGCTAACTTTCCTTGCTAGCTTCCAGCTCTGTAGGGCTAACTTTCCTTGCAAGCTTCCAGCTCTATAAGCTAACTTTCCTTGCTAGCTTCCAGCTCCATAGGCTAACTTTCCTTGCTAGCTTCCAGCTCCGTAGGCTAACTTTCCTTGCTAGCTTCCAGCTCCGTAGGCTAACTTTCCTTGCTAGCTTCCAGCTCCGTATGCTAACTTTCCTTGCTAGCTTCCAGCTCTATAAACTAACTTTCCTTGCTAGCTTCCAGCTCTGTAGGCTAACTTACCTTGCAAGGTTCCAGCTCTGTAGGGCTAACTTTCCTTGCTAGCTTCCAGCTCCGTAGGCTAACTTTCCTTGCTAGCTTCCAGCTCTATAAGCTAACTTTCCTTGCTAGCTTCCAGCTCTGTAGGCTAACTTTCCTTGCTAGCTTCCAGCTCCATAGGCTAACTTTCCTTGCAAGCTTCCAGCTCTATAAGCTAACTTTCCTTGCTAACTTCCAGCTCCATAGGCTAACTTTCCTTGCTAGCTTCCAGCTCCGTAGGCTAACTTTCCTTGCTAGCTTCCAGCTCCGTAGGCTAACTTTCCTTGCTAGCTTCCAGCTCTGTAGGCTAACTTTCCTTGCTAGCTTCCAGCTCTGTAGGCTAACTTTCCTTGCAAGCTTCCAGCTCTATAAGCTAACTTTCCTTGCTAACTTCCAGCTCCGTAGGCTAACTTTCCTTGCTAGCTTCCAGCTCCGTAGGCTAACTTTCCTTGCTAGCTTCCAGCTCCGTAGGCTAACTTTCCTTGCTAGCTTCCAGCTCTATAAGCTAACTTTCCTTGCTAGCTTCCAGCTCCGTAGGCTAACTTTCCTTGCAAGCTTCCAGCTCTGTAGGGCTAACTTTCCTTGCTAGCTTCCAGCTCTGTAGGCTAACTTACCTTGCAAGGTTCCAGCTCTGTAGGGCTAACTTTCCTTGCTAGCTTCCAGCTCCGTAGGCTAACTTTCCTTGCTAGCTTCCAGCTCTGTAGGCTAACTTTCCTTGCTAGCTTCCAGCTCTGTAGGCTAACTTTCCTTGCAAGCTTCCAGCTCTATAAGCTAACTTTCCTTGCTAGCTTCCAGCTCTATAGGCTAACTTTCCTTGCTAGCTTCCAGCTCCGTAGGCTAACTTTCCTTGCTAGCTTCCAGCTCCGTAGGCTAACTTTCCTTGCTAGCTTCCAGCTCCGTAGGCTAACTTTCCTTGCTAGCTTCCAGCTCCGTAGGCTAACTTTCCTTGCTAGCTTCCAGCTCCGTAGGCTAACTTTCCTTGCTAGCTTCCAGCTCCGTAGGCTAACTTTCCTTGCTAGCTTCCAGCTCCGTATGCTAACTTTCCTTGCTAGCTTCCAGCTCTGTAGCTAACTTTCCTTGCTAGCTTCCAGCTCCGTAGGCTAACTGTCCTTGCTAGCTTCCAGCTCCGTAGGCTAACTTTCCTTGCTAGCTTCCAGCTCCGTAGGGCTAACTTTCCTTGCTAGCTTCCAGCTCTGTAGGGCTAACTTCCCTTGCTAGCTTACAGCTCCGTAGGGCTAACTTCCCTTGCTAGCTTCCAGCTCCGGAGGGCTAATGTAGGGCTAACTTTCCTTGCTAGCTTCCAGCTCTATAAGCTAACTTTCCTTGCTAGCTTCCAGCTCCGTAGGCTAACTTTCCTTGCAAGCTTCCAGCTCTGTAGGGCTAACTTTCCTTGCTAGCTTCCAGCTCTGTAGGCTAACTTACCTTGCAAGGTTCCAGCTCTGTAGGGCTAACTTTCCTTGCTAGCTTCCAGCTCCGTAGGCTAACTTTCCTTGCTAGCTTCCAGCTCTATAAGCTAACTTTCCTTGCTAGCTTCCAGCTCTGTAGGCTAACTTTCCTTGCTAGCTTCCAGCTCTGTAGGCTAACTTTCCATGCAAGCTTCCAGCTCTATAAGCTAACTTTCCTTGCTAGCTTCCAGCTCTGTAGGCTAACTTTCCTTGCTAGCTTCCAGCTCTGTAGGCTAACTTACCTTGCAAGGTTCCAGCTCTGTAGGGCTAACTTTCCTTGCTAGCTTCCAGCTCCGTAGGCTAACTTTCCTTGCTAGCTTCCAGCTCTATAAGCTAACTTTCCTTGCTAGCTTCCAGCTCTGTAGGCTAACTTTCCATGCAAGCTTCCAGCTCTATAAGCTAACTTTCCTTGCTAGCTTCCAGCTCTATAAGCTAACTTTCCTTGCTAGCTTCCAGCTCTATAGGCTAACCTTCCTTGCTAGCTTCCAGCTCCGTAGGCTAACCTTCCTTGCTAGCTTCCAGCTCCGTAGGCTAACTTTCCTTGCTAGCTTCCAGCTCCGTAGGCTAACTTTCCTTGCTAGCTTCCAGCTCCGTAGGCTAACTTTCCTTGCTAGCTTCCAGCTCCGTAGGCTAACGTTCCTTGCTAGCTTCCAGCTCCGTAGGCTAACTTTCCTTGCTAGCTTCCAGCTCCGTATGCTAACTTTCCTTGCTAGCTTCCAGCTCCGTAGGCTAACTTTCCTTGCTAGCTTCCAGCTCCGTAGGCTAACTTTCCTTGCTAGCTTCCAGCTCCGTAGGCTAACTTTCCTTGCTAGCTTCCAGCTCCGTAGGCTAACTTTCCTTGCTAGCTTCCAGCTCCGTATGCTAACTTTCCTTGCTAGCTTCCAGCTCTGTAGCTAACTTTCCTTGCTAGCTTCCAGCTCCGTAGGCTAACTGTCCTTGCTAGCTTCCAGCTCCGTAGGCTAACTTTCCTTGCTAGCTTCCAGCTCCGTAGGGCTAACTTTCCTTGCTAGCTTCCAGCTCCGTAGGGCTAACTTCCCTTGCTAGCTTACAGCTCCGTAGGGCTAACTTCCCTTGCTAGCTTCCAGCTCCGGAGGGCTAATGTAGGGCTAACTTTCCTTGCTAGCTTCCAGCTCCGTAGGCTAACTTTCCTTGCTAGCTTCCAGCTCTGGTTTCAAAGTCAAAGTTCTGGTATTGTGACAACACTGGTGTGTGTGTGTGCGTACGTGTGCGCGTACTGTGTGTGCGTACGTGTGCGCGTACTGTGTGTGTGTGTGTGTGTGTGTGTGTGTGTGTGTGTGTGTGTGTGTGTGTGTGTGTGTGTGTGTGCGTACGTGTGCGCGTACTGTGTGTGCGTACGTGTGCGCGTACTGTGTGTGTGTGTGTGTGTGTGTGTGTGTGTGTGTGTGTGTGTGTGTGTGTGTGTGCTGTGTGTGTGTGTGTACTGTGTGTGTGCGAGCACTGTGTGTGTGTGCGCACTGTGTGTGTGTGTGTGTGTGTGTGTGTGCACTGTGTGTGTACTGTGTGTGTGTGTGTGTGTGTGTCGCGTGACTTCAACTGGCAACGCAACACTGAACAGGAGTGTAAAAGTAGGAAGCAAGTTACATAAACAGAGAAGTAAAGTCCCAAGAATGACATGTGGACCAAACACCCCTCACAATATACAGTGGGGAGAACAAGTATTTGATACACTGCCGATTTTGCAGGTTTTCCTACTTACAAAGCATGTAGAGGTCTGTCATTTTTATCATAGGTACACTTCAACTGTGAGAGACGGAATCTAAAACAAAAATCCAGAAAATCACATTGTATGATTTTTAAGTAATTAATTTGCATTTTATTGCATGACATAAGTATTTGATCACCTACCAACCAGTAAGAATTCCAGCTCTCACAGACCTGTTAGTTTTTCTTTAAGAAGCCCTCCTGTTCTCCACTCATTACCTGTATTAACTGCACCTGTTTGAACTCGTTACCTGTATAAAAGACACCTGTCCACACACTCAATCAAACAGACTCCAACCTCTCCACAATGGCCAAGACCAGAGAGCTGTATAAGGACATCAGGGATAAAATTGTAGACCTGCACAAGGCTGGGATGGGCTACAGGACAATAGGCAAGCAGCTTGGTGAGAAGGCAACAACTGTTGGCGCAATTATTAGAAAATGGAAGAAGTTCAAGATGACGGTCAATCACCCTCGGTCTGGGGCTCCATGCAAGATCTCACCTCGTGGGGCATCAATGATCATGAGGAAGGTGAGTTATCAGCCCAGAACTACACGGCAGGACCTGGTCAATGACCTGAAGAGAGCTGGGACCACAGTCTCAAAGAAAACCATTAGTAACACACTACACCGCCATGGATTAAAATCCTGCAGCGCACGCAAGGTCCACCTGCTCAAGCCAGCGCATGTCCAGGCCCGTCTGAAGTTTGCCAATGACCATCTGGATGATCCAGAGGAGGAATGGGAGAAGGTCATGTGGTCTGATGAGACAAAAATAGAGCTTTTTGGTCTAAACTCCACTCGCCGTGTTTGGAGGAAGAAGAAGGATGAGTACAACCCCAAGAACACCATCCCAACCGTGAAGCATGGAGGTGGAAACATCATTCTTTGGGGATGCTTTTCTGCAAAGGGTACAGGATGACTGCACCGTATTGAGGGGAGGATGGATGGGGCCATGTATCGCGAGATCTTGGCCAACAACCTCCTTCCCTCAGTAAGAGCATTGAAGATGGGTCGTGGCTGGGTCTTCCAGCATGACAACGACCCGAAACACACAGCCAGGGCAACTAAGGAGTGGCGCCGTAAGAAGCATCTCAAGGTCCTGGAGTGGCCTAGCCAGTCTCCAGACCTGAACCCAATAGAAAATCTTTGGAGGGAGCTGAAAGTCCGTATTGCCCAGCGACAGCCCCGAAACCTGAAGGATCTGGAGAAGATCTGTATGGAGGAGTGGGCCAAAATCCCTGCTGCAGTGTGTGCAAACCTGGTCAAGAACTACAGGAAACGTATGATCTCTGTAATTGCAAACAAAGGTTTCTGTACCAAATATTAAGATCTGCTTTTCTGATGTATCAAATATTTATGTCATGCAATAAAATGCAAATTAATTACTTAAAAATCATACAATGTGATTTTCTGGATTTTTGTTTTAGATTCCGTCTCTCATAGTTGAAGTGTACCCATGATAGAAATTACAGACCTCTACATGCTTTGTAAGTAGGAAAACCTGCAAAATCGGCAGTGTATCAAATACTTGTTCTCCCCACTGTATATAGATACAATATATAGATACAATATATACACTGCTCCCCTCACAGAGGACGGTCAATTAAGTTGTTGTAGCTATAGATACAATATATATATAGATACAATATATAGATACAATATATATAGATACAATATATATAGATACAATATATATAGATACAAGATATAGATACAATATATAGATATAATACAATATATAGATACAATATATATATAGATATATTGTATATATATATATATATATATATTGTATCTATATATATATTGTATATATATATATATATATATATTGTATATATAGATACAATATATAGATATAATACAATATATAGATACAATATATATATAGATACAATATATATATATATATACAATATATAGATACAAGATCTGACTTCACAGCAATAACAATATTTTGACCTGGACTGGAGCAGTCAGCCAGTCTGTCAGCCAGCCAGTCTCAGACAGCCAGCCAGATAGCTAGCCAGCCAGACTCAGTAAGCCAGTCTCAGACAGCCAGCCAGACTCAGACAGCCAGTCTCAGACAGCCAGTCTCAGACAGCTAGCCAGACAGACTCAGTACGCCAGTCTCAGTCAGCCAGCCAGGCTCAGTCAGCCAGCCAGGCTCAGTCAGCCAGCCAGTCTCAGTCAGCCAGCCAGTCTCAGACAGCCAGCAGGATAGCTAGCCAGCCAGACTCAGTACGCCAGTCTCAGTCAGCCAGCCAGATAGCTAGCCAGCCAGACAGCCAACCAGCACGTTTCAGCCAGCCAGTCTCAGACAGCCAGCCAGATAGCTAGCCAGCCAGTCTCAGTCAGCCAGCCAGACAGCCAGTCTCAGTCAGCCAGCCAGACAGCCAGCAGGATAGCTAGCCAGCCAGACTCAGTACGCCAGTCTCAGCCAGCCAGACAGCCAACCAGCAAGTCTCAGTCAGCCAGTCTCAGACAGCCAGCCAGATAGCTAGCCAGCCAGACTCAATAAGCCAGTCTCAGTCAGCCAGCCAGATAGCTAGCCAGCCAGACAGCCAACCAGCACGTTTCAGCCAGCCAGACTCAGTCAGCCAGCCATATAGCTAGCCAGCCATATAGCTAGCCAGTCTCAGTCAGCCAGTCTCAGTCAGCCAGCCAGATAGCTAGCCAGCCAGACAGCCAACCAGTCTCAGACAGCCAGCCATTCTCAGACAGCCAGCCAGTCTCAGTCAGCCAGCCTGCCAGCCAGCTAGTCAGACAATCTAAAGAGACATGAATCAGCTTGCTAAGAACATGACACATTCCCAACAGAACATTCCATGCCGACCTCCCAGGGTCATGTGATCTAGTATGGAATCAGGTCAGAGGTCAAGGTTCACACAGTCACAGCCAAGACAGAGAGGGAGGGAAAATAGGAGAGAAAAGAGTAGGGAGGGAGGGAGAGACGGGGGAGGGAGGGAGAGACGGGGGAGGGAGAGAGAGACGCGGGACGGAGGGAGAGACGCGGGACGGAGGGAGAGACGCGGGACGGAGGGAGAGACGCGGGACGGAGGGAGAGACGCGGGACGGAGGGAGAGACGCGGGACGGAGGGAGAGACGCGGGACGGAGGGAGAGACGCGGGAGGGAGAGACGCGGGACGGTAAAGGAGGGAGAGAGAGATTCAGAGGACACTGACATCATACAGACAGAGGTAAGCTCCTGATCTAACCTGTGTATGTCTGAGTACACAGAGAATAGATCTACTGTCTGTCTGTCTGAGTACACAGAGACTAGATCTACTGTCTGTCTGTCTGTCTGTGTACACAGAGAACAGATCTACTGTCTGTCTGAGTACACAGAGAATAGATCTACTGTCTGTCTGTGAGTACACAGAGAACAGATCTACTGTCTGTCTGTCTGTATGTATGTCTGTGTACACAGAGAATAGATCTGTCTGTCTGTCCGAGTACACAGAGAATAGATCTACTGTCTGTCTGTCTGAGTACACAGAGACTAGATCTACTGTCTGTCTGAGTACACAGAGAATAGATCTACTGTCTGTCTGTCTGAGGACACAGAGAATAGATCTACTGTCTGTCTGTCTGTGTACACAGAGAACAGATCTACTGTCTGTCTGAGTACACAGAGAATAGATCTACTGTCTGTCTGTGAGTACACAGAGAACAGATCTACTGTCTGTCTGTCTGTATGTATGTCTGTGTACACAGAGAATAGATCTGTCTGTCTGTCCGAGTACACAGAGAATAGATCTACTGTCTGTCTGAGTACACAGAGACTAGATCTACTGTCTGTCTGAGTACACAGAGAATAGATCTACTGTCTGTCTGTCTGAGTACACAGAGAATAGATCTACTGTCTGTCTGTCTGAGTACACAGAGAATAGATCTACTGTCTGTCTGTCTGAGTACACAGAGAATAGATCTACTGTCTGTCTGTCTGAGTACACAGAGAATAGACCTACTGTCTGTCTGTCTGAGTACACAGAGAATAGATCTACTGTATGTCTGTCTGAGTACACAGAGAATAGATCTACTGTCTGTCTGTCTGAGTACACAGAGAATAGATCTACTGTCTGTCTGTCTGAGTACACAGAGAATAGATCTACTGTCTGTCTGTGAGTACACAGAGAACAGATCTACTGTCTGTCTGTCTGTATGTATGTCTGTGTACACAGAGAATAGATCTGTCTGTCTGTCCGAGTACACAGAGAATAGATCTACTGTCTGTCTGAGTACACAGAGACTAGATCTACTGTCTGTCTGAGTACACAGAGACTAGATCTACTGTCTGTCTGAGTACACAGAGAATAGATCTACTGTCTGTCTGTCTGAGTACACAGAGAATAGATCTTCTGTCTGTCTGTCTGAGTACACAGAGAATAGATCTACTGTCTGTCTGTCTGAGTACACAGAGAATAGATCTACTGTCTGTCTGTCTGAGTACACAGAGAATAGATCTCTGTCTGTCTGTCTGAGTACACAGAGAATAGATCTACTGTCTGTCTGTCTGAGTACACAGAGAATAGATCTACTGTCTGTCTGAGTACACAGAGAATAGATCTACTGTCTGTCTGAGTACACAGAGAATAGATCTACTGTCTGTCTGAGTACACAGAGAATAGATCTACTGTCTGTCTGTCTGTCTGAGTACACAGAGAATAGGACCCTGGTCTAAAGTAGTACACTACGTAGGGAATAGGACCCTGGTCTAAAGTAGTGCACTACGTAAGGAATAGGACCCTGGTCTAAAGTAGTGCACTACGTAGGGAATAGGACCCTGGTCTAAAGTAGTGCACTACGTAAGGAATAGGACCCTGGTCTAAAGTAGTGCACTACGGAGGGAATAGGACCCTGGTCTAAAGTAGTGCACTACGTAAGGAATAGGACCCTGGTCTAAAGTAGTGCACTAGATAGGGAATAGGACCCTGGTCTAAAGTAGTGCACTACGTAAGGAATAGGACCCTGGTCTAAAGTAGTGCACTACGTAGGGAATAGGACCCTGGTCTAAAGTAGTGCACTACGTAAGGAATAGGACCCTGGTCTAAAGTAGTGCACTACGTAAGGAATAGGACCCTGGTCTAAAGTAGTGCACTACGTAGGGAATAGGACCCTGGTCTAAAGTAGTGCACTACGGAGGGAATAGGACCCTGGTCTAAAGTAGTGCACTACGTAAGGAATAGGACCCTGGTCTAAAGTAGTGCACTAGATAGGGAATAGGACCCTGGTCTAAAGTAGTGCACTAGATAGGGAATAGGACCCTGGTCTAAAGTAGTGCACTACGTAAGGTATAGGACCCTGGTCTAAAGTAGTGCACTACGTAAGGTATAGGACCCTGGTCTAAAGTAGTGCACTACGTAGGGAATAGGACCCTGGTCTAAAGTAGTGCACTACGTAAGGAATAGGACCCTGGTCTAAAGTAGTGCACTACGTAAGGAATAGGACCCTGGTCTAAAGTAGTGCACTACGTAGGGAATAGGACCCTGGTCTAAAGTAGTGCACTACGGAGGGAATAGGACCCTGGTCTAAAGTAGTGCACTACGTAGGGTATAGGGTGCCATTTGGGACCGACTCAAACCCTCCTGTAGACATTCAGCCTTCCTGGGACAGAGACTCACTCCTGTAGACATTCAGCCTTCCTGGGACAGAGACTCCCTCCTGTAGACATTCAGCCTTCCTGGGACAGAGACCCCCTCCTGTAGACATTCAGCCTTCCTGGGACAGAGACTCACTCCTGTAGACATTCAGCCTTCCTGAGACAGAGACTCCCTCCTGTAGACATTCATCCTTCCTGGGACAGAGACTCCCTCCTGTAGACATTCAGCCTTCCTGGGACAGAGACTCCCTCCTGTAGACATTCAGCCTTCCTGGGACAGAGACTCCCTCCTGTAGACATTCAGCCTTCCTGGGACAGAGACTCCCTCCTGTAGACATTCATCCTTCCTGGGACAGAGACTCCCTCCTGTAGACATTCATCCTTCCTGGGACAGAGACTCCCTCCTGTAGACATTCATCCTTCCTGGGACAGAGACTCCCTCCTGTAGACATTCAGCCTTCCTGGGACAGAGACTCCCTCCTGTAGACATTCATCCTTCCTGGGACAGAGACTCCCTCCTGTGACATTCAGCCTTCCTGGGACAGAGACTCCCTCCTGTGACATTCATCCTTCCCTGCAGAGAGACCCTCCTGTAGACATTCATCCTTCCTGGGACAGAGACTCCCTCCTGTAGACATTCATCCTTCCTGGGACAGCGACTCCCTCGTTAAATAGATGATTAATCTCAATGGGATCAACAAGGAGAGGAGCTCCTGAACACACACACACTGAACATTCACACATACAGTTAACTGGCGTGTTTTTGCCACTGAGCTGAGAGTCACAGTAGAGAGAGGGAAGGATGTAATATAATGACAGACAGACACAGACCATGTGACTCCTACAGTACAGACACCTAGCCTCCTGCTTCTGTTAACAGAGTGGAGCTCTGGCATCAACACAATGGAATGGAGGTGAAACTGCCATTACACACACACACACACACACACACACACACACACA
>NC_092091.1:94178083-94182642 GCF_045679555.1 Salvelinus alpinus | reverse complement strand
TTCAGTGTTGAGGTCGATGAACTGATGTCACTGTTCTCTCTCTGAGCCCTGGCTTTGCTACTTCCCTGGAGAAACACAACACGCACACGTTAAAACAGACAAGCATACACTTCCCCTTCCAGACACTTCCCCCTACCTTCCAGACACTTCCCCCTACCTTCCAGACACTTCCCCCTACCTTCCAGACACTTCCCCCTACCTTCCAGACACTTCCCCTTCCAGACACTTCCCCCTACCTTCCAGACGCTTCCCCTTCCAGACGCTTCCCCTTCCAGACGCTTCCCCTTCCAGACGCTTCCCCTTCCAGACGCTTCCCCCTACCTTCCAGACGCTTCCCACTACCTTCCAGACGCTTCCCCTACCTTCCAGACGCTTCCCCCTACCTTCCAGACGCTTCCCCCTACCTTCCAGACGCTTCCCCCTACCTTCCAGACGCTTCCCCCTACCTTCCAGACGCTTCCCCCTACCTTCCAGACGCTTCCCCCTACCTTCCAGACGCTTTCCCCTACCTTCCAGACGCTTCCCCCTACCTTCCAGACGCTTCCCCCTACCTTCCAGACGCTTCCCCCTACCTTCCAGACGCTTCCACCTACCTTCCAGACGCTTCCCCCTACCTTCCAGACGCCTCCCCCTCCAGACGCCTCCCCCTCCAGACGCCTCCCCCTCCAGACGCTTCCCCCTCCAGACGCTTCCCCCTACCTTCCAGACGCTTCCCCCTACCTTCCAGACGCTTCCCCCTACCTTCCAGACGCTTCCCCCTACCTTCCAGACGCTTCCCCCTACCCTCCAGACGCCTCCCCCTCCAGACGCCTCCCCCTCCAGACGCCTCCCCCTCCAGACGCCTCCCCCTCCAGACGCCTCCCCCTCCAGACGCCTCCCCCTCCAGACCCTTCCCCCTCCAGACCCTTCCCCCTCCAGACGCTCACCCCTCCAGACGCTTCCCCCTACCTTCCAGACGCTTCCCCCTACCTTCCAGACGCTTCCCCCTACCTTCCAGACGCTTCCCCCTACCTTCCAGACGCTTCCCCCTACCTTCCAGACGCTTCCCCCTACCTTCCAGACGCCTCCCCCTCCAGACGCCTCCCCCTCCAGACGCCTCCCCCTCCAGACGCCTCCCCCTCCAGACGCTCACCCCTCCAGACGCTCACCCCTCCAGACGCTCACCCCTCCAGACGCTCACCCCTCCAGACGCTCACCCCTCCAGACGCTCACCCCTCCAGACCCTTCCCCCTCCAGACACTTCCCCCTCCAGACCCTTCCCCCTCCAGACGCTCACCCCTCCAGACACTTCCCCCTACCTTCCAGACACTTCCCCCTACCTTCCAGACACTTCCCCCTACCTTCCAGACACTTCCCCCTACCTTCCAGACACTTCCCCCTACCTTCCAGACACTTCCCCCTACCTTCCAGACACTTCCCCCTACCTTCCAGACACTTCCCCCTACCTTCCAGACACTTCCCCCTACCTTCCAGACACTTCCCCCTCCAGACACTTCCCCCTCCAGACACTTCCCCCTACCTTCCAGACACTTCCCCCTACCTTCCAGACACTTCCCCCTAACTTCCAGACACTTCCCCCTACCTTCCAGACACTTCCCCCTACCTTCCAGACACTTCCCCCTACCTTCCAGACACTTCCCCCTACCTTCCAGACACTTCCCCCTACCTTCCAGACACTTCCCCCTCCAGACACTTCCCCCTCCAGACACTTCCCCATACCTTCCAGATGCCCTCCAGTGACTCTGTGAGGGAGCGTTTAGCTCTGGTTTTAAACTGCTCTAATCTCTGTCTGCTACTGGACTGGACCTCTACTGGGGCTGGAGCCTCTGGTACCTAGAGAGGAGAGAGGGGAGAGAGAGGGGAGAGAGAGGGGAGAGAGAGGGGAGAGAGAGGGGAGAGAGAGGGGAGAGAGAGAGGGGAGAGAGAGAGGGGAGAGAGAGAGGGGAGAGAGAGAGGGGAGAGAGAGGGGGAGAGAGGGGAGAGAGAGGGGGAGAGAGGGGGAGAGAGAGGGGGAGAGAGAGGGGGAGAGGAGAGATGGAGAGAGATGGGGAGAGGAGAGAGAGATGGAGAGAGAGAGAGAGAGAGAGAGGAGAGACAGAGAAAACAAAAAGATAATTACTTGACACTATTGGAAAGAATTAACAAAAAAAACAGAGCAAACTAGAATGTTATTTGGTCCTAAACAGAGAGTACACAGAATACCTGACCACTGTGACTGACCCAAACTTAAGGAAAGCTTTGACTATGTACAGACTCAGTGAGCATAGCCTTGCTATTGAGAAAGGCCGCCGTAGGCAGACCTGGCTCTCAAGAGAAGACAGGCTATGTGCACACTGCCCACAAAATGAGGTGGAAACTGAGCTGCACTTCCTGACTTCCTGCCCAATGTATGACCATATTAGAGACACGTTTCCCTGTGACCTGTTGCCACCAGAAAAGGGCAACCGGTGAAGAACAAACACCATTGTAAATACAACCCATATTCATGTTTATTTATTTTCCCTTTTGTACTTTAACTATTTGCACATCGTTACAACTCTGTATATATACATAATATGCTTTGGAAATGTTAACATGTGTTTCCCATGCCAAAAAAGACCTTACATTGAATTGAGAAAGAGAGGAAAGAGTGAGAGAGAGAGACAGAGACAGAAGGGATGGCGTAGACAGAGAGTGATGACAGAGTGACCGTCCTGGTTATTGTACCGGTCTGTGATCTGTGTGTTGATGACTCCTCTGTTTCTCTTCATACAGACTCCTCAAAGACCCCATCACCAATTCATTCTCCTCCTGGTCACTCCTAGGACTGGCCCTCTATACACACACACACACACACACACACACACACACACACACAGAGAGAAAAAAGAAGCAGCAATATATTTTCCAGTATGTCAGTTCAGCCACATGTCCAGCAGGTGTCAGTGTTTCCCTTCTGAGTCAGACTGAACAACATGCCTCCACTAAACACAAAGCTTTAAACTGTCTCCATAAAGACAGAATGTCCACTACCCTTTAAACCGTCTCAATAAAGACAGAATGTCCACTACGCTTTAAACCGTCTCAATAAAGACAGAATGTCCACTACGCTTTAAACCGTCTCAATAAAGACAGAATGTCACCTACGCTTTCAACTGTCTCAATAAAGACAGAATGTCCCCTAGGCTTTAAACCGTCTCAATAAAGACAGAATGTCCCCTACCCTTTAAACTGTCTCAATAAAGACAGAATGTCCACTACGCTTTAAACCGTCTCAATAAAGACAGAATGTCCCCTAGGCTTTAAACCGTCTCAATAAAGACAGAATGTCCCCTACCCTTTAAACTGTCTCAATAAAGACAGAATGTCCCCTACCCTTTAAACCGTCTCAATAAAGACAGAATGTCCACTACCCTTTAAACCGTCTCCATAAAGACAGAATGTCCACTACCCTTTAAACCGTCTCAATAAAGACAGAATGTCCACTACCCTTTAAACTGTCTCCATAAAGACAGAATGTCCCCTAACCTTTAAACTGTCTCCATAAAGACAGAATGTCCACTACCCTTTAAACTGTCTCCATAAAGACAGAATGTCCACTACCCTTTAAACCGTCTCCATAAAGACAGAATGTCCCCTACCCTTTAAACCGTCTCAATAAAGACAGAATGTCCACTACCCTTTAAACCGTCTCCATAAAGACAGAATGTCCACTACCCTTTAAACTGTCTCAATAAAGACAGAATGTCCCCTACCCTTTAAACTGTCTCAATAAAGACAGAATGTCCACTACGCTTTCAACCGTCTCAATAAAGACAGAATGTCCCCTACGCTTTAAACCGTCTCAATAAAGACAGAATGTCCACTACGCTTTAAACTGTCTCCATAAAGACAGAATGTCCACTACCCTTTAAACCGTCTCCATAAAGACAGAATGTCCCCTACCCTTTAAACCGTCTCAATAAAGACAGAATGTCCACTACCCTTTAAACCGTCTCCATAAAGACAGAATGTCCACTACCCTTTAAACTGTCTCAATAAAGACAGAATGTCCCCTACCCTTTAAACTGTCTCAATAAAGACAGAATGTCCACTACGCTTTCAACCGTCTCAATAAAGACAGAATGTCCCCTACGCTTTAAACCGTCTCAATAAAGACAGAATGTCCCCTACCCTTTAAACTGTCTCAATAAAGACAGAATGTCCCCTACCCTTTAAACCGTCTCAATAAAGACAGAATGTCCACTACCCTTTAAACCGTCTCAATAAAGACAGAATGTCCACTACGCTTTCAACCGTCTCAATAAAGACAGAATGTCCCCTACCCTTTAAACTGTCTCAATAAAGACAGAATGTCCCCTACCCTTTAAACCGTCTCAATAAAGACAGAATGTCCACTACCCTTTAAACCGTCTCCATAAAGACAGAATGTCCCCTACCCTTTAAACCGTCTCAATAAAGACAGAATGTCCACTACCCTTTAAACCGTCTCAATAAAGACAGAATGTCCACTACCCTTTAAACTGTCTCCATAAAGACAGAATGTCCACTACCCTTTAAACCGTCTCCATAAAGACAGA
>NC_092091.1:94150583-94165583 GCF_045679555.1 Salvelinus alpinus | reverse complement strand
TCTACACCTCTCATTGACTCCCCCTATCTACACCTCTCATTGACTCCCCCGATCTACACCTCTCATTGACTCCCCCTATCTACACCTCCCATTGACTCCCCCGATCTACACCTCTCATTGACTCCCCCTATCTACACCTCCCATTGACTCCCCCGATCTACACCTCTCATTGACTCCCCCTATCTACACCTCTCATGCACTCCCCCTATCTACTCCTCACATGCACTCCCCCTATCTACACCTCACATGCACTCCCCCTATCTACACCTCTCATTGACTCCCCCTATCTACACCTCTCATTGACTCCCCCTATCTACACCTCTCATTGACTCCCCCTATCTACACCTCTCATTGACTCCCCCTATCTACACCTCTCATTGACTCCCCCTATCTACTCCTCTCCCTCTCTCCCACATTCACTCCCCCTATCTACTCCTCTCTCTCTCTACCACATTCACTCCCCCTATCTACACCTCTCATTGACTCCCCCTATCTACACCTCTCATTGACTCTCCCTCTCTCCCACATTCACTCCCCCTATCTACTCCTCTCCCTCTCTCCCACATTCACTCCCCCTATCTACACCTCTCTCCCACATTCACTCCCCCTATCTACTCCTCTCTCTCTCTCCCACATTCACTCCCCCTATCTACTCCTCTCTCTCTCTCCCACATTCACTCCCCCTATCTACTCCTCTCTCTCTCTCCCACATTCACTCCCCCTATCTACTCCTCTCTCTCTCTCCCACATTCACTCCCCCTATCTACTCCTCTCTCTCTCCCACATTCACTCCCCCTATCTACTCCTCTCTCTCTCCCACATTCACTCCCCCTATCTACTCCTCTCTCTCTCCCACATTCACTCCCCCTATCTACTCCTCTCTCCCACATTCACTCCCCCTATCTACTCCTCTCTCCCACATTCACTCCCCCTATCTACTCCTCTCTCCCACATTCACTCCCCCTATCTACTCCTCTCTCCCACATTCACTCCCCCTATCTACTCCTCTCTCCCACATTCACTCCCCCTATCTACTCCTCTCTCCCACATTCACTCCCCCTATCTACTCCTCTCTCCCACATTCACTCCCCCTATCTACTCCTCTCTCCCACATTCACTCCCCCTATCTACTCCTCTCTCCCACATTCACTCCCCCTATCTACTCCTCTCTCCCACATTCACTCCCCCTATCTACTCCTCTCTCCCACATTCACTCCCCCTATCTACTCCTCTCTCCCACATTCACTCCCCCTATCTACTCCTCTCTCGCACATTCACTCCCCCTATCTACTCCTCTCCCCCACATTCACTCCCCCTATCTACTCTCTCCCCCTATCTACTCTCTCCCTCTACTACATTCACTCCCCCTATCTACTCTCTCCCTCTACTACATTCACTCCCCCTATCTACTCCTCACATTCACTCCCCCTATCTACTCCTCTCTCCCACATTCACTCCCCCTATCTACTCCTCTCTCCCACATTCACTCCCCCTATCTACTCCTCTCTCGCACATTCACTCCCCCTATCTACTCCTCTCCCCCACATTCACTCCCCCTATCTACTCTCTCCCCCTATCTACTCTCTCCCTCTACTACATTCACTCCCCCTATCTACTCTCTCCCTCTACTACATTCACTCCCCCTATCTACTCCTCACATTCACTCCCCCTATCTACTCCTCTCTCCCACATTCACTCCCCCTATCTACTCCTCTCTCCCACATTCACTCCCCCTATCTACTCCTCTCTCCCACATTCACTCCCCCTATCTACTCCTCTCTCCCACATTCACTCCCCCTATCTACTCCTCTCTCCCACATTCACTCCCCCTATCTACTCCTCTCTCGCACATTCACTCCCCCTATCTACTCCTCTCCCCCACATTCACTCCCCCTATCTACTCTCTCCCCCTATCTACTCTCTCCCTCTACTACATTCACTCCCCCTATCTACTCTCTCCCTCTACTACATTCACTCCCCCTATCTACTCCTCACATTCACTCCCCCTATCTACTCCTCTCTCCCACATTCACTCCCCCTATCTACTCCTCTCTCCCACATTCACTCCCCCTATCTACTCCTCTCTCCCACATTCACTCCCCCTATCTACTCCTCTCTCCCACATTCACTCCCCCTATCTACTCCTCTCTCCCACATTCACTCCCCCTATCTACTCCTCTCTCCCACATTCACTCCCCCTATCTACTCCTCTCTCCCACATTCACTCCCCCTATCTACTCCTCTCTCGCACATTCACTCCCCCTATCTACTCCTCTCTCGCACATTCACTCCCCCTATCTACTCCTCTCTCGCACATTCACTCCCCCTATCTACTCCTCTCCCCCACATTCACTCCCCCTATCTACTCTCTCCCCCTATCTACTCTCTCCCTCTACTACATTCACTCCCCCTATCTACTCTCTCCCTCTACTACATTCACTCCCCCTATCTACTCCTCACATTCACTCCCCCTATCTACTCCTCACATTCACTCCCCCTATCTACTCCTCACATTCACTCCCCTATCTACTCCTCACATTCACTCCCCCTATCTACTCCTCACATTCACTCCCCCTATCTACTCCTCACATTCACTCCCCCTATCTACTCCTCTCTCCCACATTCACTCCCCCTATCTACTCCTCTCATTCTCTCTGCCACAGATATTTCTCTCTTTCCTCAGAGGGATCTCTTTGTTTTCCCCTCCTCCTGCCACCTCTCCCTCCTCCTCCTGCCACCTCTCCCTCCTCCTCCTGCCACCTCTCCCTCCTCCTCCTGCCACCTCTCCCTCCTCCTCCTGCCACCTCTCCCTCCTCCTCCTGCCACCTCTCCCTCTCTACTGTGGAACAGGGCCCTTTAGGGTAGTGTACTACTATAGACCAGGGTAGTGTGCCACTATAGACCAGGGTAGTGTGCCACTATAGACCAGGGTAGTGTGCCACTATAGACCAGGGTAGTGTGCCACTATAGACCAGGGTAGTGTTCCACTATAGACCAGGGTAGTGTACCACTATAGACCAGGGTAGTGTCCTACTATAGACCAGGGTAGTGTGCCACTATAGACCAGGGTAGTGTACCACTATAGACCAGGGTAGTGTGCTACTATAGACCAGGGTAGTGTACCACTATAGACCAGGGTAGTGTACTACTATAGACCAGGGTACTATAGACCAGGGTAGTGTCCTACTATAGACCAGGGTGGTGTAATACTGTAGACCAGGGTAGTGTCCTACTATAGACCAGGGTAGTGTACTACTATAGACCAGGGTAGTGTGCTACTATAGACCAGGGTAGTGTGCTACTATAGACCAGGGTAGTGTACCACTATAGACCAGGGTAGTGTACCACTATAGACCAGGGTAGTGTTCTACTATAGACCAGGGTAGTGTACTACTATAGACCAGGGTAGTGTACTACTATAGACCAGGGTAGTGTACTACTATAGACCAGGGTAGTGTACCACTATAGACCAGGGTAGTGTACAACTATAGACCAGGGTAGTGTACTACTATAGACCAGGGTAGTGTGCCACTATAGACCAGGGTAGTGTACCACTATAGACCAGGGTAGTGTACTACTATAGACCAGGGTAGTGTGCTACTATAGACCAGGGTAGTGTACCACTATAGACCAGGGTAGTGTGCCACTATAGACCAGGGTAGTGTACCACTATAGACCAGGGTAGTGTCCTACTATAGACCAGGGTAGTGTGCCACTATAGACCAGGGTAGTGTGCCACTATAGACCAGGGTAGTGTACCACTATAGACCAGGGTAGTGTGCTACTATAGACCAGGGTAGTGTACCACTATAGACCAGGGTAGTGTACTACTATAGACCAGGGTACTATAGACCAGGGTAGTGCCCTACTATAGACCAGGGTAGTGTAATACTGTAGACCAGGGTAGTGTCCTACTATAGACCAGGGTAGTGTACTACTATAGACCAGGGTAGTGTTCTACTATAGACCAGGGTAGTGTGCTACTATAGACCAGGGTAGTGTACCACTATAGACCAGGGTAGTGTACTAATATAGACCAGGGTAGTGTACTACTATAGACCAGGGTAGTGTACCACTATAGACCAGGGTAGTGTGCTACTATAGACCAGGGTAGTGTACCACTATAGACCAGGGTAGTGTCCTACTATAGACCAGGGTAGTGTCCTACTATAGACCAGGGTAGTGTACTACTATAGACCAGGGTAGTGTACCACTATAGACCAGGGTAGTGTACTACTATAGACCAGGGTAGTGTACCACTATAGACCAGGGTAGTGTACTACTATAGACCAGGGTAGTGTACTACTATAGACCAGGGTAGTGTACTACTATAGACCAGGGTAGTGTACTACTATAGACCAGGGTAGTGTACTACTATAGACCAGGGTAGTGCACTACTATAGACCAGGGTAGTGTACTACTATAGACCATGGTAGTGTCCTACTGTAGACCAGGGTAGTGTACTACTGTAGACCAGGGTAGAGAACTACTATAGACCAGGGTAGAGTACTACTATAGACCAGGGTACAGTACTACTATAGACCAGGGTAGTGCACTACTATAGACCAGGGTAGTGCACTACTATAGACCAGGGTAGTGTACTACTATAGACCAGGGTAGTGCACTACTATAGACCAGGGTAGTGTACTACTATAGACCAAGGTAGTGTACTACTATAGACCAGGGTAGTGTTCTACTATAGACCAGGGTAGTGTACTACTATAGACCAGGGTAGTGTACCACTATAGACCAGGGTAGTGTACCACTATAGACCAGGGTAGTGCACTACTATAGACCAGGGTAGTGTACTACTATAGACCAGGGTAGTGTACTACTATAGACCAGGGTAGTGTACTACTATAGACCAGGGTAGTGTACTACTATAGACCAGGGTAGTGTACTACTATAGACCAGGGTAGTGTACTACTATAGACCAGGGTAGTGTACTACTATAGACCAGGGTAGTGTACTACTATAGACCAGGGTAGTGTACTACTTTAGACCAGGGTAGTGTACTACTATAGACCAGGGTAGTGTACTACTATAGACCAGGGTACTATACTACTATAGACCAGGGTACTATACTACTATAGACCAGGGTACTATAGACCAGGGTAGTGTACCACTATAGACCAGGGTAGTGCACTACTATAGACCAGGGTAGTGTACTACTATAGACCAGGGTAGTGCACTACTATAGACCAGGGTAGTGTACTACTATAGACCAGGGTACTATACTACTATAGACCAGGGTACTATAGACCAGGGTAGTGTACCACTATAGACCAGGGTAGTGTACCACTATAGACCAGGGTAGTGTACTACTATAGACCAGGGTAGTGTACTACTATAGACCAGGGTAGTGTACTACTATAGACCAGGGTAGTGTACTACTATAGACCAGGGTACTATACTACTATAGACCAGGGTACTATAGACCAGGGTAGTGTACCACTATAGACCAGGGTAGTGTACCACTATAGACCAGGGTAGTGTACTACTATAGACCAGGGTAGTGTACTACTACAGACCAGGGTAGTGTCCTACTATAGACCAGGGTAGTGTCCTACTATAGACCAGGGTAGTGTACTACTATAGACCAGGGTAGTGTCCTACTATAGACCAGGGTCGTGTACTACTATAGACCAGGGTAGTGTACTACTATAGACCAGGGTAGTGTACTACTATAGACCAGGGTAGTGTACTACTATAGACCAGGGTAGAGTACTACTATAGACCAGGGTAGAGTACTACTATAGACCATGGTAGTGTACTACTATAGACCAGGGTAGTGTACTACTATAGACCAGGGTAGTGTACTACTATAGACCAGGGTAGTGTACCACTATAGACCAGGGTAGTGTACCACTATAGACCAGGGTAGTGTACCACTATAGACCAGGGTAGTGCACTACTATAGACCAGGGTAGTGTACTACTATAGACCAGGGTACTATACTACTATAGACCAGGGTACTATAGACCAGGGTAGTGTACCACTATAGACCAGGGTAGTGTACCACTATAGACCAGGGTAGTGTACTACTATAGACCAGGGTAGTGTACTACTATAGACCAGGGTAGTGTACTACTATAGACCAGGGTACTATACTACTATAGACCAGGGTACTATAGACCAGGGTAGTGTACCACTATAGACCAGGGTAGTGTACCACTATAGACCAGGGTAGTGTACTACTATAGACCAGGGTAGTGTACTACTATAGACCAGGGTAGTGTACTACTACAGACCAGGGTAGTGTACTACTACAGACCAGGGTAGTGTCCTACTATAGACCAGGGTAGTGTCCTACTATAGACCAGGGTAGTGTACTACTATAGACCAGGGTAGTGTCCTACTATAGACCAGGGTCGTGTACTACTATAGACCAGGGTAGTGTACTACTATAGACCAGGGTAGTGTACTACTATAGACCAGGGTAGTGTACTACTATAGACCAGGGTAGAGTACTACTATAGACCAGGGTAGAGTACTACTATAGACCATGGTAGTGTACTACTATAGACCAGGGTAGTGTACTACTATAGACCAGGGTAGTGTACTACTATAGACCAGGGTAGTGTACTACTATAGACCAGGGTAGTGTACTACTATAGACCAGGGTAGTGTACCACTATAGACCAGGGTAGTGTACCACTATAGACCAGGGTAGTGTACTACTATAGACCAGGGTAGTGTACTACTATAGACCAGGGCCCATAGGGAATAGGGTGCCATATGAGACTAGACTAGTGTGTCACAGTCACACAAACACAAGTCTTGTTCACAGAAACCACCGTTGAGAACAGGAAGTTAGCTGGACCAGGGCCTGTGACTAACCCCAGTCATGGGTGGGTGTGTGTGTGTGTGTGTGTGTGTGTGTGTGTGTGTGTGTGTGTGTGTGTGTGTGTGTGTGTGTGTGTCTGTGTGTGTGTGTGTGTCTGTGTGTCTGTGTGTCTGTGTGTCTGTGTGCGCTGTAGTATTGCATGGTATACCGGAACGGTACTTTTTCGATACAAAAACATTAACCGTTTACTGATTGAGAGAGGATCAAGTCTGTCTATCAGAGCAGCCGATGTCCCCTTATCGAGCCAAATCACCGTTCACACGTTTGCCTGTCCGTTCTACTTCCTCACTGCTAGCTCTATCCTTCCATGAGGAACCTCTGGACTATACATTACCCCTCACTGCTAGCTCTATCCTTCCATGAGGAACCTCTGATCTATACATTACCACTCACTGCTAGCTCTATCCTTCCACGAGGAACCTCTGATCTATACATTACCCCTCACTGCTAGCTCTATCCTTCCACGAGGAACCTCTGATCTATACATTACCACTCACTGCTAGCTCTATCCTTCCATGAGGAACCTCTGATCTATACATTACCGCTCACTGCTAGCTCTATCCTTCCATGAGGAACCTCTGGACTATACATTACCCCTCACTGCTAGCTCTATCCTTCCATGAGGAACCTCTGGACTATACATTACCCCTCACTGCTAGCTCTATCCTTCCATGAGGAACCTCTGATCTATACATTACCCCTCACTGCTAGCTCTATCCTTCCATGAGGAACCTCTGGACTATACATTACCCCTCACTGCTAGCTCTATCCTTCCATGAGGAACCTCTGATCTATACATTACCACTCACTGCTAGCTCTATCCTTCCATGAGGAACCTCTGATCTATACATTACCCCTCACTGCTAGCTCTATCCTTCCATGAGGAACCTCTGGACTATACATTACCCCTCACTGCTAGCTCTATCCTTCCATGAGGAACCTCTGATCTATACATTACCACTCACTGCTAGCTCTATCCTTCCATGAGGAACCTCTGGACTATACATTACCCCTCACTGCTAGCTCTATCCTTCCATGAGGAACCTCTGGACTATACATTACCCCTCACTGCTAGCTCTATCCTTCCATGAGGAACCTCTGGACTATACATTACCCCTCACTGCTAGCTCTATCCTTCCATGAGGAACCTCTGGACTATACATTACCCCTCACTGCTAGCTCTATCCTTCCACGAGGAACCTCTGGACTATACATTACCCCTCACTGCTAGCTCTATCCTTCCACGAGGAACCTCTGATCTATACATTACCCCTCACTGCTAGCTCTATCCTTCCACGAGGAACCTCTGATCTATACATTACCACTCACTGCTAGCTCTATCCTTCCATGAGGAACCTCTGATCTATACATTACCACTCACTGCTAGCTCTATCCTTCCACGAGGAACCTCTGATCTATACATTACCACTCACTGCTAGCTCTATCCGTCCACGAGGAACCTCTGGACTATACATTACCACTCACTGCTAGCTCTATCCTTCCATGAGGAACCTCTGAACTATACATTACCACTCACTGCTAGCTCTATCCTTCCATGAGGAAAAGCTGAGCTCTACAATTCCTAAGCTAACTTTCCTTGCTAGCTTCCAGCTCCGTAGGCTAACTTTCCTTGCTAGCTTCCAGCTCCGTAGGCTAACTGTCCTTGCTAGCTTCCAGCTCCGTAGGCTAACTGTCCTTGCTAGCTTCCAGCTCTGTAGGCTAACTTTCCTTGCTAGCTTCCAGCTCCGTAGGCTAACTTTCCTTGCTAGCTTCCAGCTCCGTAGGCTAACTTTCCTTGCTAGCTTCCAGCTCCGTAGGCTAACTTTCCTTGCTAGCTTCCAGCTCCGTAGGCTAACTTTCCTTGCTAGCTTCCAGCTCCGTAGGCTAACTTTCCATGCTAGCTTCCAGCTCTGTAGGGCTAACTTTCCTTGCTAGCGTCCAGCTCCGTAGGCTAGCTTTCCTTGCAAGCTTCCAGCTCTGTAGGGCTAACTTTCCTTGCTAGCTTCCAGCTCTGTAGGGCTAACTTTCCTTGCTAGCTTCCAGCTCCGTAGGCTAACTTTCCTTGCTAGCTTCCAGCTTTACAGGCTAACTTTCCTTGCTAGCTTCCAGCTCTGTAGGGCTAACTTTCCTTGCAAGCTTCCAGCTCTATAAGCTAACTTTCCTTGCTAGCTTCCAGCTCCATAGGCTAACTTTCCTTGCTAGCTTCCAGCTCCGTAGGCTAACTTTCCTTGCTAGCTTCCAGCTCTATAAGCTAACTTTCCTTGCTAGCTTCCAGCTCTGTAGGCTAACTTTCCTTGCTAGCTTCCAGCTCTGTAGGCTAACTTTCCTTGCAAGCTTCCAGCTCTATAAGCTAACTTTCCTTGCTAACTTCCAGCTCCATAGGCTAACTTTCCTTGCTAGCTTCCAGCTCCGTAGGCTAACTTTCCTTGCTAGCTTCCAGCTCCGTAGGCTAACTTTCCTTGCTAGCTTCCAGCTCTGTAGGCTAACTTTCCTTGCTAGCTTCCAGCTCTGTAGGCTAACTTTCCTTGCAAGCTTCCAGCTCTATAAGCTAACTTTCCTTGCTAACTTCCAGCTCCGTAGGCTAACTTTCCTTGCTAGCTTCCAGCTCCGTAGGCTAACTTTCCTTGCTAGCTTCCAGCTCCGTAGGCTAACTTTCCTTGCTAGCTTCCAGCTCTATAAGCTAACTTTCCTTGCTAGCTTCCAGCTCCGTAGGCTAACTTTCCTTGCAAGCTTCCAGCTCTGTAGGGCTAACTTTCCTTGCTAGCTTCCAGCTCTGTAGGCTAACTTTCCTTGCTAGCTTCCAGCTCCGTAGGCTAACTTTCCTTGCAAGCTTCCAGCTCTGTAGGGCTAACTTTCCTTGCTAGCTTCCAGCTCTGTAGGCTAACTTTCCTTGCTAGCTTCCAGCTCTGTAGGCTAACTTTCCTTGCAAGCTTCCAGCTCTGTAGGCTAACTTTCCTTGCAAGCTTCCAGCTCTATAAGCTAACTTTCCTTGCTAGCTTCCAGCTCCGTAGGCTAACTTTCCTTGCTAGCTTCCAGCTCCGTAGGCTAACTTTCCTTGCTAGCTTCCAGCTCCGTAGGCTAACTTTCCTTGCTAGCTTCCAGCTCCGTAGGCTAACTTTCCTTGCTAGCTTCCAGCTCCGTAGGCTAACTTTCCTTGCTAGCTTCCAGCTCCGTAGGCTAACTTTCCTTGCTAGCTTCCAGCTCCGTAGGCTAACTTTCCTTGCTAGCTTCCAGCTCCGTAGGCTAACTTTCCTTGCTAGCTTCCAGCTCTGTAGCTAACTTTCCTTGCTAGCTTCCAGCTCCGTAGGCTAACTGTCCTTGCTAGCTTCCAGCTCCGTAGGCTAACTTTCCTTGCTAGCTTCCAGCTCCGTAGGGCTAACTTTCCTTGCTAGCTTCCAGCTCCGTAGGGCTAACTTCCCTTGCTAGCTTACAGCTCCGTAGGGCTAACTTCCCTTGCTAGCTTCCAGCTCCGGAGGGCTAATGTAGGGCTAACTTTCCTTGCTAGCTTCCAGCTCTATAAGCTAACTTTCCTTGCTAGCTTCCAGCTCCGTAGGCTAACTTTCCTTGCAAGCTTCCAGCTCTGTAGGGCTAACTTTCCTTGCTAGCTTCCAGCTCTGTAGGCTAACTTACCTTGCAAGGTTCCAGCTCTGTAGGGCTAACTTTCCTTGCTAGCTTCCAGCTCCGTAGGCTAACTTTCCTTGCTAGCTTCCAGCTCTATAAGCTAACTTTCCTTGCTAGCTTCCAGCTCTGTAGGCTAACTTTCCTTGCTAGCTTCCAGCTCTGTAGGCTAACTTTCCTTGCAAGCTTCCAGCTCTATAAGCTAACTTTCCTTGCTAGCTTCCAGCTCTATAGGCTAACTTTCCTTGCTAGCTTCCAGCTCCGTAGGCTAACTTTCCTTGCTAGCTTCCAGCTCCGTAGGCTAACTTTCCTTGCTAGCTTCCAGCTCCGTAGGCTAACTTTCCTTGCTAGCTTCCAGCTCCGTAGGCTAACTTTCCTTGCTAGCTTCCAGCTCCGTATGCTAACTTTCCTTGCTAGCTTCCAGCTCCGTAGGCTAACTTTCCTTGCTAGCTTCCAGCTCCGTAGGCTAACTTTCCTTGCTAGCTTCCAGCTCCGTATGCTAACTTTCCTTGCTAGCTTCCAGCTCTGTAGCTAACTTTCCTTGCTAGCTTCCAGCTCCGTAGGCTAACTGTCCTTGCTAGCTTCCAGCTCCGTAGGCTAACTTTCCTTGCTAGCTTCCAGCTCCGTAGGGCTAACTTTCCTTGCTAGCTTCCAGCTCCGTAGGGCTAACTTCCCTTGCTAGCTTACAGCTCCGTAGGGCTAACTTCCCTTGCTAGCTTCCAGCTCCGGAGGGCTAATGTAGGGCTAACTTTCCTTGCTAGCTTCCAGCTCCGTAGGCTAACTTTCCTTGCTAGCTTCCAGCTCTGGTTTCAAAGTCAAAGTTCTGGTATTGTGACAACACTGGTGTGTGTGTGTGCGTACGTGTGCGCGTACTGTGTGTGCGTACGTGTGCGCGTACTGTGTGTGTGTGTGTGTGTGTGTGTGTGTGTGTGCTGTGTGTGTGTGTGTACTGTGTGTGTGCGCGCACTGTGTGTGTGTGCGCACTGTGTGTGTGTGTGTGTGTGTGTGCACTGTGTGTGTACTGTGTGTGTGTGTGTGTGTGTGTCGCGTGACTTCAACTGGCAACGCAACACTGAACAGGAGTGTAAGGGTAGGAAGCAAGTTACATAAACAGAGAAGTAAAGTCCCAAGAATGACATGTGGACCAAACACCCCTCACAATATACAGTGGGGAGAACAAGTATTTGATACACTGCCGATTTTGCAGGTTTTCCTACTTACAAAGCATGTAGAGGTCTGTCATTTTTATCATAGGTACACTTCAACTGTGAGAGACGGAATCTAAAACAAAAATCCAGAAAATCACATTGTATGATTTTTAAGTAATTAATTTGCATTTTATTGCATGACATAAGTATTTGATCACCTACCAACCAGTAAGAATTCCGGCTTTCACAGACCTGTTAGTTTTTCTTTAAGAAGCCCTCCTGTTCTCCACTCATTACCTGTATTAACTGCACCTGTTTGAACTCGTTACCTGTATAAAAGACACCTGTCCACACACTCAATCAAACAGACTCCAACCTCTCCACAATGGCCAAGACCAGAGAGCTGTATAAGGACATCAGGGATAAAATTGTAGACCTGCACAAGGCTGGGATGGGCTACAGGACAATAGGCAAGCAGCTTGGTGAGAAGGCAACAACTGTTGGCGCAATTATTAGAAAATGGAAGAAGTTCAAGATGACGGTCAATCACCCTCGGTCTGGGGCTCCATGCAAGATCTCACCTCGTGGGGCATCAATGATCATGAGGAAGGTGAGTTATCAGCCCAGAACTACACGGCAGGACCTGGTCAATGACCTGAAGAGAGCTGGGACCACAGTCTCAAAGAAAACCATTAGTAACACACTACACCGTCATGGATTAAAATCCTGCAGCGCACGCAAGGTCCACCTGCTCAAGCCAGCGCATGTCCAGGCCCGTCTGAAGTTTGCCAATGACCATCTGGATGATCCAGAGGAGGAATGGGAGAAGGTCATGTGGTCTGATGAGACAAAAATAGAGCTTTTTGGTCTAAACTCCACTCGCCGTGTTTGGAGGAAGAAGAAGGATGAGTACAACCCCAAGAACACCATCCCAACCGTGAAGCATGGAGGTGGAAACATCATTCTTTGGGGATGCTTTTCTGCAAAGGGTACAGGATGACTGCACCGTATTGAGGGGAGGATGGATGGGGCCATGTATCGCGAGATCTTGGCCAACAACCTCCTTCCCTCAGTAAGAGCATTGAAGATGGGTCGTGGCTGGGTCTTCCAGCATGACAACGACCCGAAACACACAGCCAGGGCAACTAAGGAGTGGCGCCGTAAGAAGCATCTCAAGGTCCTGGAGTGGCCTAGCCAGTCTCCAGACCTGAACCCAATAGAAAATCTTTGGAGGGAGCTGAAAGTCCGTATTGCCCAGCGACAGCCCCGAAACCTGAAGGATCTGGAGAAGATCTGTATGGAGGAGTGGGCCAAAATCCCTGCTGCAGTGTGTGCAAACCTGGTCAAGAACTACAGGAAACGTATGATCTCTGTAATTGCAAACAAAGGTTTCTGTACCAAATATTAAGATCTGCTTTTCTGATGTATCAAATATTTATGTCATGCAATAAAATGCAAATTAATTACTTAAAAATCATACAATGTGATTTTCTGGATTTTTGTTTTAGATTCCGTCTCTCATAGTTGAAGTGTACCCATGATAGAAATTACAGACCTCTACATGCTTTGTAAGTAGGAAAACCTGCAAAATCGGCAGTGTATCAAATACTTGTTCTCCCCACTGTATATAGATACAATATATAGATACAATATATACACTGCTCCCCTCACAGAGGACGGTCAATGAAGTTGTTGTAGCTATAGATACAATATATATATAGATACAATATATATAGATACAATATATATAGATACAATATATATAGATACAATATATATAGATACAAGATATATAGATACAAGATATAGATATAATACAATATATAGATACAATATATATATAGATACAATATATATATATATATACAATATATAGATACAAGATCTGACTTCACAGCAATAACAATATTTTGACCTGGACTGGAGCAGTCAGCCAGTCTGTCAGCCAGCCAGTCTCAGACAGCCAGCCAGATAGCTAGCCAGCCAGACTCAGTAAGCCAGTCTCAGACAGCCAGCCAGACTCAGACAGCCAGTCTCAGACAGCCAGCCAGATAGCTAGCCAGACAGACTCAGTACGCCAGTCTCAGTCAGCCAGCCAGGCTCAGTCAGCCAGCCAGGCTCAGTCAGCCAGCCAGTCTCAGTCAGCCAGCCAGTCTCAGACAGCCAGCAGGATAGCTAGCCAGCCAGACTCAGTACGCCAGACTCAGTCAGCCAGCCAGATAGCTAGCCAGCCAGACAGCCAACCAGCACGTTTCAGCCAGCCAGTCTCAGACAGCCAGCCAGATAGCTAGCCAGCCAGACTCAGTACGCCAGTCTCAGCCAGCCAGACAGCCAACCAGCAAGTCTCAGTCAGCCAGTCTCAGACAGCCAGCCAGATAGCTAGCCAGCCAGACTCAATAAGCCAGTCTCAGTCAGCCAGCCAGATAGCTAGCCAGCCAGACAGCCAACCAGCACGTTTCAGCCAGCCAGACTCAGTCAGCCAGCCATATAGCTAGCCAGCCATATAGCTAGCCAGTCTCAGTCAGCCAGTCTCAGTCAGCCAGCCAGATAGCTAGCCAGCCAGACAGCCAACCAGTCTCAGACAGCCAGCCATTCTCAGACAGCCAGCCAGTCTCAGTCAGCCAGCCTGCCAGCTAGTCAGACAATCTAAAGAGACATGAATCAGCTTGCTAAGAACATGACACATTCCCAACAGAACATTCCATGCCGACCTCCCAGGGTCATGTGATCTAGTATGGAATCAGGTCAGAGGTCAAGGTTCACACAGTCACAGCCAAGACAGAGAGGGAGGGAAAATAGGAGAGAAAAGAGTAGGGAGGGAGGGAGAGACGGGGGAGGGAGGGAGAGACGGGGGAGGGAGGGAGAGACGGGGGAGGGAGGGAGAGACGCGGGACGGAGGGAGAGACGCGGGACGGAGGGAGAGACGCGGGACGGAGGGAGAGACGCGGGACGGAGGGAGAGACGCGGGACGGAGGGAGAGACGCGGGAGGGAGGGCGGGACGGTAAAGGAGGGAGAGAGAGATTCAGAGGACACTGACATCATACAGACAGAGGTAAGCTCCTGATCTAACCTGTGTATGTCTGAGTACACAGAGAATAGATCTACTGTCTGTCTGTCTGAGTACACAGAGACTAGATCTACTGTCTGTCTGTCTGTCTGTGTACACAGAGAACAGATCTACTGTCTGTCTGAGTACACAGAGAATAGATCTACTGTCTGTCTGTGAGTACACAGAGAACAGATCTACTGTCTGTCTGTCTGTATGTATGTCTGTGTACACAGAGAATAGATCTGTCTGTCTGTCCGAGTACACAGAGAATAGATCTACTGTCTGTCTGAGTACACAGAGAATAGATCTACTGTCTGTCTGTCTGAGTACACAGAGA
>NC_092091.1:94080583-94145583 GCF_045679555.1 Salvelinus alpinus | reverse complement strand
AACTTACAGCTTTTGTCTCTGTCTTGACATTGAATAAATTGAATCTTTGTAGTCGTGCTTTCATCCCATCCGCCATAAAACTTTTATCCGGAGATTGAGCTACGGTAGCTAGCTAACAACTAGCTAACGTTACAGGGCAACGGTTGTTTTTCCTCAGTTGGTTTTGAACGGAACAAAAGTGGACTTTCTTCCTCTTCCTTCGGTCGAAGCGTCCCTCCCGTTAAATGAACCGCTGTTTCTGACCCACCGGTCCTCCGTCCCAAGCTGTCAAATGCGACAATGACGTTTGGAGACCGGGAACGATACTTTGTCTATGACCCCCCCGTGAACGGTCAAAAGACTTGTTCAGATATGAACGAATTCAGATTGTAAGTTAGTTTTTTTTTGATACACATTGCATTTTCTTTAAGGGAAGCAGATTGATCTCTATCCTTCTAACTATCCGGAAGGAAGATAAACAAAGTGTCAAAGCGAGAAACTGCGAGAGAAGTTGAAGACACTAAATCCCATGGATGGGACGTACTATTGATCCAAGCGAGTATCTTCAAGATTGAGTAGCTACATGCCACCTTCTCTGAAGACAAGGTTTGATGAGTAACTGACTGACTGTTTTTCTGTAAATCACTGACTTGTAATTTGAATTTATACACACCAATAAAAACACACAGTATGAAATTGTGGAATAGACTTGGCTACTAAAGTAGTTCGGGAATAGGCTACTTTCAAAATCATGATGGAACTGAGAGTCTGACCTCTCAAGAAGAGGAAATTAAAACAACTTTCAGGAATTAACTTTTATTAAAACACGAATCGCTTTGAAAGTGTTTAACGACGCCACCCGGTGGCACAAAATGTAATGGAATCTCTGTCTCTCATTTCAAAAAGGGGGCTTTATTGGCATGGAAAAACAAGCGTTTTCACTTGCTTTGGCAATCACAAATTAACAATTAAAAAGTGCTCTCTGCCATCCCTCGCTCTCATTCTACAAGTCTATTTGCATACACTTCAGTGACTATTTCACCGGTAAAGTGGACAAACAGAAGTTTAATGACAACATTGAACAGTGAACCAAAATATTTGTGTATTGAATATCTAATAATAAAAGAGAAGGATCGCTGTTTTGAATGTGGTCGAGTTTGTGTGGACGAGGTGGGAAAACTATTGTTATCCATCAATAAGGAAAAGCCACCAGGTATAGACAACCTAGATGGTAAACTATTGAGAATGGTAGCAGACTGTATTACCTCCAGGTATAGACAACCTAGATGCTAAACTATTGAGAATGGTAGCAGACTGTATTACCACCAGGTATAGACAACCTAGATGGGACACTATTGAGAATGGTAGCAGACTGTATTACCACCAGGTATAGACAACCTAGATGGTAAACTATTGAGAATGGTAGCAGACTGTATTACCACCAGGTATAGACAACCTAGATGGTAAACTATTGAGAATGGTAGCAGACTGTATTACCACCAGGTATAGACAACCTAGATGGGAAACTATTGAGAATGGTAGCAGACTGTATTACCTCCAGGTATAGACAACCTAGATGGGAAACTATTGAGAATGGTAGCAGACTGTATTACCACCATGTATAGACAACCAAGATGGTAAACTATTGAGAATGGTAGCAGACTGTATTACCACCAGGTATAGACAACCTAGATGGTAAACTATTGAGAATGGTAGCAGACTGTATTACCACCAGGTATAGACAACCTAGATGGTAAACTATTGAGAATGGTAGCAGACTGTATTACCACCAGGTATAGACAACCTCGATGGTAAACTATTGAGAATGGTAGCAGACCTAAAAATAGCAAAGCACCCTTTTCTGGCTCTAATCAGTTTGCTACCTGCTCTTAGTAAACTGACGGAGAGAATTGTGTTTGACCAAATACAAGGCTATTTTTTGTCTGAGAACAAGTTACCTACTGACTTTCAGCGTGCATATAGAGACGTGTACTGAGTCCGATGATTGGTTAAAATAAACGGATAATAAGATCCTAGCTGGAGCTGTTATTGTGAGGATTTCACTGCAGCCTTCGATGTTATTGATCATAAATTGTTATGGTGTTTACATCACATGGTTGGAGAGTTACTTCTACAATAGAGCCCAGAGAGTGTTGCTCAATGGAAGCTTCTAGAACCTCAGATGTGTACAGTGTGGTAACCCTGGTTTGCCCTCAGAACAGCCTCAATTCGCCGGGGCAGGGACTCTACAAGGTGTCGAAAGCGTTCCACAGGGGATGCTGGCTCATGTTGACTCCAACGCTTCCCACAGTTGTGTCAAAGTTGGCTGGATGTCCTCTGGGTGGTGTACCATTCTAGATACACACAGGAAACTGTTGAGTGTGGAAATCCCAGCAGCGTTGCAGTTCATGACACAATCCGGTGCTCCTGACACCTCCTACCAAACCCCGTTTGTCTATGCCCATTCATCCTCAATGGCATACACACAATCCATGTCTCAATTGTCTCAAGACTTAAAAATCCTTCTTTAACCCGTCTCCTCCCCTTCTTCTACACTGATTGAAGTGGATTTAACAGGTGATATTAATAAGGGATCATAGTTTTTCACCTGGATTCACCTGGTGAGTCTGTCTCCCTCTGTCTGTCTGTGTCTGTCTCTGTCTGTCTGTGTCTGTCTCCCTCTGTCGCCATCTGTCTCCCTCTGTCGCCATCTGTCTCCCTCTGTCGCCATCTGTCTCCCTCTGTCGCCATCTGTCTCCCTCTGTCGCCATCTGTCTCCCTCTGTCGCCATCTGTCTCCCTCTGTTGCTCTCTGTTGCTCTCGGTCTCCCTTTGTCGCTCTCGGTCTCCCTCTGTTGCTCTCTGTTGCTCTCGGTCTCCCTCTGTCGCTCTCGGTCTCCCTTTGTCGCTCTCGGTCTCCCTCTGTCGCTCTCTGTCTCCCTCTGTCGCTCTCTGTCTCCCTCTGTCGCTCTCGGTCTCCCTCTGTTGCTCTCGGTCTCCCTCTGTTGCTCTCTGTCTCTCCCTCGGTCTCTGTCTCTCTCACACCCTCTAATTCCTCTCTCTTTCACACAACCACCATGCTAAGCCGTGTGTGTGTCAGAACAACAGGTGGCTAGGCCACAGTGACATCACCACCAATGAATGAAGGGCACGGGTGGAGGGAGGAGAGAGAGAGACAGAGAGAGGTGTGAGTGAGAGACAGAGAGAGACGAGAGAGAGAGAGAGAGAGAGAGAGAGGAGAGCGAGTGAGTGAGTGAGTGAGAGACAGAGAGAGACGAGAGAGCGAGACAGAGAGAGAGAGAGACAGAGAGAGACGAGAGTGTGAGTGAGAGACAGAGAGAGACGGGAGAGAGAGTGAGAGACAGAGAGAGGTGAGAGAGAGAGAGAGAGAGTGAGAGACAGAGAGAGATGAGAGTGTGAGTGAGTGACAGAGAGAGACGAGAGAGCGCCAAGAATTGGTCAGCACACACACAGACATACACCCTGCCACAGGAAGTGGTCTCCGTGGTACCCTGATCTACATCCTGTTTGATGAACGTTCTACGAGAAGTGTGTGTGTGTTGAAGCGTTCTGTCAGGTTACCGTGATACTGTTTCTAATGTCACACTGCCGCATATCATAACAAATACTGAAGCAGTCGGTCACACACACACACACACACACACACACACACACACACACACACACACACACACACACACACACACACACACACACACACACACACACACACACACACACACACACACACACACCTTGTTGAAACAGACTTTCAGAGGGAGAAACACCCTGGTGTTATTCACTACTTACTATCTCACTTTGCTGTTTTCTACAATTACACACACTCTGCCTCCCTCTCCCCCTCTCCCTCTTCCTCCCCCTCTCCCTCTTCCTCCCCCTCTCCCTCCCTCCCTCTCTCCCCCTATCCTCCCCTCTCCCCCTCTGCCTCCCTCTCCCCCTCTTTCCCCCTCTCCCCCTCTCCCTCCCTCTCTCCTCCTCCCTCCCCCTCCCCCTCTCTCTGTGTGTAATCTGAGCTGTCCATTTTCCTGAACTTTGAACTTCTAATGTGTGAGTGTTCTGTGTCACGTTGCTGATTTTCTAATACAAACACTTCTCAACTCACACACACACACACACACACACACACACACACACACACACACACACACACACACACACACACACACACACACACAGCGTACCTTGGTGCAGTCCTGGCATTGGAAGACGTAGCAGTAACAGAGATGTGTGTCTCGAACCAGACAACCAAAGCTACGCGGTTCCCTGCTGTTGTGGAGTAGCTTGGTGAGGCGGTGCGGCCGGCACTCAAACAACACTGTGTGAGTGTGTGTGAGGGGGTCCCACGGTCGCCTGTCCCTCTCCACCTCCTCCTCCGTCCACACACACCGCACCCACGAGGCGGACACACACAGACACACCGTCTCGTGTCGTCGTGAGGAAACGCTCTCCACTTCCGAAAGTCCACTTCCGGTGTGTGTGTGTCCGGTTCCGGTGCGTGTGTGTCTGGTTCCGGTGCGTGTGTGTCCGGTTCCGGTGTGTGTGTCTCTACTTGCAGGACTTCCAGGCGGCCGACCCCCTACAGCCTTTTCTCTCTCCCCAGGCCGAGGCCTCCCGATCTCAGCCACGACCCAGGGCAGCATGGCCATGGTGGTGAGGGGATGGACCGGGAGACAGCCAACCAGAGTCAGTCTGTATCGAACCTCTTCCTCCTTTCCCTCCTCTTCCTCTGCGGGAGCAGTGTTTCTTCCGAGAGGGGTGAGGTGGAGGGGGGAGGGTGTAGAGGTGAGGGTTGTGTAGGACCATCTGTTAGGGGTGAGGTTAAGGCGGGAGGGGGTGAGGGCTGGGTGAGGATGGGTGTTGAGGGTGAGGGGGGAGGATGACAAGGGGGTGAGGGCTGGGTGAGGATGGGTGTTGGGGGTGAGGGGGGAGGAGGCCAAGGGGGAGGGGATGAGGGCTGAGAAAGAGGTTCTGTTATGGGGGAGAATAAGGGGGGAGGGGGCTAAAGGAGAAGGGAGGGGAGGGGCGGTGTTTGGGGTGAGGGGAAGGGGGGAGGGAGGGGGAGGAATGCTGGGGTGTTGGTCACAGGGCTTGACGTCAAAGTAGAGTCCCTCCATGGCTGTCTGTCTCCTTGGAAGTCCTCTGGTCTATATCTGCTGGGACAACCACAACATTGCACAGAGTTACTGAAAACTGGGACAACCACAACATTGTGCAGAGTTACTGAAGACTAGAACAACCGCAATGTTACATAGAGTTAATGAAGACTGGGACAACAAAAAAACTACACAGAGTTAATGAAGACTGGGACAACAAAAAGACTACACAGAGTTAATTAAGACTGGGACAACAAAAAGACTACACAGAGTTACTGAAGACTGGGACAACCACAACAGAGTTACTGAAGACTGGGACAACCACAACAGAGTTACTGAAGACTGGGACAACCATAACATTACACAGAGTTTCTGAAGTACGTCTGTACTGCAGCCTGTGTGTTATTTTGTGATTAGGACAGTAGTGTAGTAACTCTTGTGGGGGTTAGGGGTGGTAGCTAGTGTCTATCTCTGGATTTCAACACCTGTCTGTTTCTATTTGGGGTTTACATTTCCCACAGCTACATGAGGCCTGACCTACAGGTAACTGCCAGAGTAAAGGAAACACTTGACTAAATGAGGGGATACAAAAGTATATTGAAAGCAGGTGTTTCCACACAGGGTGTGGTTGCTGAGTTCATTAAGCAAATAACATCCCATCATGCTTAGGGGGTCATGTATTAAAATTCCTAGTCGTCCATTATTTAGGCTACCATGGCTGGAAGAAGAGGTCTCAGTGGCTTTGATTTAAAGGGCCCTCAAAGGAGGGCTTAAAGGGTGTGTGTGTGTGTGTGTGTGTGTGTGTGTGTGTGTGTGTGTGTGTGTGTGTGTGTGTGTGTGTGTCAGTCAGTCACCAGTTCTCCACCCAACTGAATACTTATGGGAGATTCTGGAGCGGCGCCTGAGGCAGCGTCTTCACCAAAAACATGGAATTTTTCTGGTGGAAGAATGAGGTCACATCCTTCCAATAGAGTTCCAGACACTTCTAGAATCCATGTCGAGGTGCATTGGAGCTGTTCTGGTTGTTGGTGACCCAACGCCCTGTTAACACACTATATGTTGGTGTTTACATTATTTTGGTGTTTTCATTATTTTAGTGTTTTCATTATTTTGGTGTTTACATTATGTTGGTGTTTTCATTATTTTGATATTTACATTATGTTGGTGTTTCCTTTATGTTGGTGTTTACATTATTTTGGTGTTTACATTATTTTGGTGTTTACATTATGTTGGTGTTTTCATTATTTTGATATTTACATTATGTTGGTGTTTCCTTTATGTTGGTGTTTACATTATTTTGGTGTTTTCATTATTTTGGTGTTTACATTATGTTGGTGTTTTCATTATTTTGATATTTACATTATGTTGGTGTTTCCTTTATGTTGGTGTTTACATTATTTTGGTGTTTACATTATGTTGGTGTTTTCATTATTTTGATGTTTACATTATGTTGGTGTTTCTTTTATTTTGGTGTTTTCATTATGTTGGTGTTTCCTTTATTTTGGTGTTTTCATTATGTTGGTTTTTCCATTATTTTGGTGTTTCCATTATTGTTGTTTCCATTATTGTTGTTTCCATTATTTTGGTATTTACATTACGTTTCCATTATTTTGGTGGGCACACACACCAACTCTTGGTTTGGCGTGTGTGTGTGACCTGCGTAGCCTTCACACACTGACGGTCAGTCAACACACATAAATCCCCATGACACACATCCCGGCTGCCAGCCGTACTGTAGGTCAAACTAGCTGTCTGATTACAACTGGGAATGAGTTACAGTCAGTGACACAAACAACTGACAGTTGAAAACGTTTCATATCACCAGTAAGGTAGGCCTACTGCCCTGCCAACATATCACCAGTAAGATAGGCCTACTGCCCTGCCAACATATCACCAGTAAGGTAGACCTACTGCCCTGCCAACATATCACCAGTAAGATAGGCCTACTGCCCTGCCAACATATCACCAGTAAGATAGGCCTACTGCCCTGCCAACATATCACCAGTAAGATGGACAAGGCCTACTTCACTACCAACTTCTACACAGGGACAAGGCCTACTACACTACCAACTTCTACACAGGGACAAGGCCTACTACACTACCAACTTCTACACGGGGACAAGACCTACTTCACTCCCAACTTCTACACGGGGACAAGGTCTACTACACTACCAACTTCTACACGGGGACAAGGCCTACTACACTACCAACTTCTACACAGGGACAAGGCCTACTACACTAGCAACTTCTACACAGGGACAAGGCCTACTACACTAGCAACTTCTACACAGGGACAAGGCCTACTACACTACCAACTTCTACACAGGGACAAGGCCTACTACACTACCAACTTCTACACAGGGACAAGGCCTACTACACTACCAACTTCTACACAGGGACAAGGCCTACTACACTACCAACTTCTACAAGGCCTACTACATTACCAACTTCTACACAGGGACAAGGACTACTACACTACCAACTTCTACATGGGGACAAGGCCTACTACACTACCAACTTCTACACAAGGACAAGGCCTACTTCACTACCAACTTCTACACAGGTACAAGGCCTACTACACTACCAACTTCTACAAGGCCTACTACACCACCAACTTCTACACAGGGACAAGGCCTACTTCACTACCAACTTCTACACAGGGACAAGGCCTACTACACTACCAACTTCTACACAGGGACAAGGCCTACTACACTACCAACTTCTACACAGGTACAAGGCCTACTACACTACCAACTTCTACAAGGCCTACTACACTACCAACTTCTACACAGGGACAAGGCCTACTTCACTACAAACTTCTACACAGGGACAAGGCCTACTACACTACCAACTTCTACACAGGGACAAGGCCTACTACAATACCAACTTCTACACAGGGACAAGGCCTACTACACTACCAACTTCTACAAGGCCTACTACATTACCAACTTCTACACAGGGACAAGGACTACTACACTACCAACTTCTACATGGGGACAAGGCCTACTACACTACCAACTTCTACACAAGGACAAGGCCTACTTCACTACCAACTTCTACACAGGTACAAGGCCTACTACACTACCAACTTCTACAAGGCCTACTACACCACCAACTTCTACACAGGGACAAGGCCTACTTCACTACCAACTTCTACACAGGGACAAGGCCTACTACACTACCAACTTCTACACAGGGACAAGGCCTACTACACTAACAACTTCTACACAGGTACAAGGCCTACTACACTACCAACTTCTACAAGGCCTACTACACTACCAACTTCTACACAGGGACAAGGCCTACTTCACTACAAACTTCTACACAGGGACAAGGCCTACTACACTACCAACTTCTACACAGGGACAAGGCCTACTACAATACCAACTTCTACACGGGGACAAGGCCTACTTCACTACCAACTTCTACACGGGGACAAGGCCTACTTCACTACCAACCTCTACACAGGTACAAGGCCTACTACACTACCAACTTCTACACAGGGACAAGGCCTACTACACTACCAACTTCTACACAGGGACAAGGCCTACTTCACTACCAACTTCTACACAGGGACAAGGCCTACTTCACTACCAACTTCTACAAGGCCTACTTCACTACCAACTTCTACACAGGGACAAGGCCTACTACACTACCAACTTCTACACAGGGACAAGGACTACTACACTACCAACTTCTACACAGGGACAAGGCCTACTTCTCTACCAACTTCTACACAGGGACAAGGCCTACTACACTACCAACTTCTACACAGGGACAAGGCCTACTACACTACCAACTTCTACACAGGGACAAGGCCTACTACACTACCAACTTATACACAGGGACAAGGCCTACTACACTACCAACTTCTACAAGGTCTACTACACTACCAACTTCTACACAGGGACAAGGCCTACTACACTACCAACTTCTACACGGGGACAAGGCCTACTACACTACCAACTTCTACACGGGGACAAGGCCTACTACACTACCAACTTCTACACGGGGACAAGGCCTACTACACTACCAACTTCTACACGGGGACAAGGCCTACTACACTACCAACTTCTACACGGGGACAAGGCCTACTTCACTACCAACTTCTACACGGGGACAAGGCCTACTTCACTACCAACTTCTACACGGGGACAAGGCCTACTTCACTACCAACTTCTACACAGGGACAAGACCTACTACACTACCAACTTCTACACAGGGACAAGGCCTACTACACTACCAACTTCTACACTGGGACAAGGCCTACTACACTACCAACTTCTACACAGGGACAAGGCCTACTTCACTACCAACTTCTACACAGGGACAAGGCCTACTTCACTACCAACTTCTACAACTTCTACACACATTTGCAACCTTTCGGTTACTAGCCCAACGCTCTAACCACTAAGCTACCCTGCCGCCCCAATAATACACCAAGCTGTGTGTGTGTCTTGCTCAGCTGCGCAAAGGAAACAATGTGTCATTTGGACTCCTTGGAGGAGCTCTCCCTCAAGTTCAACCTTGTTCTACAGCAACACCAAGGTTACGTCGCAAATGGCGCCCTACTCCCTATCTAGTGAACTACTTTTGACCAGAGACCATAGTGGAGCCATTCGGGACGCACACCCCAGACGTGCAGGTGGGGGGGCTAGTCGAGAATAGTTCTCTGGCTAAATGTCAACTGACTGTTCCAACTATACTCATTTTATGGTTTCATTGTTTCAAGCCATACGGATGGAATAAGCGTTGTATTAATACTGCAAAATGGTTTGTTAAAAAGAGAGATGAGGCGCGGATGTACAAACCGCAATCTTAGCACGAAGAAGTGAATTTACCAAATGTTCTATGAAATGATGCTACCTACTTATCAGATAAACAATGAAATACAAAAATAAACATGACCTTCTAACGGTATACAAACAGACATCAATAAACGCAAGCGGAAGGCTACAAGAGGCAAAACGAATCAACAATATCATTTTACGCACGATCGGGATAAATGTACGCACCGTGTCGTACCTTATTAATAAGTTCCGACGTGGGTAAAATAAAGATCATATCAGATGAAGAGGTCCTTATATCAACATCTTCCAGACTTCCACAATGATCTCTGTAACGAACCGACACTTTCCCGGAGCCATACACGGTGCCGTCTCACCTTTTTCCCGGACGCGGCACTTGACTAGCTCGATGTAGGTTACGTGCGGGGCCGATGCGGACGTTGTGGAGAGAGTGTGTGTGGTCCGTGCAGTAAGCCTAACAAACTCAGTCGATGTTTGGTGACAGTCTCTCTCTCTCTCTCACACACACACACACACACACACATAAACGATATTCTGTCAGTGTGGAAGGCCACTCCCCTGAAAGGGATGTATAAATAGAACGCAGGACGACCGCTGTCTCGCGCTCTCTTTTTCTCGCTCGTATCTCTAAACAAGTGCAGAGTACGCTAAAAAAGTTATCAGATTCTTGATCTTTCTCTCTCACACAAACATTTACATAATTTAAATCAGACGCTCTTATCCAGAGTGACTTACAGTAGTTCATTATTGGTCCCCCATTGGGATTCGAACCCACAACCCGGACGTTCCAATCGCCATGCTCTTCACAACGCACGCACGCCAAAAACTGACGCGTTAATTCCGGATATGTGTGCAACAAAAATTCAACATTCACTTTCTGCAACCATTTCTGTTTAGCCGTGTACAGCACACAGTTTGACGCATACGTTTGATAAATAAAAAACGCAGCAGTTTCAATTGGTAAGTTTGTAAAATGTAATGACACTGTCGGTGTGTTCGAAGCGTTAGCAACTTTTGGGTTATTTAAAGGAAACAGGTGAAAAGGCAATCCACGTTAGTTCGAGGTTTCTTCACAGCTGTCTTTGGTCAGAGACCAGAGATACTTGTCTAGGGGAGTAGGTATATTCAGCCAATGACCAGGTCTCTGACCAACACTCCCCAGGTGTCTAGGAGAGTAGGGATATTCAGCCAATGACCAGGTCTCTGACCAACACTCCCCAGGTGTCTAGGGGAGTAGGTATATTCAGCCAATGACCAGGTCTCTGACCAACACTCCCCAGGTGTCTAGGAGAGTAGGGATATTCAGCCAATGACCAGGTCTCTGACCAACACTCCCCAGGTGTCTAGGGGAGTAGGTATATTCAGCCAATGACCAGGTCTCTGACCAACACTCCCCAGGTGTCTAGGGGAGTAGGTATATTCAGCCAATGACCAGGTCTCTGACCAACACTCCCCAGGTGTCTAGGGGAGTAGGTATATTCAGCCAATGACCAGGTCTCTGACCAACACTCCCCAGGTGTCTAGGGGAGTAGGTATATTCAGCCAATGACCAGGTCTCTGACCAACACTCCCCAGGTGTCTAGGGGAGTAGGTATATTCAGCCAATGACCAGGTCTCTGACCAACACTCCCCAGGTGTCTAGGGGAGTAGGTATATTCAGCCAATGACCAGGTCTCTGACCAACACTCCCCAGGTGTCTAGGAGAGTAGGGATATTCAGCCAATGACCAGGTCTCTGACCAACACTCCCCAGGTGTCTAGGAGATATTCAGCCAATGACCAGGTCTCTGACCAACACTCCCCAGGTGTCTAGGAGAGTAGGGATATTCAGCCAATGACCAGGTCTCTGACCAACACTCCCCAGGTGTCTAGGGATATTCAGCCAATGACCAGGTCTCTGACCAACACTCCCCAGGTGTCTAGGAGATATTCAGCCAATGACCCGGTCTCTGACCAACACTCCCCAGGTGTCTAGGAGATATTCAGCCAATGACCAGGTCTCTGACCAACACTCCCCAGGTGTCTAGGGGATATTCAGCCAATGACCAGGTCTCTGACCAACACTCCCCAGGTGTCTAGGAGAGTAGGTATATTCAGCCAATGACCAGGTCTCTGACCAACACTCCCCAGGTGTCTAGGAGAGTAGGGATATTCAGCCAATGACCAGGTCTCTGACCAACACTCCCCAGGTGTCTAGGAGAGTAGGGATATTCAGCCAATGACCAGGTCTCTGACCAACACTCCCCAGGTGTCTAGGGGAGTAGGTATATTCAGCCAATGACCAGGTCTCTGACCAACACTCCCCAGGTGTCTAGGAGAGTAGGGATATTCAGCCAATGACCAGGTCTCTGACCAACACTCCCCAGGTGTCTAGGAGATATTCAGCCAATGACCAGGTCTCTGACCAACACTCCCCAGGTGTCTAGGAGAGTAGGGATATTCAGCCAATGACCAGGTCTCTGACCAACACTCCCCAGGTGTCTAGGGATATTCAGCCAATGACCAGGTCTCTGACCAACACTCCCCAGGTGTCTAGGAGATATTCAGCCAATGACCCGGTCTCTGACCAACACTCCCCAGGTGTCTAGGAGATATTCAGCCAATGACCAGGTCTCTGACCAACACTCCCCAGGTGTCTAGGGGATATTCAGCCAATGACCAGGTCTCTGACCAACACTCCCCAGGTGTCTAGGAGAGTAGGTATATTCAGCCAATGACCAGGTCTCTGACCAACACTCCCCAGGTGTCTAGGAGAGTAGGGATATTCAGCCAATGACCAGGTCTCTGACCAACACTCCCCAGGTGTCTAGGAGAGTAGGGATATTCAGCCAATGACCAGGTCTCTGACCAACACTCCCCAGGTGTCTAGGAGAGTAGGTATATTCAGCCAATGACCAGGTCTCTGACCAACACTCCCCAGGTGTCTAGGAGAGTAGGTATATTCAGCCAATGACCAGGTCTCTGACCAACACTCCCCAGGTGTCTAGGGATATTCAGCCAATGACCCGGTCTCTGACCAACACTCCCCAGGTGTCTAGGGATATTCAGCCAATGACCAGGTCTCTGACCAACACTCCCCAGGTGTCTAGGAGATATTCAGCCAATGACCAGGTCTCTGACCAACACTCCCCAGGTGTCTAGGAGATATTCAGCCAATGACCCGGTCTCTGACCAACACTCCCCAGGTGTCTAGGAGATATTCAGCCAATGACCCGGTCTCTGACCAACACTCCCCAGGTGTCTAGGAGATATTCAGCCAATGACCAGGTCTCTGACCATCACTCCCCAGGTGTCTAGGAGAGTAGGGATATTCAGCCAATGACCAGGTCTCTGACCATCACTCCCCAGGTGTCTAGGAGAGTAGGGATATTCAGCCAATGACCAGGTCTCTGACCAACACTCCCCAGGTGTCTAGGAGAGTAGGTATATTCAGCCAATGACCAGGTCTCTGACCATCACTCCCCAGGTGTCTAGGAGAGTAGGGATATTCAGCCAATGACCAGGTCTCTGACCAACACTCCCCAGGTGTCTAGGGGAGTAGGTATATTCAGCCAATGACCAGGTCTCTGACCAACACTCCCCAGGTGTCTAGGGGAGTAGGTATATTCAGCCAATGACCAGGTCTCTGACCAACACTCCCCAGGTGTCTAGGGGAGTAGGTATATTCAGCCAATGACCAGGTCTCTGACCAACACTCCCCAGGTGTCTAGGGGAGTAGGTATATTCAGCCAATGACCAGGTCTCTGACCAACACTCCCCAGGTGTCTAGGGGAGTAGGTATATTCAGCCAATGACCAGGTCTCTGACCAACACTCCCCAGGTGTCTAGGAGAGTAGGGATATTCAGCCAATGACCAGGTCTCTGACCAACACTCCCCAGGTGTCTAGGAGATATTCAGCCAATGACCAGGTCTCTGACCAACACTCCCCAGGTGTCTAGGAGAGTAGGTATATTCAGCCAATGACCAGGTCTCTGACCAACACTCCCCAGGTGTCTAGGAGAGTAGGGATATTCAGCCAATGACCAGGTCTCTGACCAACACTCCCCAGGTGTCTAGGAGAGTAGGGATATTCAGCCAATGACCAGGTCTCTGACCAACACTCCCCAGGTGTCTAGGAGAGTAGGGATATTCAGCCAATGACCAGGTCTCTGACCAACACTCCCCAGGTGTCTAGGAGAGTAGGTATATTCAGCCAATGACCAGGTCTCTGACCAACACTCCCCAGGTGTCTAGGAGAGTAGGGATATTCAGCCAATGACCAGGTCTCTGACCAACACTCCCCAGGTGTCTAGGGGAGTAGGTATATTCAGCCAATGACCAGGTCTCTGACCAACACTCCCCAGGTGTCTAGGAGAGTAGGGATATTCAGCCAATGACCAGGTCTCTGACCAACACTCCCCAGGTGTCTAGGAGATATTCAGCCAATGACCAGGTCTCTGACCAACACTCCCCAGGTGTCTAGGAGATATTCAGCCAATGACCAGGTCTCTGACCAACACTCCCCAGGTGTCTAGGGGATATTCAGCCAATGACCAGGTCTCTGACCAACACTCCCCAGGTGTCTAGGGATATTCAGCCAATGACCAGGTCTCTGACCAACACTCCCCAGGTGTCTAGGAGATATTCAGCCAATGACCCGGTCTCTGACCAACACTCCCCAGGTGTCTAGGAGATATTCAGCCAATGACCAGGTCTCTGACCAACACTCCCCAGGTGTCTAGGGGATATTCAGCCAATGACCAGGTCTCTGACCAACATTCCCCAGGTGTCTAGGAGAGTAGGTATATTCAGCCAATGACCAGGTCTCTGACCAACACTCCCCAGGTGTCTAGGAGAGTAGGGATATTCAGTCAATGACCAGGTCTCTGACCAACACTCCCCAGGTGTCTAGGAGAGTAGGGATATTCAGCCAATGACCAGGTCTCTGACCAACACTCCCCAGGTGTCTAGGAGAGTAGGTATATTCAGCCAATGACCAGGTCTCTGACCAACACTCCCCAGGTGTCTAGGAGAGTAGGTATATTCAGCCAATGACCAGGTCTCTGACCAACACTCCCCAGGTGTCTAGGGATATTCAGCCAATGACCCGGTCTCTGACCAACACTCCCCAGGTGTCTAGGGATATTCAGCCAATGACCAGGTCTCTGACCAACACTCCCCAGGTGTCTAGGAGATATTCAGCCAATGACCAGGTCTCTGACCAACACTCCCCAGGTGTCTAGGAGATATTCAGCCAATGACCCGGTCTCTGACCAACACTCCCCAGGTGTCTAGGAGATATTCAGCCAATGACCCGGTCTCTGACCAACACTCCCCAGGTGTCTAGGAGAGTAGGGATATTCAGCCAATGACCAGGTCTCTGACCAACACTCCCCAGGTGTCTAGGAGAGTAGGTATATTCAGCCAATGACCAGGTCTCTGACCAACACTCCCCAGGTGTCTAGGAGAGTAGGGATATTCAGCCAATAACCAGGTCTCTGACCAACACTCCCCAGGTGTCTAGGAGAGTAGGTATATTCAGCCAATGACCAGGTCTCTGACCAACACTCCCCAGGTGTCTAGGAGAGTAGGGATATTCAGTCAATGACCAGGTCTCTGACCAACACTCCCCAGGTGTCTAGGAGAGTAGGGATATTCAGCCAATGACCAGGTCTCTGACCAACACTCCCCAGGTGTCTAGGAGAGTAGGTATATTCAGCCAATGACCAGGTCTCTGACCAACACTCCCCAGGTGTCTAGGAGAGTAGGTATATTCAGCCAATGACCAGGTCTCTGACCAACACTCCCCAGGTGTCTAGGGATATTCAGCCAATGACCCGGTCTCTGACCAACACTCCCCAGGTGTCTAGGGATATTCAGCCAATGACCAGGTCTCTGACCAACACTCCCCAGGTGTCTAGGAGATATTCAGCCAATGACCAGGTCTCTGACCAACACTCCCCAGGTGTCTAGGAGATATTCAGCCAATGACCCGGTCTCTGACCAACACTCCCCAGGTGTCTAGGAGATATTCAGCCAATGACCCGGTCTCTGACCAACACTCCCCAGGTGTCTAGGAGATATTCAGCCAATGACCAGGTCTCTGACCATCACTCCCCAGGTGTCTAGGAGAGTAGGGATATTCAGCCAATGACCAGGTCTCTGACCAACACTCCCCAGGTGTCTAGGAGAATAGGTATATTCAGCCAATGACCAGGTCTCTGACCAACACTCCCCAGGTGTCTAGGAGAGTAGGGATATTCAGCCAATAACCAGGTCTCTGACCAACACTCCCCAGGTGTCTAGGGGAGTAGGTATATTCAGCCAATGACCAGGTCTCTGACCAACACTCCCCAGGTGTCTAGGAGAGTAGGGATATTCAGCCAATGACCAGGTCTCTGACCAACACTCCCCAGGTGTCTAGGGGAGTAGGTATATTCAGCCAATGACCAGGTCTCTGACCAACACTCCCCAGGTGTCTAGGAGAGTAGGGATATTCAGCCAATGACCAGGTCTCTGACCAACACTCCCCAGGTGTCTAGGGGAGTAGGTATATTCAGCCAATGACCAGGTCTCTGACCAACACTCCCCAGGTGTCTAGGGGAGTAGGTATATTCAGCCAATGACCAGGTCTCTGACCAACACTCCCCAGGTGTCTAGGGGAGTAGGTATATTCAGCCAATGACCAGGTCTCTGACCAACACTCCCCAGGTGTCTAGGGGAGTAGGTATATTCAGCCAATGACCAGGTCTCTGACCAACACTCCCCAGGTGTCTAGGGGAGTAGGTATATTCAGCCAATGACCAGGTCTCTGACCAACACTCCCCAGGTGTCTAGGAGAGTAGGGATATTCAGCCAATGACCAGGTCTCTGACCAACACTCCCCAGGTGTCTAGGAGATATTCAGCCAATGACCAGGTCTCTGACCAACACTCCCCAGGTGTCTAGGAGAGTAGGGATATTCAGCCAATGACCAGGTCTCTGACCAACACTCCCCAGGTGTCTAGGGATATTCAGCCAATGACCAGGTCTCTGACCAACACTCCCCAGGTGTCTAGGAGATATTCAGCCAATGACCCGGTCTCTGACCAACACTCCCCAGGTGTCTAGGAGATATTCAGCCAATGACCAGGTCTCTGACCAACACTCCCCAGGTGTCTAGGGGATATTCAGCCAATGACCAGGTCTCTGACCAACACTCCCCAGGTGTCTAGGAGAGTAGGTATATTCAGCCAATGACCAGGTCTCTGACCAACACTCCCCAGGTGTCTAGGAGAGTAGGGATATTCAGCCAATGACCAGGTCTCTGACCAACACTCCCCAGGTGTCTAGGAGAGTAGGGATATTCAGCCAATGACCAGGTCTCTGACCAACACTCCCCAGGTGTCTAGGGGAGTAGGTATATTCAGCCAATGACCAGGTCTCTGACCAACACTCCCCAGGTGTCTAGGAGAGTAGGGATATTCAGCCAATGACCAGGTCTCTGACCAACACTCCCCAGGTGTCTAGGAGATATTCAGCCAATGACCAGGTCTCTGACCAACACTCCCCAGGTGTCTAGGAGAGTAGGGATATTCAGCCAATGACCAGGTCTCTGACCAACACTCCCCAGGTGTCTAGGGATATTCAGCCAATGACCAGGTCTCTGACCAACACTCCCCAGGTGTCTAGGAGATATTCAGCCAATGACCCGGTCTCTGACCAACACTCCCCAGGTGTCTAGGAGATATTCAGCCAATGACCAGGTCTCTGACCAACACTCCCCAGGTGTCTAGGGGATATTCAGCCAATGACCAGGTCTCTGACCAACACTCCCCAGGTGTCTAGGAGAGTAGGTATATTCAGCCAATGACCAGGTCTCTGACCAACACTCCCCAGGTGTCTAGGAGAGTAGGGATATTCAGCCAATGACCAGGTCTCTGACCAACACTCCCCAGGTGTCTAGGAGAGTAGGGATATTCAGCCAATGACCAGGTCTCTGACCAACACTCCCCAGGTGTCTAGGAGAGTAGGTATATTCAGCCAATGACCAGGTCTCTGACCAACACTCCCCAGGTGTCTAGGAGAGTAGGTATATTCAGCCAATGACCAGGTCTCTGACCAACACTCCCCAGGTGTCTAGGGATATTCAGCCAATGACCCGGTCTCTGACCAACACTCCCCAGGTGTCTAGGGATATTCAGCCAATGACCAGGTCTCTGACCAACACTCCCCAGGTGTCTAGGAGATATTCAGCCAATGACCAGGTCTCTGACCAACACTCCCCAGGTGTCTAGGAGATATTCAGCCAATGACCCGGTCTCTGACCAACACTCCCCAGGTGTCTAGGAGATATTCAGCCAATGACCCGGTCTCTGACCAACACTCCCCAGGTGTCTAGGAGATATTCAGCCAATGACCAGGTCTCTGACCATCACTCCCCAGGTGTCTAGGAGAGTAGGGATATTCAGCCAATGACCAGGTCTCTGACCAACACTCCCCAGGTGTCTAGGGGAGTAGGTATATTCAGCCAATGACCAGGTCTCTGACCAACACTCCCCAGGTGTCTAGGGGAGTAGGTATATTCAGCCAATGACCAGGTCTCTGACCAACACTCCCCAGGTGTCTAGGGGAGTAGGTATATTCAGCCAATGACCAGGTCTCTGACCAACACTCCCCAGGTGTCTAGGGGAGTAGGTATATTCAGCCAATGACCAGGACTCTGACCAACACTCCCCAGGTGTCTAGGGGAGTAGGTATATTCAGCCAATGACCAGGTCTCTGACCAACACTCCCCAGGTGTCTAGGAGAGTAGGGATATTCAGCCAATGACCAGGTCTCTGACCAACACTCCCCAGGTGTCTAGGAGATATTCAGCCAATGACCAGGTCTCTGACCAACACTCCCCAGGTGTCTAGGAGAGTAGGTATATTCAGCCAATGACCAGGTCTCTGACCAACACTCCCCAGGTGTCTAGGAGAGTAGGGATATTCAGCCAATGACCAGGTCTCTGACCAACACTCCCCAGGTGTCTAGGAGAGTAGGGATATTCAGCCAATGACCAGGTCTCTGACCAACACTCCCCAGGTGTCTAGGAGAGTAGGGATATTCAGCCAATGACCAGGTCTCTGACCAACACTCCCCAGGTGTCTAGGAGAGTAGGTATATTCAGCCAATGACCAGGTCTCTGACCAACACTCCCCAGGTGTCTAGGAGAGTAGGGATATTCAGCCAATGACCAGGTCTCTGACCAACACTCCCCAGGTGTCTAGGGGAGTAGGTATATTCAGCCAATGACCAGGTCTCTGACCAACACTCCCCAGGTGTCTAGGAGAGTAGGGATATTCAGCCAATGACCAGGTCTCTGACCAACACTCCCCAGGTGTCTAGGAGATATTCAGCCAATGACCAGGTCTCTGACCAACACTCCCCAGGTGTCTAGGAGATATTCAGCCAATGACCAGGTCTCTGACCAACACTCCCCAGGTGTCTAGGGGATATTCAGCCAATGACCAGGTCTCTGACCAACACTCCCCAGGTGTCTAGGGATATTCAGCCAATGACCAGGTCTCTGACCAACACTCCCCAGGTGTCTAGGAGATATTCAGCCAATGACCCGGTCTCTGACCAACACTCCCCAGGTGTCTAGGAGATATTCAGCCAATGACCAGGTCTCTGACCAACACTCCCCAGGTGTCTAGGGGATATTCAGCCAATGACCAGGTCTCTGACCAACATTCCCCAGGTGTCTAGGAGAGTAGGTATATTCAGCCAATGACCAGGTCTCTGACCAACACTCCCCAGGTGTCTAGGAGAGTAGGGATATTCAGTCAATGACCAGGTCTCTGACCAACACTCCCCAGGTGTCTAGGAGAGTAGGGATATTCAGCCAATGACCAGGTCTCTGACCAACACTCCCCAGGTGTCTAGGAGAGTAGGTATATTCAGCCAATGACCAGGTCTCTGACCAACACTCCCCAGGTGTCTAGGAGAGTAGGTATATTCAGCCAATGACCAGGTCTCTGACCAACACTCCCCAGGTGTCTAGGGATATTCAGCCAATGACCCGGTCTCTGACCAACACTCCCCAGGTGTCTAGGGATATTCAGCCAATGACCAGGTCTCTGACCAACACTCCCCAGGTGTCTAGGAGATATTCAGCCAATGACCAGGTCTCTGACCAACACTCCCCAGGTGTCTAGGAGATATTCAGCCAATGACCCGGTCTCTGACCAACACTCCCCAGGTGTCTAGGAGATATTCAGCCAATGACCCGGTCTCTGACCAACACTCCCCAGGTGTCTAGGAGATATTCAGCCAATGACCAGGTCTCTGACCATCACTCCCCAGGTGTCTAGGAGAGTAGGGATATTCAGCCAATGACCAGGTCTCTGACCAACACTCCCCAGGTGTCTAGGAGAGTAGGTATATTCAGCCAATGACCAGGTCTCTGACCAACACTCCCCAGGTGTCTAGGAGAGTAGGGATATTCAGCCAATAACCAGGTCTCTGACCAACACTCCCCAGGTGTCTAGGGGAGTAGGTATATTCAGCCAATGACCAGGTCTCTGACCAACACTCCCCAGGTGTCTAGGAGAGTAGGGATATTCAGCCAATGACCAGGTCTCTGACCAACACTCCCCAGGTGTCTAGGAGATATTCAGCCAATGACCAGGTCTCTGACCAACACTCCCCAGGTGTCTAGGAGAGTAGGGATATTCAGCCAATGACCAGGTCTCTGACCAACACTCCCCAGGTGTCTAGGGATATTCAGCCAATGACCAGGTCTCTGACCAACACTCCCCAGGTGTCTAGGAGATATTCAGCCAATGACCCGGTCTCTGACCAACACTCCCCAGGTGTCTAGGGATATTCAGCCAATGACCAGGTCTCTGACCAACACTCCCCAGGTGTCTAGGAGAGTAGGGATATTCAGCCAATGACCAGGTCTCTGACCAACACTCCCCAGGTGTCTAGGAGATATTCAGCCAATGACCCGGTCTCTGACCAACACTCCCCAGGTGTCTAGGGGATATTCAGCCAATGACCCGGTCTCTGACCAACACTCCCCAACACAACATCACTGAGTATCACTCTTCATATTTTCAAGCATCATGTTATTGGTATGCTTGTCATCAACAAGGGAGTTTTTTTAGGATAAAAAGAAAAGGGAATATAGGCAAAATCCTAGAGAAAAACCTGGTTGTCTGCTTTCCAATAGACTTGGGAGACAAATTCACCTTTTAGGCTGGGTTTCTTTACAGCACTTTGAGATATCAGCTGATGTACGAAGGGCTATATAAATACATTTGATTGATTGAATAACCTAAAAACACAAGGCCAAATCTACACTGGAGTTGCTTAGCAAGACGGCATTGAGTGTTCCGGAGTTGCCTAGTTACAGATTTGACTGTTCAACAACCAGCTTGAAGAATTTGAATAATGAGCTAATATTGTACAATCCAGGTGTGTAAAGCTCTTAGAGACTTACCCAAAAAGACTCCCAGCTGTAATGACTCTTAGAGACTTACCCAGGAAGACTCCCAGCTGTAATCACTCTTAGGGACTTACCCAGGAAGACTCCCAGCTGTAATCACTCTTAGGGACTTACCCAGGAAGACTCCCAGCTGTAATGACTGAGAGACTTACCCAGGAAGACTCCCAGCTGTAATGACTCTTAGAGACTTACCCAAGAAGACTCCCAGCTGTAATGACTCTTAGAGACTTACCCAGGAAGACTCCCAGCTGTATTCGTTTCCAAGGCGAGTCTAACATGTATTGACTCCGGGAGCTGAACACTTGTCAGAGTGTTTTATTTTAAATTAATTTGTAATAAATGTTAGTTTCCCCCTTACTACTTTGAGAGTATTTTGTGTAGATTGTTGACCAAAAAAAAAAAGACAATTCAATCCATTTTATTTCCTCTTTGTAACAACAAAATGTGTAAAAAAGACAAGGGGGTGTGAATACTTTCTGAAGGCACTAATATACACAACAACTGAAGTATTATATAGTATAGTATATATATATGTATAGTATTATATTATATATAATGTGAATAAATGATAGTTAATAAGTGATCAGCAGTACTGGACAGTCACTACCTTCATGGGACTTGTATTAGTTGTTTTATACAGTGTTACAGCATTCAACCCACAATGCAATGGGCATTTAATGTAAAAAAAAAAAGTACAAATAATAAGTAATCGAAACAGAAAATCAGAAAGTATCAATCACTTAGTAGGCGGCCTGGAACGCACCCGTAATCTGACAGGACTATAACACAGGCTCTGGAACGCACCCGTAATCTGACAGGACTATAACACAGGCTTTGGAATTTACACAGGAATGACATCATTAAAATCTCTCGTTATATAAGTTTTCAAATGTACACATTCTGTTTTTCATATTACACATTTTAAAATATCTATACTCCAGGCAGATTGCAGTCAAAAGTATTGGTGGATATTACAAATTAATTACTATTACAAATGAACAGGTTTTTATTTTCAAAATCACATCTTTGTTGTTGTTGAATCGTTACGTCGTAATGGTTACAGAGGAGGCTGGTTATTAAGGAGGAGCAGTAGAATCAGTATTATAAAAAACAATTTATTTCACCTTTATTTTACTAGGCAAGTCAATTAAGAACAAATTATTATTTACAATGACGGCCTAACAGCGGCCGAACCCGGACGACGCTGGGCCAATCGTGCGCCGCCCTATGGGACCTCCCAATCACGGTCCGTTGTGATACAGCCTGGAATCGAACCAGGGTCTGTAGAGATGACTCTAGCACTGAGATGCAGTGACTTAGACTGCATCACTTGGGAGCCCAGTAGTAGTACTCCAGGATGGTTGGAGTTAAAACCTACAGGAGGGTTGGAGTTAAAACCTACAGGAGGGTTTCTCTCCAGGAACAGGGTTGGTGTTAAAACCTACAGGAGGGTCTCTCTCCAGGAACAGGGTTGGAGTTAAAACCTACAGAAGGGTATCTCTCTCCAGGAACAGGGTTGGAGTTAAAACCTACAGGAGGGTTGGAGTTAAAACCTACAGGAGGGTATCTCTCCAGGAACAGGGTTGGAGTTAAAACCTACAGGAGGGTATCTCTCCAGGAACAGGGTTGGAGTTAAAACCTATAGGAGGGTCTCTCTCCAGGAACAGGGTTGGAGTTAAAACCTACAGGAGGGTATCTCTCTCCAGGAACAGGGTTGGAGTTAAAACCTACAGGAGGGTTGGAGTTAAAACCTACAGGAGGGTCTCTCTCCAGGAACAGGGTTGGAGTTAAAACCTACAGGAGGGTTTCTCTCCAGGAACAGGGTTGGAGTTAAAACCTACAGGAGGGTTTCTCTCCAGGAACAGGGTTGGAGTTAAAACCTACAGGAGGGTTTCTCTCCAGGAACAGGGTTGGAGTTAAAACCTACAGAAGGGTATCTCTCTCCAGGAACAGGGTTGGAGTTAAAACCTACAGGAGGGTTGGAGTTAAAACCTACAGGAGGGTATCTCTCCAGGAACAGGGTTGGAGTTAAAACCTACAGGAGGGTATCTCTCCAGGAACAGGGTTGGAGTTAAAACCTATAGGAGGGTCTCTCTCCAGGAACAGGGTTGGAGTTAAAACCTACAGGAGGGTATCTCTCTCCAGGAACAGGGTTGGAGTTAAAACCTACAGGAGGGTTGGAGTTAAAACCTACAGGAGGGTCTCTCTCCAGGAACAGGGTTGGAGTTAAAACCTACAGGAGGGTTTCTCTCCAGGAACAGGGTTGGAGTTAAAACCTACAGGAGGGTTTCTCTCCAGGAACAGGGTTGGAGTTAAAACCTACAGGAGGGTTTCTCTCCAGGAACAGGGTTGGAGTTAAAACCTACAGGAGGGTCTCTCTCCAGGAACAGGGTTGGAGTTAAAACCTAAGACTTCTACAATGTGTGTGAGTTCTAGAATGTGTGTGAGTTCTACAATGTGTGTGTGTGAATGTGTGTGTGTGTGTGTGAGTTCTAGAATGTGTGTGTGTGTGTGTGTGAGTTCTAGAATGTGTGTGAGTTCTACAATGTGTGTGTGTGAGTTCTAGAATGCGTGTGTGACTTCCACAATGTTTGTGTGTGACTTCTACAATGTGTGTGTGTGACTTCTACAATGTGTGTGTGTGACTTCTACAATGTGTGTGTGTGACTTCTACAATGTGTGTGTGTGACTTCTACAATGTGTGTGTGTGACTTCTAGAATGTGTGTGTGACTTCTAGAATGTGTGTGTGTGACTTCTAGAATGTGTGTGTGTGACTTCTAGAATGTGTGTGTGTGTGAGTTCTAGAATGTGTGTGTGTGAGTTCTAGAATGTGTGTGTGTGAGTTCTAGAATGTGTGTGTGTGAGTTCTAGAATGTGTGTGTGTGACTTCTACAATGTGTGTGTGTGACTTCTACAATGTGTGAAAGGGAATCTTGATCAGGAAGTCAAACCAGCGCTGGTCTTTGTGTTACAAGCCACTGATGTGTGTTACTCAGGCTTGGACAGCAGGTTATTCTTCTGGGGCTGGAAGAAGTCCTCGATGATGGCATTAACCAAGGCATCTAACTCTTTCTGTAAACCTTTAACATCACTGAGACACAGAGAGAGATGGAGGAGGAGGAGAGAGATGGGAGGGATGGAGGAAGAGAGATGGAGGGAGGAGGGGGAGAGAGATGGAGGGGAGGAGGGGGAGAGAGATGGAGGGAGGAGGGGGAGAGAGATGAGAGGGAGGAGGGGGAGAGAGATGGAGGGAGGAGGGGGAGAGAGATGAGAGGGATGGAGGAAGAGAGATGGAGGGAGGAGGGGGAGAGAGATGGAGGGAGGAGGGGGAGAGAGATGAGAGGGATGGAGGAAGAGAGATGGAGGGAGGAGGAGGAGAGAGATGGGAGGGAGGAGGGGGAGAGAGATGGAGGAGGAGGGGGAGAGAGATGGAGGGAGGAGGGGGAGAGAGATGGGAGGGAGGAGGGGGAGAGAGATGGAGGAGGAGAGAGAGATGGAAAGAGTTAAGTTTCACATCTGCTACAGCACTGCTGTGTGTGTGTTTATACCTGTTGCCGGGGGCAGCACACAGCTCAGTGTAGTATATAGTGTGTTTATACCTGTTGCCGGGGGCAGCACACAGCTCAGTGTAGTATATAGTGTGTTTATACCTGTTGCCGGGGGCAGCACACAGCTCAGTGTAGTATATAGTGTGTTTTATACCTGTTGCCGGGGGCAGCACACAGCTCAGTGTAGTATATAGTGTGTTTATACCTGTTGCCGGGGGCAGCACACAGCTCAGTGTAGTATATAGTGTGTTTTATACCTGTTGCCGGGGGCAGCACACAGCTCAGTGTAGTATATAGTGTGTTTTATACCTGTTGCCGGGGGCAGCACACAGCTCAGTGTAGTATATAGTGTGTTTATACCTGTTGCCGGGGGCAGCACACAGCTCAGTGTAGTATATAGTGTGTTTATACCTGTTGCCGGGGGCAGCACACAGCTCAGTGTAGTATATAGTGTGTTTATACCTGTTGCCGGGGGCAGCACACAGCTCAGTGTAGTATATAGTGTGTTTATACCTGTTGCCGGGGGCAGCACACAGCTCAGTGTAGTATATAGTGTGTTTATACCTGTTGCCGGGGGCAGCACACAGCTCAGTGTAGTATATAGTGTGTTTATACCTGTTGCCGGGGGCAGCACACAGCTCAGTGTAGTATATAGTGTGTTTATACCTGTTGCCGGGGGCAGCACACAGCTCAGTGTAGTACTTGATCTTGGGTTCCGTTCCGCTGGTCCTCATGGTGGCCACGCCCCCGTTAGAGAAACTAAAGGTGATCATCTGACTACTGGTGGAGGAGGGGAGGACCTGGGGGGGAGAGATTAAAGGTGACCATCTGACTACTGGTGGAGGAGGGGAGGACCTGGGGGGGAGAGATTAAAGGTGACCATCTGACTACTGGTGGAGGAGGGGAGGACCTGGGGGGGAGAGATTAAAGGTGACCATCTGACTACTGGTGGAGGAGGGGAGGACCTGGGGGGAGAGATTAAAGGTGACCATCTGACTACTGGTGGAGGAGGGGAGGACCTGGGGGGAGAGATTAAAGGTGACCATCTGACTACTGGTGGAGGAGGGGAGGACCTGGGGGGAGAGATTAAAGGTGACCATCTGACTACTGGTGGAGGAGGGGAGGACCTGGGGGGAGAGATTAAAGGTGACCATCTGACTACTGGTGGAGGAGGGGAGGACCTGGGGGGGAGAGATTAAAGGTGACCATCTGACTACTGGTGGAGGAGGGGAGGACCTGGGGGGGAGAGATTAAAGGTGACCATCTGACTACTGGTGGAGGAGGGGAGGACCTGGGGGGAGAGATTAAAGGTGATCATCTGACTACTGGTGGAGGAGGGGAGGACCTGGGGGGGAGATTAAAGGTGATCATCTGACTACTGGTGGAGGAGGGGAGGACCTGGGGGGAGAGATTAAAGGTGATCATCTGACTACTGGTGGAGGAGGGGAGGACCTGGGGGGAGAGATTAAAGGTGATCATCTGACTACTGGTGGAGGAGGGGAGGACCTGGGGGGGAGATTAAAGGTGACCATCTGACTACTGGTGGAGGAGGGGAGGACCTGGGGGGGGAGATTAAAGGTGACCATCTGACTACTGGTGGAGGAGGGGAGGACCTTGGGGGGAGAGATTAAAGGTGACCATCTGACTACTGGTGGAGGAGGGGAGGACCTGGGGGGGAGAGATTAAAGGTGATCATCTGACTACTGGTGGAGGAGGGGAGGACCTGGGGGGAGAGATTAAAGGTGACCATCTGACTACTGGTGGAGGAGGGGAGGACCTGGGGGGGAGAGATTAAAGGTGATCATCTGACTACTGGTGGAGGAGGGGAGGACCTGGGGGGAGAGATTAAAGGTGATCATCTGACTACTGGTGGAGGAGGGGAGGACCTGGGGAGAGATTAAAGGTGACCATCTGACTACTGGTGGAGGAGGGGAGGACCTGGGGGGGGAGATTAAAGGTGACCATCTGACTACTGGTGGAGGAGGGGAGGACCTGGGGGGAGAGATTAAAGGTGATCATCTGACTACTGGTGGAGGAGGGGAGGACCTGGGGAGAGATTAAAGGTGACCATCTGACTACTGGTGGAGGAGGGGAGGACCTGGGGGGGAGAGATTAAAGGTGATCATCTGACTACTGGTGGAGGAGGGGAGGACCTGGGGGGAGAGATTAAAGGTGATCATCTGACTACTGGTGGAGGAGGGGAGGACCTGGGGAGAGATTAAAGGTGACCATCTGACTACTGGTGGAGGAGGGGAGGACCTGGGGGGGAGATTAAAGGTGACCATCTGACTACTGGTGGAGGAGGGGAGGACCTGGGGGGGGAGATTAAAGGTGACCATCTGACTACTGGTGGAGGAGGGGAGGACCTGGGGGGGAGAGATTAAAGGTGACCATCTGACTACTGGTGGAGGAGGGGAGGACCTGGGGAGAGAGATTAAAGGTGACCATCTGACTACTGGTGGAGGAGGGGAGGACCTGGGGGGAGAGATTAAAGGTGACCATCTGACTACTGGTGGAGGAGGGGAGGACCTGGGGGGAGAGATTAAAGGTGATCATCTGACTACTGGTGGAGGAGGGGAGGACCTGGGGGGGAGAGATTAAAGGTGACCATCTGACTACTGGTGGAGGAGGGGAGGACCTGGGGGGAGAGATTAAAGGTGAACATCTGACTACTGGTGGAGGAGGGGAGGACCTGGGGGGGGAGATTAAAGGTGACCATCTGACTACTGGTGGAGGAGGGGAGGACCTGGGGGGGAGAGATTAAAGGTGACCATCTGACTACTGGTGGAGGAGGGGAGGACCTGGGGGGGAGAGATTAAAGGTGACCATCTGACTACTGGTGGAGGAGGGGAGGACCTGGGGAGAGATTAAAGGTGACCATCTGACTACTGGTGGAGGAGGGGAGGACCTGGGGGGGAGAGATTAAAGGTGACCATCTGACTACTGGTGGAGGAGGGGAGGACCTGGGGGGGAGAGATTAAAGGTGACCATCTGACTACTGGTGGAGGAGGGGAGGACCTGGGGAGGAGAGATTAAAGGTGACCATCTGACTACTGGTGGAGGAGGGGAGGACCTGGGGGGAGAGATTAAAGGTGACCATCTGACTACTGGTGGAGGAGGGGAGGACCTGGGGGGGAGAGATTAAAGGTGACCATCTGACTACTGGTGGAGGAGGGGAGGACCTGGGGAGGAGAGATTAAAGGTGACCATCTGACTACTGGTGGAGGAGGGGAGGACCTGGGGGGAGAGATTAAAGGTGATCATCTGACTACTGGTGGAGGAGGGGAGGACCTGGGGGGAGAGATTAAAGGTGACCATCTGACTACTGGTGGAGGAGGGGAGGACCTGGGGGGGAGAGATTAAAGGTGATCATCTGACTACTGGTGGAGGAGGGGAGGACCTGGGGAGAGATTAAAGGTGACCATCTGACTACTGGTGGAGGAGGGGAGGACCTGGGGAGAGATTAAAGGTGATCATCTGACTACTGGTGGAGGAGGGGAGGACCTGGGGGGAGAGATTAAAGGTGATCATCTGACTACTGGTGGAGGAGGGGAGGACCTGGGGGGAGATTAAAGGTGACCATCTGACTACTGGTGGAGGAGGGGAGGACCTGGGGGGAGAGATTAAAGGTGACCATCTGACTACTGGTGGAGGAGGGGAGGACCTGGGGGGGAGAGATTAAAGGTGATCATCTGACTACTGGTGGAGGAGGGGAGGACCTGGGGGGGAGAGATTAAAGGTGACCATCTGACTACTGGTGGAGGAGGGGAGGACCTGGGGGGGAGAGATTAAAGGTGACCATCTGACTACTGGTGGAGGAGGAGAGGACCTGGGGGGAGAGATTAAATGTCACCATCTGACTACTGGTGGAGGAGGGGAGGACCTGGGGGGGAGAGATTAAAGGTGACCATCTGACTAGAACTGGGAAGTGGGGGAGAAAGAGAGGTGGAGGTAGAGAGGGAGGTAGAGAGAGTGTGTGTAACAGAGTGTTTATCTCCTCACAGCCTTGTTGTCTGCCTGGCTGCTGTCGTATCCCGTCGTGAGGTCTCGTACAGCGGTGATGGCGACGCCTCCACACTGCCTGGGGTACGACACATCCTCCCGGTCCTGGTTACAGTAGTGACGCAGCCGGTCAAACATGGCCCGGATCACTTCCTGGTCGTGACAGATGAAGTAGGAGTTCTTCGTGAGGTGGTACCCATACCTGGAGGAGAGGAGGGGGGGGAGGGGAGAGAGGGAGATAGAGAGAGGAGAGGGGGAGGGAGGGGGAAAAGAGGGGGAGGGAGGGGGAGAGGAGAGGGGGAGGGAGGGAGGGGGAGAGGGGGGGAGAGGAGAGGGGGAGGGAGGGAGGGGGGGGGGAGGGGGAGGGGGGAGAGGAGGGGAGGAGAGAGAGAGAGGAGAAAGTTACTATGTAATGTACTCTGCTCTGGAAAATACATTTTCTATACATACATATCTAACATAACGGTCAAATAAATATCTGGTGAGGTGTGTCTGCGTGAGGTGTGTGTGTGTGTGTGTGTCTGCGTGAGGTGTGTGTGTGTGTGTGTGTGTCTGCATGAGGTGTGTGTGTGTGTCTGCATGAGGTGTGTGTGTCTGCGTGAGGGGTGTGTGTCTGTGTGAGGGGTGTGTGTGTAACTCACTCCTTGTAGATAGCAGTGAGTTGTTGTGACAGCGTGATGTTCTTCGCGGCCAGGTATGATGTCATTTCCCCTGCGATGGCGGCCGCACTGACCCCATCTTTATCCAGCACGGCAGAACCACACATGTACCCTGCAACACACACAACGAGGAAGAACACAGGAAGTCATTTAAACCCCACTAAACCGTAGTCTGGCTGGTCCAGTGAAGGACACAGGAAGTAATTTAAACCCCACTAAACCGTAGTCTGGCTGGTCCAGTGGTGAAGGACACAGGAAGTCATTTAAACCCCACTAAACCGTAGTTTGGCTGGTCCGGTGGTGAAGAACACAGGAAGTCATTTAAACCCCACTAAACCGTAGTCTGGCTGGTCCAGTGGTGAAGGACACAGGAAGTCATTTAAACCCCACTAAACCGTAGTCTGGCTGGTCCAGTGAAGGACACAGGAAGTCATTTAAACCCCACTAAACCGTAGTCTGGCTGGTCCAGTGAAGGACACAGGAAGTCATTTAAATCCCACTAAACCGTAGTTTGGCTGGTCCGGTGGTGAAGGACACAGGAAGTCATTTAAACCCCACTAAACCGTAGTCTGGCTGGTCCAGTGGTGAAGGACACAGGAAGTCATTTAAACCCCACTAAACCGTAGTTTGGCTGGTCCGGTGGTGAAGGACACAGGAAGTCATTTAAACCCCACTAAACCGTGGTCTGCCTGGTCCGGTGGTGAAGGCCACAGGAAGTCATTTAAACCCCACTAAACCGTAGTCTGGCTGGTCCGGTGGTAAAGGACACAGGAAGTAATTTAAACCCCACTAAACCGTAGTCTGGCTGGTCCGGTGGTGAAGGACACAGGAAGTCATTTAAACCCCACTAAACCGTAGTCTGGCTGGTCCGGTGGTGAAGGACACAGGAAGTCATTTAAACCCCACTAAACCGTAGTTTGGCTGGTCCGGTGGTGAAGGACACAGGAAGTCATTTAAACCCCACTAAACCGTAGTCTGGCTGGTCCAGTGAAGGACACAGGAAGTCATTTAAACCCCACTAAACCGTAGTCTGGCTGGTCCAGTGAAGGACACAGGAAGTCATTTAAATCCCACTAAACCGTAGTCTGGCTGGTCCGGTGGTGAAGGACACAGGAAGTCATTTAAATCCCACTAAACCGTAGTCTGGCTGGTCCGGTGGTGAAGGACACAGGAAGGTGTGAAAGGTTTAAATAGAGAATGTGTAGTAACCTGGTATATTTATGTTTACCAATAGATGGCAGTATTGACTCAAGACGGGGGTTTGCTTCCCGCTATCCGTAGCTATTTCCTATGTCTGCCTATTTAACTATGATTAAGAAAGCTTCAGGTAGTTTAAGCCAGGTGCATAAGATAATGTAAAATCTAAGTTACAATTAAAGACTAAACCGTACGTAAGTCTCATGAGTCGTAACTCTAAGAAACCTTGAAGGATACTACATATTTGGCGATGAGGATAACTACGGAGAACTGAGTTGGATTTGTTTTTGCCACGAAGTTAACGGAGTGTTTGGCGTGCGACGCGGGAGGTGAGACTCAAGTGAACGGTGGAAGATTCTGAAGGATTGATTCCCTGGATACGGGTAGGACAAATTATTGACTGTGTGAGGGGAGAAACAATCGGAAAGGATGGCTTTGGCAACAATAGGCTCGCTACCACCATTTGATCCTAAAAATCAGGAATGGGAGGAGTACTGTGAAATAATGGAACATTTCTGTGCTGCTAATGAAATAACTGATGCCGCTAAACAGAAATCCATACTCATAAGCGTTGTCGGTGCACAGACGTACAGCTTAATGAGAAACCTGTTGAGCCCAGATAAACCAGGAGAAAAGTCATTCATAGATTTAGTCGAGCTATTAAAAAATCACTTCAACCCCAAACCCAGTGAAATAGTACAAAGATTCAAGTTTGATTCACGCATGAGAACCTATCGAATCAGTGGGGGAATATGTGGCTGAGTTGAGAAAACTAGCATTGGACTGTAACTATGGGAATACATGATCGCAAATGCTACGCGATCGGCTGGTGTGTGGGATTAATGATGACAGGATACAAATACGATTGTTATCAGAGCCTAATCTCACGTTTGAGAATGCACTCAAACTGGCCCAGGCCATGGAGTCCGCAAATAGAAATGCACTGGATTAGCAGGCAAGGGGCGCAACTGCGTGCCATACAGTAAAAGAGAGCAACGCTGAGCGCGTAGAATTTCAAAGAACAGAAAGCCGTGGTGCAGCAGCCAATAGAGACTGTTATCGTTGCAAAGGCAAACACGCAGCGTTTGACTGTAAATTCAAACACGGAAAGTGTTATGCCTGTGGGATAATAGGCCACATTGCGAGGGCGTGCCGCAATATAAAAAAGCCACGGGCTGCAGAAAAGAGAACGGACAGAAAACCGAATACCTCCAGACGCTCTAGCTACCGCTCTAATCAAGTGAGAGAAAGTGAAAGTGAGTGCGCAGACGCAGAGCAAGCATTCTCAATGTACAGTGTACAGGGGGCGAATATGAAGAAGGTGGAGCCTTTCATTGTGGAAATGGGAATAAATGGATTGAAGGTACCGTTTGAACTAGACACCGGATGTAGTGTCACTCTGATGAACAGGTCCCAATTCTATAGGAAGTGGAAAACCGTTGAAGTGCCTAAACTGAGAGACACCCCCATTAAACTCAAAACGTACACAGGGGAGAAGATCACTGTGATTGGAGTTGCTGATGTTCAAGTGGAATATCATGGACAAAAGAAAAATCTGCCTCTCTTAGTAGTGGAAGGTACTGGCCCCAGCTTACTAGGAAGAGGGTGGTTGGAGGAAATAAAATTGAACTGGGATGAAATCAAACATGTCACCACAGAGACATTGACACTACAGCAGGTGCTTTCAAAGCATGAGTGTGTTTTCAAAGAAGAGCTAGGGACATTAAAAGGGGTCCAAGCTACCATTCATGTTGCTGCTGATGTTACTCCCAGATTCTATAGGCCAAGATCAGTTCCATATGCCATGAAGCCTAAAGTGGATGTGGAAATTGACAGACTCTTAGCAGAGGATATAATTGTACCTGTCAAGTTTTCTGAGTGGGCAGCACCAGTTGTTCCCATACTAAAACCAGATGGTTCAATCAGATTATGCGGTGACTATAAACTGACTGTAAATAGAGTTTCCTCTCTGGAGCAGTACCCAATACCCAAAGTGGAGGATTTGCTTTCAACGTTAACCGGAGGGCAACAGTTTACAAAGCTGGACATGAGTCACGCATATCAGCAAGTGCTAATGGATAAAGCTTCACAGAAGTACCTGACCATAAACACCCACAGAGGGATGTTTACCTATAAACACTTACCTTTCGGGGTGTCTTCTGCACCAGCTATCTTCCAAAGAACTATGGAGGGAATTCTGCAGGGGATACCCAAGGTAGCAGTTTACCTCGACGACATTCTTGTCACGGGAGTCACGAAGGAGGAACATCTCAGAAACTTAGGTGAAGTTTTGAGGAGGATGGAGGACGCCGGTCTCCGGCTGAAGAGGAGCAAGTGTACACTGTTAGCTGATGAAGTGCAGTACCTGGGTCACAAGGTGGATGCCAAGGGGGTACACACTGTCAAAGCTAAAGTGAGGGCTGTTGTGGAAGCTCCAGCTCCGACAAACGTTACAGAGCTGAAAGCCTATCTAGGCTTACTGAATTATTATAATCGCTTCCTCCCGAACCTCTCTACCCTCTTAGCTCCTCTACATCAACTGCTAAGGAAGGATGTGGCCTGGAAATGGTCAGAAAGACAGGAAGAAGCTTTTGAAAGGTCAAAGGTGTTACTGCAATCAGCTGAAGTGCTAGTGCACTACTCAGCAGACAGAGATCTTATCTTATCGTGTGATGCCTCAGCGTATGGTGTGGGGGCGGTGCTATCCCACCGGATGGAGAATGGTGCCGAGAAACCTATCGGGTTCATGTCAAGAACGTTGTCGCCAGCGGAGAAAAAGTACTCTCAGCTGGACAAGGAAGGACTGGCTGTCATATTCGGAATACAGAGATTCCACAAGTACTTGTACGGGAGAACATTCACTATTGTGACGGATCATAAACCTCTGATCTCGCTGTTCCATGAACAAAAGCCAGTACCACAAATGGTCTCTCCAAGAGTTCAACGTTGGAATGTGTGGTTCAGGGCCTACGAGTACAGAATCATTTACAAACCAGGTAGATACCATGGGAATGCTGATGCTCTGAGTCGGCTGCCCGTTCCAGAAATCATCATTCAGGAAGAAGAAAATGACCAGGTTTTGATGATCGACGTGTTGGATGATGCACCAGTGAACACAGCACAAATCAGGCAATGGACTTCAAAGGATGTGACGTTATCACAAGTGCATGAATTTATCCTGAAAGGATGGCCTACAGTGACAGAGCCTCAGATCATGCCTTACTACACTCGCCGCTTGGCATTGAGTGTTCGAGATGGATGTGTTCTGTGGGGTTCAAGAGTAGTTATCCCACCACAAGGGCGGGTGTTGCTACTGAAGTTGTTGCATCAGTCGCATCCAGGTATGTCGAGAATGAAAGGCCTAGCGAGGTCATATGTCTGGTGGCCAAAGATGGACCACGATGTGGAAAATGAGGTTAGCCGGTGTGAAGATTGTCAGAGTAACAGGAAGTCACCACCCACCGCACCATTACATCCATGGGAATGGCCAGAAAAACCATGGACACGACTACATGTGGACTACGCTGGACCTTTCCTAGGAAAAATGTTCCTTGTGCTGATTGATTCTCATTCAAAGTGGATGGATGTTTACCCCATGAACACGTCAACATCGTACGCTACGATTGAGAAGTTGAGACAAAGCTTCAGTGTTATGGGATTGCCTCAAATGTTGGTTAGTGACAATGCTACTTGTTTTACAAGCACTGAATTCACAAGTTTCATGAAACAAAATGGAATTCAGCATGTAACGTCGGCCCCTTTTCACCCATCTTCAAACGGATTAGCAGAACGTGCGGTTCAGACCTTGAAGGAGGGGATGAGGAAGATGCAAGGGCCCAGCATTGAAACAAAGGTGTCAAGATTCTTGTTTAGCTACAGGATTACTCCTCAAGCTACGACTGGGTTGTCACCTGCAGAAATGTTGATGTCAAGGAGGTTAAGGTCAACCTTGGATCTCATCAGACCAGACCTGAAAATTAAAATACAACAAAAGCAATGGAATCAAAAATGGAATCATGATACCCGAGCCAAACTCAGAAGTTTCTCAACTGGAGATGATGTCTATACAAGAAACTATGGGTTTGGTCCTAAATGGATTCCAGCTACCATTGAGGACCAGTATCTTATACTGTGATCATCGGAAGTGGACAAAGACTAAGGAGACACGTGGATCAGATCCGAGCTCGAATTCCAGTTCCATCCGGAGATCTGGATCAATTCTTAAACGAGCAGGACAGGACATTGGAACGTTCCCCAGAGTTGCAGTTGGACAAACCACCTGAGAGCAACAATGCTCAACTTCCTGAGAGCACCAGTCCGGGACGACCTCCTCCTGTGAAGTCTCCACAAAAGGACTTTGTTTCACCATCAAGGGGTGAAGATCTGGTGGCACCAGCTACACCACCTCTGAGACGCTCTATTAGAGAGAGACGTCCGCCAGACTTTTTCAGATCTTAAAGGAGATCATTTTTGAAAAAATGTAAATAAGAATATAGCATAGCTCAGAAAGGAATTAAATTGGGTTATTAGCTTTAAAGGGGGGGAATGTAGTAACCTGGTATATTTATGTTTACCAATAGATGGCAGTATTGACTCAAGACGGGGGTTTGCTTCCCGCTATCCGTAGCTATTTCCTATGTCTGCCTATTTAACTATGATTAAGAAAGCTTCAGGTAGTTTAAGCCAGGTGCATAAGATAATGTAAAATCTAAGTTACAATTGAAGACTAAACCGTACGTAAGTCTCATGAGTCGTAACTCTAAGAAGCCTTGAAGGATACTACAGAATGCATCTCCAGGAAGTTGGATCTCTCCAGCTCTTCAATAAGAAGAACAATAGAGATCTCTGTCTATGAGCCTCAGCTACGATCTACCGCCCTGAGATCGGAAGCTTTGGGGTTCGATCCCCGGCTGAGACATACCGAAGACTGTAAAATATAGCACCTGATGATGCGTCTCGGCACTCAGCATAGTGTCCTGTCCAGGGGGTGTCCTGTACATCAAGCTGTCTCACTTCAGAAACAGGAGATAGACTAGTGTCCTGTCCAGGGGGTGTCCTGTACATCAAGCTGTCTCACTTCAGAAACAGGAGATAGACTAGTGTCCTGTCCAGGGGGTGTCCTGTACATCAAGCTGTCTCACTTCAGAAACAGGAGATAGACTAGTGTCCTGTCCAGGGGGTGTCCTGTACATCAAGCTGTCTCACTTCAGAAACAGGAGATAGACTAGTGTCCTGTCCAGGGGGTGTCCTGTACATCAAGCTGTCTCACTACAGAAACAGGAGATAGACTAGTGTCCTGTCCAGGGGGTGTCCTGGTACATCAAGCTGTCTCACTACAGAAACAGGAGATAGACTAGTATCCTGTCCAGGGGGTGTCCTGTACATCAAGCTGTCTCACTACAGAAACAGGAGATAGACTAGTGTCCTGTCCAGGGGGTGTACTGTACATCAAGCTGTCTCACTACAGAACCAGGAGATAGACTAGTGTCCTGTCCAGGGGGTGTCCTGTACATCAAGCTGTCTCACTACAGTAACAGGAGATAGACTAGTGTCCTGTCCAGGGGGTGTCCTGGTACATCAAGCTGTCTCACTACAGAAACAGGAGATAGACTAGTGTCCTGTCCAGGGGGTGTCCTGTACATCAAGCTGTCTCACTACAGAAACAGGAGATAGACTAGTGTCCTGTCCAGGGGGTGTCCTGTACATCAAGCTGTCTCACTACAGAAACAGGAGATAGACTAGTGTCCTGTCCAGGGGGTGTACTGGTACATCAAGCTGTCTCACTACAGAAACAGGAGATAGACTAGTGTCCTGTCCAGGGGGTGTCCTGGTACATCAAGCTGTCTCCCTACAGGAACAGGAAATAGGGCCAGAACCACCCATGGGGCAGGAGTCTGACAAGCCATTAGGGCTGGGAGTTACCAGGGACCTCTGTAGTCTTTGTGGGCTATACTCGGCCTTGTCTCAGGATGGTAAGTTGGTGGTTGAAGGTATCCCTCTAGTGGTGTGGGGGGGCTGTGCTTTGAGATATCAGCTGATGTAAGAAGGGCTTTATAAATACATTTGATTTGATTTGACGTGTCTGGATACTATAATTCTATTTTTGTTCAGTATAGTTTAACTCAATTACTGTGTACAGTGTGTGTAGTGTAGTGTGTGTGTGTGTGTGTGTGTAGTGTGTGTGTAGTGTAGTGTAGTGTAGTGTAGTGTAGTGTAGTGTGTAGTGTAGTGTAGTGTAGTATAGTGTACCTATAGCCTCCTCGAAGGCGAACAGTACTATCTTCTTCTGGTCCAGCAGCTCTCTGGCTCTGTTGCCCATCCACTTGAACCCCGTCAGAGTTTCCTGTCCACACAGGATGTGATGTCATCGTCAGGAAGTGCCCTCATCACCAACATCATCCATACATTCATTGTATTCATTCATAAAAGATGTAAACTAGTGGTACTGAGATGTGGATACTAAATACTTCAGAATATTGAAACGAGGTCTGTTCATTGTGAGTGAGATAAAGTGTGAGAATAAGTGTGTGATGGTAAATTAAAAGTGTGTGTTAGTGAAATATCTCTGTGTGTGTGCATATATATATTTATCTGTGTGTGTGTATATATATATATATTTATCTGTGTGTGTATATCTGTGTGTGTTTTACCTCAAAGTGGAAGCCCTCCTTGAGAGCGATGGCCCGAAGGATCTTAGAGGACACGGTGGAGGCCAGCATGTAGACGGACTTCACGGTAGACTGGTCTGGGTTGGTCCGTTTCCAACACTGGTAGACCCACCAACCCAGCAACGCCCCCAACTCATTACCACTGAACACACGCCACTGACCACTACACACACACACACACACACACACACACACACACACAGAGACACGTTATACACCCCTTCTGTTTCTCAGCGACGCCCCCAACACATTACCCATGATCCCTACAGGCTCCTACCCCTTCTGTTTCTCAGCGACGGCCCCAACACATTACCCATGATGCCTACAGGCTCCTACCCCTTCTGTTTCTCAGCGACGCCCCCAACACATTACCCATGATCCCTACAGGCCCCTACCCCTTCTGTTTCTCAGCGACGGCCCCAACACATTACCCATGATCCCTACAGGCCCCAACACATTACCCATGATGCCTACAGGCCCCTCCCCCTTCTGTTTCTCAGCAACGCCCCCAACACATTACCCATGATCCCTACAGGCCCCTCCCCCTTCTGTTTCTCAGTGACGCCCCCAACACATTACCCATGATCCCTACAGGCCCCTACCCCTTCTGTTTCTCAGCAACGCCCCCAACACATTACCCATGATCCCTACAGGCCCCTCCCCCTTCTGTTTCTCAGTGACGCCCCCAACACATTACCCATGATCCCTACAGGCCCCTACCCCCCCTTCTGTTTCTCAGCAACGGCCCCAACACATTACCCATGATCCCTACAGGCTCCTACCCCTTCTGTTTCTCAGCAACGCCCCCAACACATTACCCATGATCCCTACAGGCCCCTCCCCCTTCTGTTTCTCAGTGACGCCCCCAACACATTACCCATGATCCCTACAGGCCCCTACCCCTTCTGTTTCTCAGCAACGCCCCCAACACATTACCCATGATCCCTACAGGCCCCTCCCCCTTCTGTTTCTCAGTGACGCCCCCAACACATTACCCATGATCCCTACAGGCTCCTACCCCCAACACATTACCCATGATCCCTACAGGCCCCTACCCCTTCTGTTTCTCAGCGAAGGCCCCAACACATTACCCATGATCCCTACAGGCTCCTACCCCTTCTGTTTCTCAGCGACGCCCCCAACACATTACCCATGATCCCTACAGGCCCCTACCCCTTCTGTTTCTCAGCAACGTCCCCAACACATTACCCATGATGCCTAGAGGCCCCTACCCCTTCTGTTTCTCAGCGACGGCCCCAACACATTACCCATGATCCCTACAGGCCCCTACCCTTTCTGTTTCTCAGCGACGCCCCCAACACATTACCCATGATCCCTACAGGCTCCTGCCCCCAACACATTACCCATGATCCCTACAGGCCCCTACCCCTTCTGTTTCTCAGCAACGCCCCCAACACATTACCCATGATCCCTACAGGCCCCTACCCCTTCTGTTTCTCAGCAACGCCCCCAACACATTACCCATGATCCCTACAGGCCCCTACCCCTTCTGTTTCTCAGCAACGCCCCCAACACATTACCCATGATCCCTACAGCCCCTACCCCTTCTGTTTCTCAGCAACGCCCCCAACACATTACCCATGATCCCTACAGGCCCCTACCCCTTCTGTTTCTCAGCAACACCCCCAACACATTACCCATGATCCCTACAGGCCCCTACCCCTTCTGTTTCTCAGCAACGCCCCCAACACATTACCCATGATGCCTAGAGGCTCCTACCCCTTCTGTTTCTCAGCAACGCCCCCAACACATTACCCATGATGCCTAGAGGCTCCTACCCCTTCTGTTTCTCAGCAACGCCCCCAACACATTACCCATGATGCCTAGAGGCTCCTACCCCTTCTGTTTCTCAGCAACGCCCCCAACACATTACCCATGATGCCTAGAGGCTCCTACCCCTTCTGTTTCTCAGCAACGCCCCCAACACATTACCCATGATGCCTACAGGCCCCTACCCCCCCTTCTGTTTCTCAGCAACGTCCCCAACACATTACCCATGATCCCTACAGGCTCCTACCCCTTCTGTTTCTCAGCGACACCCCCAACACATTACCCATGATCCCTACAGGCCCCCCCCCCCCTTCTGTTTCTCAGCAACGCCCCCAACACATTACCCATGATCCCTACAGGCTCCTACCCCTTCTGTTTCTCAGCAACGCCCCCAACACATTACCCATGATGCCTACAGGCCCCTCCCCCCTACCCCTTCTGTTTCTCAGCAACGCCCCCAACACATTACCCATGATCCCTACAGGCTCCTACCCCCCCTTCTGTTTCTCAGCAACGCCCCCAACACATTACCCATGATCCCTACAGGCCCCTACCCCCCCTTCTGTTTCTCAGCAACGCCCCCAACACATTACCCATGATCCCTACAGGCTCCTACCCCTTCTGTTTCTCAGCGACGCCCCCAACACAATACCCATGATGCCTACAGGCCCCTCCCCCCTACCCCTTCTGTTTCTCAGCAACGCCCCCAACACATTACCCATGATCCCTACAGGCTCCTACCCCCCCTTCTGTTTCTCAGCAACGCCCCCAACACATTACCCATGATCCCTACAGGCCCCTACCCCCCCTTCTGTTTCTCAGCAACGTCCCCAACACATTACCCATGATCCCTACAGGCCCCCCCCCCCCCCTTCTGTTTCTCAGCAACGCCCCCAACACATTACCCATGATCCCTACAGGCTCCTACCCCTTCTGTTTCTCAGCAACGCCCCCAACACATTACCCATGATCCCTACAGGCCCCTCCCCCTACCCCTTCTGTTTCTCAGCAACACCCCCAACACATTACCCATGATCCCTACAGGCTCCTACCCCTTCTGTTTCTCAGCAACGCCCCCAACACATTACCCATGATCCCTACAGGCTCCTACCCCTTGTGTTTCTCAGCGACGCCCCCAACACATTACCCATGATCCCTACAGGCCCCTACCCCCCCTTCTGTTTCTCAGCAACGTCCCCAACACATTACCCATGATCCCTACAGGCTCCTACCCCTTCTGTTTCTCAGCGACACCCCCAACACATTACCCATGATCCCTACAGGCCCCCCCCCCTTCTGTTTCTCAGCAACACCCCCAACACATTACCCATGATCCCTACAGGCTCCTACCCCTTCTGTTTCTCAGCAACGCCCCCAACACATTACCCATGATCCCTACAGGCTCCTACCCCCAACACATTACCCATGATCCCTACAGGCTCCTACCCCTTCTGTTTCTCAGCGACGCCCCCAACACATTACCCATGATCCCTACAGGCTCCTACCCCCAACACATTACCCATGATCCCTACAGGCCCCTACCCCTTCTGTTTCTCAGCGACGGCCAGGCGGTCAGCATCGGGGTCGTTGGCCAGAACTACAGTAGCTCCCTCCCTCTCAGCCAGGGCAAACGACAGGGTCTGTAGGACGGACACACACACACACCGTTAAAAAAACACACACCACACACACACACACACCGTTAAAACACACACACACACACACACCGTTAACACACACACACACACACACCGTTAAAACACACACACACACACACCGTTAAAACACACACACACACACACCGTTAAAACACACACACACCGGTAAAACACACACACACACCAGGACCCCCTTCCCCTCCTCAGGGTTGATATTACTGACCAGGACCCCCTTCCCTTCCTCAGGGTTGATATTACTGACCAGGACCCCCTTCCCTTCCTCAGGGTTGATATTACTGACCAGGACCCCCTTCCCTTCCTCAGGGTTGATATTACTGACCAGGACCCCCTTCCCTTCCTCAGGGTTGATATTACTGACCAGGACCCCCTTCCCTTCCTCAGGGTTGATATTACTGACCAGGACCCCCTTCCCTTCCTCAGGGTTGATATTACTGACCAGGACCCCCTTCCCTTCCTCAGGGTTGATATTACTGACCAGGACCCCCTTCCCTTCCTCAGGGTTGATATTACTGACCAGGACCCCCTTCCCTTCCTCAGGGTTGATATTACTGACCAGGACCCCCTTCCCTTCCTCAGGGTTGATATTACTGACCAGGACCCCCTTCCCCTCCTCAGGGTTGATATTACTGACCAGGACCCCCTTCCCCTCCTCAGGGTTGATATTACTGACCAGGACCCCCCTCCTCAGGGTTGATATTACTGACCAGGACCCCCTTCCTCAGGGTTGATATTACTGACCAGGACCCCCTTCCTCAGGGTTGATATTACTGACCAGGACCCCCCTCCTCAGGGTTGATATTACTGACCAGGACCCCCTTCCCCTCCTCAGGGTTGATATTACTGACCAGGACCCCCTTCCCTTCCTCAGGGTTGATATTACTCACCAGGACCCCCTTCCCTTCCTCAGGGTTGATATTACTGACCAGGACCCCCCTTCCTCAGGGTTGATATTACTGACCAGGACCCCCTTCCCCTCCTCAGGGTTGATATTACTGACCAGGACCCCCTTCCCTTCCTCAGGGTTGATATTACTGACCAGGACCCCCTTCCCTTCCTCAGGGTTGATATTACTGACCAGGACCCCCTTCCCTTCCTCAGGGTTGATATTACTGACCAGGACCCCCTTCCCTTCCTCAGGGTTGATATTACTGACCAGGACCCCCTTCCCTTCCTCAGGGTTGATATTACTGACCAGGACCCCCCTCCCTTCCTCAGGGTTGATATTACTCACCAGGACCCCCTTCTTCAGGGTTGATATTACTGACCAGGACCCCCTTCCCTTCCTCAGGGTTGATATTACTGACCAGGACCCCCCTCCCTTCCTCAGGGTTGATATTACTCACCAGGACCCCCTTCCTCAGGGTTGATATTACTGACCAGGACCCCCTTCCCTTCCTCAGGGTTGATATTACTGACCAGGACCCCCTTCCTCAGGGTTGATATTACTGACCAGGACCCCCTTCCTCAGGGTTGATATTACTCACCAGGACCCCCTTCCCCTCTTCAGGGTTCGGGTATTTGACGGTGGGGAACTCGGGATCAGGGTCTTTCTGCTCCTCTACGGCGTACGGGGGTCGGAGGTCAAAGGCCTTGAAAGCTGATTGGACGAAGGCGTGTCCGACTCCGTGCACGGAGGTGTGTACGATCTTCACCTCTGAACTCTTGTTGATGTCCCTGAAAGGAGGGGAGACATGTGGTTAGAGGGGAGACGAGGGGTTAGAGGAGAGACGAGGGGTTAGAGGGGAGACGAGGGGTTAGAGGGGAGACGAGGGGTTAGAGGGGAGACGGGTTAGACGGGAGACGGGGAGAGTTAGAGGTGTGTGTGTTACCTGTGGTGACAGTGCTGCTGGATGGTCAGGTAGTAGAGGTGTGTTACCTGTGGTGACAGTGCTGCTGGATGGTCTGGTAGTACTCTGTGTGGATGTCTTGGTAAGGGTCCTTCAGCAGAGGGTTGTGAGAGAGAGAGGTTACGTCCCAGGACTCAGGCCAGGGCTCCAGGTTCGCCTCGATGGTTACAGAGATGCCCTTATCATGGGGTGGCACGATCTGGGCACCGTTCTCCCAATACACCTGAGAGACGGGGAGGGGGGAGAGAGAGAGACGGGGAGGGGGAGAGAGAGAGACGGGGAGGGGGGAGAGAGAGAGACGGGGAGGGGGGAGAGAGAGACGGGGAGGGGGGAGAGAGAGACGGGGAGGGGGGAGAGAGAGAGACGGGGAGGGGGGAGAGAGAGAGACGGGGAGGGGAGAGAGAGAGACGGGGGGAGGGGGAGAGAGAGAGACGGGGGGAGGGGAGAGAGAGAGACGGGGGGAGGGGAGAGAGAGAGACGGGGAGGGGAGAGAGAGAGACGGGGAGGGGGGAGAGAGAGACGGGGAGGGGGGAGAGAGAGACGGGGAGGGGGGAGAGAGAGACGGGGAGGGGGGAGAGAGAGACGGGGAGGGGGGAGAGAGAGACGGGGAGGGGGGAGAGAGAGACGGGGAGGGGGGAGAGAGAGAGACGGGGAGGGGGGAGAGAGAGAGACGGGGAGGGGAGAGAGAGAGACGGGGAGGGGGGAGAGAGAGAGAGACGGGGAGGGGGAAGAGAGGGACAGGGAGGGGGAGGGGAAGAGAGAGACAGGGAGGGGGAGGGGGAAGAGAGAGAGAGACGGGGAGGGGGAAGAGAGAGAGAGACAGGGAGGGGGAGAGAGAGAGAGAAACGGAGGGAGAGAGAGAGAGACAGGGAGGGGGAGAGAGAGAGACAGGGAGGGGGAGAGAGAGAGGGAGGGGAAGAGAGAGAGAGACAGGGAGGGGGAGAGAGAGAGAGACAGGGAGGGGGAGAGAGAGAGAGACAGGGAGGGGGAGAGAGAGAGAGAGAGAGGGAGGGAGGGGGGAGAGAGAGAGAGGGAGGGAGGGGGAGAGAGAGAGAGGGAGGGAGGGGGGAGAGAGAGAGAGGGAGGGAGGGGGAGAGAGAGAGAGGGAGGGAGGGAGGGGGGGAGAGAGAGAGAGGGAGGGAGGGGGGAGAGAGAGAGAGAGAGAGGGAGGGGGGAGAGAGAGAGAGAGAGAGAGAGAGAGACGGGGGAGAGAGAGAGAGAGACGGGGGAGAGAGAGAGAGAGACGGAGGGGGAGGGAGAGACGGGGAGGGGGAGAGAGACGGGGAGGGGGAGAGAGAGAGACAGGGAGGGGGGAGAGAGAGACAGGGAGGGGGGAGAGAGAGAGACGGGGAGGGGAGAGAGAGAGACGGGGAGGGGGGAGAGAGAGAGACGGGGAGGGGGGAGAGAGAGAGACGGGGAGGGGGGAGAGAGAGAGACGGGGAGGGGGGAGAGAGAGAGACGGGGAGGGGGGAGAGAGAGAGACGGGGAGGGGGGGAGAGAGAGACGGGGAGGGGGGGGGGAGGGGGGAGAGAGAGAGACGGGGGAGAGAGAGAGACGGGGAGGGGGGGGAGAGAGAGACGGGGAGGGGGGAGAGAGAGAGACGGGGGGGGGGGGAGAGAGAGACGGGGAGGGGGGGAGAGAGAGACGGGGAGGGGGGGAGAGAGAGACGGGGGGGGGGAGAGAGAGACGGGGAGGGGGGAGAGAGAGAGACGGGGAGGGGGGAGAGAGAGAGGCTACTTTACACTGGTCTAATACATCTATAAACTGCTCAACAGAAAACAGACCAATACACCTGAGATCAATAAGATAATGAATGTTACCTTGTAGCCGTTGTCCTGTTTGGGGTTGTGGGAGGCGGTTACCATGACGCCAGCACACAGACCCAGATGAGACACAGTGAAGGGCTGGAGAGAGAGACCGTTATTAACACACACACACACACACACACACACACACACACACACACACACACACGCCACACATGACACGTGTGTGTGTGTGTGTTTATTCTACCCTGCAAACAGCAAAGTAACAAATGCAAAAAAAACACTCTCCAGAGACAGGTGAAAGGTCGACTTAAGACTCCGCCTGGTAAAAGCGTGAAAAGCCAGTGTGTTCTTATATCTGGACCCTTACACTGCCGTTGCCCTTGGTTACTGAGTATCATGGGGTTGGCATGATACTTGGTTACTGAGCATCATGGGGTTGGCATGATACTTGGTTACTGAGTATGATGGGGTTGGCATGATACTTGGTTACTGAGTATCATGGGGTTGGCATGATACTTGGTTACTGAGTATGATGGGGTTGGCATGATACTTGGTTACTGTATATTATGGGGTTGGCATGATACTTGGTTACTGAGTATGATGGGGTTGGCATGATACTTGGTTACTGTATATCATGGGGTTGGCATGATACTTGGTTACTGAGTATGATGGGGTTGGCATGATACTTGGTTACTGAGCATCATGGGGTTGGCATGATACTTGGTTACTGTATATCATGGGGTTGGCATGATACTTGGTTACTGGATATCATGGGGTTGCATGATACTTGGTTACTGAGTATCATGGGGTTGGCATGATACTTGGTTACTGAGCATCATGGGGTTGGCATGATACTTGGTTACTGGATATCATGGGGTTGGCATGATACTTGGTTACTGTATATTATGGGGTTGGCATGATACTTGGTTACTGAGTATGATGGGGTTGGCATGATACTTGGTTACTGTATATCATGGGGTTGGCATGATACTTGGTTACTGAGTATGATGGGGTTGGCATGATACTTGGTTACTGAGCATCATGGGGTTGGCATGATACTTGGTTACTGTATATCATGGGGTTGGCATGATACTTGGTTACTGGATATCATGGGGTTGCATGATACTTGGTTACTGAGTATCATGGGGTTGGCATGATACTTGGTTACTGAGCATCATGGGGTTGGCATGATACTTGGTTACTGGATATCATGGGGTTGGCATGATACTTGGTTACTGAGCATCATGGGGTTGGCATGATACTTGGTTACTGAGTATCATGGGGTTGGCATGATACTTGGTTACTGGGTATCATGGGGTTGGCATGATACTTGGTTACTGGATATCATGGGGTTGGCATGATACTTGGTTACTGAGTATCATGGGGTTGGCATGATACTTGGTTACTGAGTATCATGGGGTTGGCATGATACTTGGTTACTGAGTATCATGGGGCTGGCATTATACTTGGTTACTGAGTATCATGGGGTTGGCATGATACTTGGTTACTGAGCATCATGGGGTTGGCATGATACTTGGTTACTGAGTATCATGGGGTTGGCATGATACTTGGTTACTGAGCATCATGGGGTTGGCATGATACTTGGTTACTGAGTATCATGGGGTTGGCATGATACTTGGTTACTGAGCATCATGGGGTTGGCATGATACTTGGTTACTGAGTATCATGGGATTGGCATGATACTTGGTTACTGAGTATCATGGGGTTGGGGGCGTGACAGGGGCGTGTTATTATATAAACAGGGTGTGTTATTATATAAACAGGGGCGTGTTATTATATAAACAGGGGCGTGTTATTATATAAACAGGGGCGTGTTATTATATAAACAGGGGCGTGTTATTATATAAACAGGGGAGTGTTATTATATAAACAGGGGCGTGTTATTATATAAACAGGGCGTGTTATTATATAAACAGGGGCGTGTTATTATATAAACAGGGGCGTGTTATTATATAAACAGGGGCGTGTTATTATATAAACAAGGGGCGTGTTATTATATAAACAGGGGCGTGTTATTATATAAACAGGGGCGTGTTATTATATAAACAGGGGCGTGTTATTATATAAACAGGGGCGTGTTATTATATAAACAGGGGCGTGTTATTATATAAACAGGGGCGTGTTATTATATAAACAGGGGCGTGTTATTATATAAACAGGGGCGTGTTATTATATAAACAGGGGCGTGTTATTATATAAACAGGGCGTGTTATTATATAAACAGGGGCGTGTTATTATATAAACAGGGGCGTGTTATTATATAAACAGGGGCGTGTTATTATATAAACAGGGGCGTGTTATTATATAAACAGGGGCGTGTTATTATATAAACAGGGGCATGTTATTATATAAACAGGGGCGTGTTATTATATAAACAGGGGCGTGTTATTATATAAACAGGGGCGTGTTATTATATAAACGGGCGTTATTATATAAACAGGGGCGTGTTATTATATAAACAGGGGCGTGTTATTATATAAACAGGGGCGTGTTATTATATAAACAGGGGCGTGTTATTATATAAACAGGGGCGTGTTATTATATAAACGGGCGTTATTATATAAACAGGGGCGTGTTATTATATAAACAGGGGCGTGTTATTATATAAACAGGGGCGTGTTATTATATAAACAGGGGCGTGTTATTATATAAACAGGGGCGTGTTATTATATAAACAGGGGCGTGTTATTATATAAACGGGCGTTATTATATAAACAGGGGCGTGTTATTATATAAACAGGGGCGTGTTATTATATAAACAGGGGCGTGTTATTATATAAACAGGGGCGTGTTATTATATAAACAGGGGCGTGTTATTATATAAACAGGGGCGTGTTATTATATAAACAGGGGCGTGTTATTATATAAACAGACGCGTGTTATTATATAAACAGGGGCGTGTTATTATATAAACAGGGCGTGTTGTTATATAAACAGACGCGTGTTATTATATAAACAGACGCGTGTTATTATATAAACAGGGGCGTGTTATTATATAAACAGGGGCGTGTTATTATATAAACAGGGCGTGTTATTATATAAACAGGGGCGTGTTATTATATAAACAGGGGCGTGTTATTATATAAACAGGGCGTGTTATTATATAAACAGGGGCGTGTTGTTATATAAACAGGGCGTGTTATTATATAAACAGGGGCGTGTTATTATATAAACAGGGGCGTGTTATTATTTAAACAGGGGCGTGTTATTATATAAACAGGGGCGTGTTGTTATATAAACAGGGGCGTGTTATTATATAAACGGGGGCGTGTTATTATATAAACGGGGGCGTGTTGTTATATAAACAGACGCGTGTTATTATATAAACAGGGCGTGTTATTATATAAACGGGGGCGTGTTATTATATAAACGGGGGCGTGTTATTATATAAACGGGGGCGTGTTATTATATAAACGGGGGCGTGTTATTATATAAACGGGGGCGTGTTGTTATATAAACAGACGCGTGTTATTATATAAACAGGGCGTGTTATTATATAAACGGGGGCGTGTTATTATATAAACGGGGGCGTGTTATTATATAAACGGGGGCGTGTTATTATATAAACGGGGGCGTGTTATTATATAAACAGGGGCGTGTTGTTATATAAACAGACGCGTGTTATTATATAAACAGGGCGTGTTATTATATAAACAGGGGCGTGTTGTTATATAAACAGGGGCGTGTTATTATATAAACAGGGGCGTGTTATTATATAAACAGGGGTGTGTTATTATATAAACAGGGGTGTGTTATTATATAAACAGGGGCGTGTTATTATATAAACAGACGCGTGTTATTATATAAACAGGGGCGTGTTATTATATAAACAGGGGCGTGTTATTATATAAACAGGGGCGTGTTATTATATAAACAGGGGCGTGTTATTATATAAACAGGGGCGTGTTATTATATAAACAGGGGCGTGTTATTATATAAACAGGGGCGTGTTATTATATAAACAGGGGCGTGTTATTATATAAACAGGGGCGTGTTATTATATAAACAGGGGCGTGTTATTATATAAACAGGGGCGTGTTATTATATAAACAGGGGCGTGTTATTATATAAACAGGGGCGTGTTATTATATAAACAGGGGCGTGTTATTATATAAACAGATGCGTGTTATTATATAAACAGGGGCGTTATTATATAAACAGGGGCGTGTTATTATATAAACAGGGGCGTGTTATTATATAAACAGGGGCGTGTTATTATATAAACAGAGGCGTGTTATTATATAAACAGGGGCGTGTTATTATATAAACAGGGGCGTGTTATTATATAAACAGACGCGTGTTATTATATAAACAGGGGCGTGTTATTATATAAACAGGGGCGTGTTATTATATAAACAGGGGCGTGTTATTATATAAACAGGGGCGTGTTATTATATAAACAGGGCGTGTTATTATATAAACAGACGCGTGTTATTATATAAACAGACGCGTGTTATTATATAAACAGACGCGTGTTATTATATAAACAGGGGCGTGTTATTATATAAACAGGGGCGTGTTATTATATAAACAGGGGCGTGTTATTATATAAACAGGGGCGTGTTATTATATAAACAGGGGCGTGTTATTATATAAACAGGGCGTGTTATTATATAAACAGGGCGTGTTATTATATAAACAGGGGCGTGTTATTATATAAACAGGGGCGTGTTATTATATAAACAGGGGCGTTATTATATAAACAGGGGCGTGTTATTATATAAACAGGGGCGTGTTATTATATAAACAGGGGCGTGTTATTATATAAACAGGGGCGTGTTATTATATAAACAGGGGCGTGTTATTATATAAACAGGGCGTGTTATTATATAAACAGGGCGTGTTATTATATAAACAGAGGCGTGTTATTATATAAACAGAGGCGTGTTATTATATAAACAGGGGCGTGTTATTATATAAACAGGGGCGTGTTATTATATAAACAGGGGCGTGTTATTATATAAACAGGGGCGTGTTATTATATAAACAGGGGCGTTATTATATAAACAGGGGCGTGTTATTATATAAACAGGGGCGTGTTATTATATAAACAGGGGCGTGTTATTATATAAACAGGGGCGTGTTATTATATAAACAGGGGCGTGTTATTATATAAACAGGGGCGTGTTATTATATAAACAGGGGCGTGTTATTATATAAACAGGGGCGTGTTATTATATAAACAGGGGCGTGTTATTATATAAACAGGGCGTGTTATTATATAAACAGGGCGTGTTATTATATAAACAGGGCGTGTTATTATATAAACAGGGGCGTGTTATTATATAAACAGGGGCGTGTTATTATATAAACAGGGGCGTGTTATTATATAAACAGGGGCGTGTTATTATATAAACAGGGGCGTGTTATTATATAAACAGGGGCGTGTTATTATATAAACAGGGGCGTGTTATTATATAAACAGGGGCGTGTTATTATATAAACAGGGCGTGTTATTATATAAACAGGGGCGTGTTATTATATAAACAGACGCGTGTTATTATATAAACAGGGGCGTGTTATTATATAAACAGGGGCGTGTTATTATATAAACAGGGGCGTGTTATTATATAAACAGGGGCGTGTTATTATATAAACAGGGGCGTTATTATATAAACAGGGGGCGTGTTATTATATAAACAGGGGCGTGTTATTATATAAACAGGGGCGTGTTATTATATAAACAGGGCGTGTTATTATATAAACAGGGCGTGTTATTATATAAACAGGGGCGTGTTATTATATAAACAGGGCGTGTTATTATATAAACAGGGGCGTGTTATTATATAAACAGGGGCGTGTTATTATATAAACAGGGGCGTGTTATTATATAAACAGGCGTGTTATTATATAAACAGGCGTGTTATTATATAAACAGGCGTGTTATTATATAAACAGGCGTACCACGAAGGGTGTGGGTGTGATGTCACAGAACAGGTGGACAGGGACTCCTCGGCTGACGAACACGGCGGCTGCCAGGCTGGCAAAACGTTTACTGCTGCCTCCACTGGGAGGGTGGGCACGGGCATCGAACCCTACCACCACCCCCCTCTCCTTCAGACCCTCCCCGAAACAGTGCTCCAGATACTTACAGAACCCCTGGGAGGAGAGAGGGGGAGGAGAGAGAGAGAGGAGAGGAGAGAGGAGAGAGAGAGGAAAGGGGGGAGGGAGAGAGAGGGGAGGGGGAGGGAGAGAGGAGAGGGGGGAGGGAGAGGAGAAAGAGGGAGGAGAGAGAGGAGAGAGGGAGGGAGAGAGAGGAGAGGGGGAGGGAGAGAGAGGAGAGGAGAGAGGAGAGAGACAGAAACAGACAGAGAGAAACATTTTAAAAAATCATTGACATCACATAATCAGGAGGAGCCAATGACCAGTGTGTGTGTATGATGGGGAGGTCGTAGGTCACACCTGTGGTCTGTATGATGGTGAGGTCGTAGGTCATACCTGTGGTCTGTATGATGGGGAGGTCGTAGGTCACACCTGTGGTCTGTATGATGGGGAGGTCGTAGGTCATACCTGTGGTCTGTATGATGGGGAGGTCGTAGGTCACACCTGTGGTCTGTATGATGGGGAGGTCGTAGGTCATACCTGTGGTCTGTATGATGGGGAGGTCGTAGGTCATACCTGTGGTCTGTATGATGGGGAGGTCGTAGGTCATACCTGTGGTCTGTATGATGGTGAGGTCGTAGGTCACACCTGTGGTCTGTATGATGGGGAGGTCGTAGGTCATACCTGTGGTCTGTATGATGGGGAGGTCGTAGGTCACACCTGTGGTCTGTATGATGGTGAGGTCGTAGGTCACACCTGTGGTCTGTATGATGGGGAGGTCGTAGGTCATACCTGTGGTCTGTATGATGGGGAGGTCGTAGGTCACACCTGTGGTCTGTATGATGGGGAGGTCGTAGGTCATACCTGTGGTCTGTATGATGGGGAGGTCGTAGGTCATACCTGTGGTCTGTATGATGGTGAGGTCGTAGGTCACACCTGTGGTCTGTATGATGGGGAGGTCGTAGGTCATACCTGTGGTCTGTATGATGGGGAGGTCGTAGGTCACACCTGTGGTCTGTATGATGGTGAGGTCGTAGGTCATACCTGTGTGGTCTGTATGATGGTGAGGTCGTAGGTCACACCTGTGGTCTGTATGATGGTGAGGTCGTAGGTCATACCTGTGTGGTCTGAATGATGACGAGGTCGTAGGTCATACCTGTGTGGTCTGTATGATGGTGAGGTCGTAGGTCATACATGTGTGGTCTGTATGATGGTGAGGTCGTAGGTCATACCTGTGTGGTCTGTATGATGGTGAGGTCGTAGGTCATACCTGTGTGGTCTGTATAATGATGAGGTCGTAGGTCATACCTGTGTGGTCTGTATGATGGTGAGGTCGTAGGTCATACCTGTGTGGTCTGTATAATGATGAGGTCGTAGGTCATACCTGTGTGGTCTGTATGATGGTGAGGTCGTAGGTCATACCTGTGTGGTCTGTATGATGGTGAGGTCGTAGGTCATACCTGTGTGGTCTGTATGATGGGGAGGTCGTAGGTCATACCTGTGTGGTCTGTATGATGGTGAGGTCGTAGGTCATACCTGTGTGGTCTGTATGATGGTGAGGTCGTAGGTCATACCTGTGTGGTCTGTATGATGGGGAGGTCGTAGGTCACACCTGTGGTCTGTATGATGGTGAGGTCGTAGGTCATACCTGTGTGGTCTGTATGATGGTGAGGTCGTAGGTCACACCTGTGGTCTGTATGATGGTGAGGTCGTAGGTCATACCTGTGTGGTCTGAATGATGACGAGGTCGTAGGTCATACCTGTGTGGTCTGTATGATGGTGAGGTCGTAGGTCATACATGTGTGGTCTGTATGATGGTGAGGTCGTAGGTCATACCTGTGTGGTCTGTATGATGGTGAGGTCGTAGGTCATACCTGTGTGGTCTGTATGATGACGAGGTCGTAGGTCATACCTGTGTGGTCTGTATGATGACGAGGTCGTAGGTCATACCTGTGTGGTCTGTATGATGGGGAGGTCGTAGGTCATACCTGTGTGGTCTGTATGATGGTGAGGTCGTAGGTCATACCTGTGTGGTCTGTATGACGGTGAGGTCGTAGGTCATACCTGTGTGGTCTGAATGACGGGGAGGTCGTAGGTCATACCTGTGTGGTCTGTATGATGGGGAGGTCGTAGGTCATACCTGTGTGGTCTGTATGATGGGGAGGTCGTAGGTCATACCTGTGTGGTCTGTATGATGGTGAGGTCGTAGGTCATACCTGTGTGATCTGTATGATGGTGAGGTCGTAGGTCATACCTGTGTGGTCTGTATGATGGTGAGGTCGTTCATACAGGAGATCCCTGGTCCCATGGCAGCTCTGAGGCCAGCCGTCCCAAACTCCATCCTAGAGCCAAAACACCTCCGCAGCTCCCCAACCGCCCTCTCCTTCACCAGGCCCTGCACCAACGCCACTGTCTGGGGGTTCTACAGGAGGGGAGAGGAGGGTTACAGGTGTACAGGATCCTCCTCCCCCTCCTTCACCAGGCCCTGCACCAACGCCACTGTCTGGGGGTTCTACAGGAGGGGAGAGGAGGGTTACAGGTGAACAGGATCCCCCCCTTCACCAGGCCCTGCACCAACGCCACTGTCTGGGGGTTCTACAGGAGGGGAGAGGAGGGTTACAGGATCCTCCTCCCCCTCCTTCACCAGGCACTGCACCAACGCCACTGTCTGGGGGTTCTACAGGAGGGGAGAGGAGGGTTACAGGATCCTCCTCCCCCTCCTTCACCAGGCACTGCACCAACACCACTGTCTGGGGGTTCTACAGGAGGGGAGAGGAGGGTTACAGGTGAACAGGATCCCCCCCCCTCCTTCACCAGGCCCTGCACCAACACCACTGTCTGGGGGTTCTACAGGAGGGGAGAGGAGGGTTACAGGTGAACAGGATCCCCCCCCCCCCCCCCCTCCTTCACCAGGCCCTGCACCAACGCCACTGTCTGGGGGTTCTACAGGAGGGGAGAGGAGGGTTACAGGTGAACAGGATCGTCCTCCAGAGCCTCCTCTTTGAAGGTTGAGGGAGAGGGCAGGGTTGCCCTATTGCCCGGTGTCACACCAGTTGAGCTTGGCCCATTGGGATGATTGTTTTTTACTGATAACAACCGAAATGCATTGAATCCCAGTAAGCTGGTGTTTCTTGTTCCTCCCCTGTGTGAAGGTGAAAACAGCTATTTTACATTTTACAGGTGATCACAATCTTCTTCGGGCGGCAATCAATCAACATCAACAAAACTCCTGATTTCACCAATGAGCGAGTGCTTTTCAGACATTAATGTCAATCCCTGGAGTGTGTGTGTGTGTACAGAATCATCTCTGCAGATCCTCCATAGCCCCCTCTTTGAAGGGTGAGGGAGGGGGAGAGGGAGGGGAAGAGGGGTGAGGGAGGGGAAGAAGGGAGAGGGGTGAGGGAGGGGAAGAAGAGGAGAGGGGTGAGGGAGGGGAAGAGGGGTGAGGGAGGGGAAGAGGGGAGAGGGGTGAGGAGGGGAAGAGGGGAGAGGGGTGAGGAGGGGAAGAGGGGAGAGGGGTGAGGGGAAGAAGGGAGAGGGGTGAGGAGGGGAAGAGGGGTGAGGGAGAAGAAGAGGGGAGAGGGGTGAGGGAGGGGAAGAGGGGAGAGGGGTGAGGAGGGGAAGAAGGGAGAGGGGTGAGGAGGGGAAGAAGGGAGAGGGGTGAGGAGGGGAAGAAGGGGAGAGGGAAAGTGAAGCCATGTGAGGCAAACTCATGATAGTAATGTACACACACATCACTGTCCATCCCATCTCATTCCCAGCCACATGCCGGAGACTTATTAGGGGGTAACGTTATGTTAAGAGGATAATTAAATCACATGTACTTCTCCCATTTCTGCTTGATTGGTGGCGTCCCGTCTCCGTTTAAAACAGATTACAATGCCCAGCTAGCTACAGTAGCTCCTCGTAATTGGGGGCTAGTTGCTCCAGCAATACTACCCTGCTTCTTCCTGCTACTGTATGTTGCCAAATATAACGGGCGTAGGCAAGTACATGGCGAATGAGTCATTAGAGAGTCTGTCTATGTAAACATGTAGCAAAATACAATGTAGCTGACAATAGTCGATACATCCTGTTCTTGGAAGACACCAGTCTTCAATCATGGTCACTAGCTAGTCTTCCTAGAAAATGTCCTACTTTGTATTTAAACTAATGACGTTAGCTGGCTATTGTTTCATAAATAAATAACTTTACTGTGTCAGCGATGTATCTTAAGTGAAAAAGGGATGTACATTGCTAGAAAACCAAGGCTAACTTAGTTAGCTAGCTAGCTGACAACAGAAATTGAACAAAACATTGTTCAAATACATTTTAGTCATTTAGCAGACGGTATTATCCAGAGAGACTTACAGTAGTGAGTGTATACCGGATAAATAACGTTTCATTTACTGTATCCGCTTGTTAACTTATTGTTTAGCTGTGTACTATAACAGTTAACGTCAGTTAGCGAACTTGTGACTTGGGCCGAAACCAAAAGTTAAAAAACATTTGAGTTGTTGTTAGTAAACTAGTTATAATTTTACCCCCTCTTGACAACTTACCTTGTCAAACTTCAACCACTGGTTGATGGCTTGGTCCAGTTTACTGTCACCAGTCGAGGATAATACATTCTCCATATTGTCCCTTTGTTCCCGTTGTTTCCAGCAACAAAGCGTCTGTGTTTATGACTGTTGAGTTGTACTCGCACATTAATAAAAAAAAATATCTCGATAAAAAGAAAAGTGAGTCCCAGGTTCACTTCCGTGTTCAGTGAGAACGGACAAAACGAGAGGCGGAGACAAGTGATTTAACGAACTCTAATTGGTCAATGGACTGGACGGGGCTTGCACTTCCGCAAGCGTCACACGTTTTTCTGTCGTATGGAGAGAAATAGTAACGTCAACGCCGCTGCGTTAAAGTGTTTTTGATAGACTTTATGTTTTTTAATCGAGTCTCTGAAATTGCTAAATAGTAAGAAACGTTTGTCTAAGGTCCAATATTATAACGAATTATTTTCTGAATAAGTGTCATTGTCTCGTTCTCTTTACGCTGTCATAATTAATTCCTCTGTTTTTATTTTGTTTTGTATTTTAGGTTCTTGTTAATTATTGAACGCAATGTCTGTCTGTTATATTTTAAACTTAACCACACTACTAACCTTAAATTAAGACCAAAAAGCTAAGTTTTCATGAATTTGTACGATAAATACAATTCTTACTTTGTGGCTGTGGTAACTAGTGGAAACCCGTTTTTTTGGTCACGCTCCTCTTGCCGGAGGCCATGACAGAAGTCAAACGTGAGTTGGCTTGGGGGTGTGGTCTGATGTGTTTCTTGGCTGTGTTCACTGCCACACCCATCTGTCAGAACCTTGTACTATGGCAAGTTGTACCTTCTAGGAGGGTCAGTTATGTTGGGTACTATGGCAAGTTGTACCTTATAGGAGGGTCAGTATGGTGGATGGTCAGTTATGGTGGGTGCTGTGGTATGATGTACCTTCTAGGAGGGTCAGCAAGGTGGATGGTCAGTTATGTTGGGTGCTGTGGTATGATGTACCTTCTAGGAGGGTCAGCAAGGTGGATGGTCAGTTATGGTGGGTGCTGTGGTATGATGTACCTTCTAGGAGGGTCAGCAAGGTGGATGGTCAGTTATGGTGGGTGCTGTGGTATGATGTACCTTCTAGGAGGGTCAGCAAGGTGGATGGTCAGTTATGGTGGGTGCTGTGGTATGATGTACCTTCTAGGAGGGTCAGCAAGGTGGATGGTCAGTTATGTTGGGTGCTGTGGTATGATGTACCTTCTAGGAGGGTCAGTATGGTGGATGGTCAGTTATGGTGGGTGCTGTGGTATGATGTACCTTCTAGGAGGGTCAGTATGGTGGATGGTCAGTTATGGTGGGTGCTGTGGTATGATGTACCTTCTAGGAGGGTCAGCAAGGTGGATGGTCAGTTATGTTGGGTGCTGTGGTATGATGTACCTTCTAGGAGGGTCAGCAAGGTGGATGGTCAGTTATGTTGGGTGCTGTGGTATGATGTACCTTCTAGGAGGGTCAGCAAGGTGGAGGGTCAGTTATGGTGGGTGCTGTGGTATGATGTACCTTCTAGAATTCCACGATACGGATTAAATCGAGTCTTTCAGGCCTAGTTCACAATCTGGTTGTACAGCTAGTGTGCAGTGTACGACACACAAGAAGAGACATTGATCAAAACGATGGGAGCTTTAATTGATAATAATCAGATCACTCAGGAGAAAGAACCAGGTGGTGTGTTCATTATGAGTCTCAGAGAACCAGCCTTTACACGGTGTTGCTGGGAACCAGCCTTTACACGGTGTTGCTGGGAACCAGCCTTTACACGGCGTTACTGGGAACCAGCCTTTACACGGTGTTACTGGGAACCAGCCTTTACACGGCGTTACTGGGAACCAGCCTTTACACGGTGTTACTGGGAACCAGCCTTTACACGGTGTTACTGAGAACCAGCCTTTACACGGTGTTACTGGGAACCAGCCTTTACACGGTGTTACTGAGAACCAGCCTTTACACGGTGTTACTGGGAACCAGCCTTTACACGGTGTTACTGAGAACCAGCCTTTACACGGTGTTACTGGGAACCAGCCTTTACACGGTGTTACTGGGAACCAGCCTTTACACGGTGTTACTGGGAACCAGCCTTTACACGGTGTTACTGGGAACCAGCCTTTACACGGTGTTACTGGGAACCAGGTGGTGTATTCATTATGAGTCTCAGAGAACCAGCCTTTACACGGTGTTACTGGGAACCAGCCTTTACATGGTGTTACTGGGAACCAGCCTTTACACGGTGTTACTGGGAACCAGCCTTTACACGGTGTTACTGAGAACCAGCCTTTACACGGTGTTACTGGGAACCAGCCTTTACACGGTGTTACTGGGAACCAGCCTTTACATGGTGTTACTGGGAACCAGCCTTTACATGGTGTTACTGGGAACCAGCCTTTACACGGTGTTACTGGGAACCAGCCTTTACACGGTGTTACTGGGAACCAGCCTTTACACGGTGTTACTGAGAACCAGCCTTTACACGGTGTTACTGAGAACCAGCCTTTACACGGTGTTACTGAGAACCAGCCTTTACACGGTGTTACTGAGAACCAGCCTTTACACGGTGTTACCGGGAACCAGCCTTTACATGGTGTTACTGGGAACCATATAGCTGATCTGGGAACTGGGACCCAGTCTTATTCATTGTGAGTGATGTAGTAGGATAGCTGATCTGGGATCAGTTACCCAGTCTTATTCACTATGAGTGATAGAGTAGGACAGCTGATCTGGGATCAGGTATCCAGTCTTATTCATTATGAGTGATAGAGTAGCTGATCTGGGATCAGGTACCCAGTCTTATTCATTATGAGTGATAGAGTAGGATAGCTGATCTGGGATCAGGTACCCAGTCTTATTCATTATGAGTGATACAGTAGGATAGCTGATCTGGGAACAGGTACCCAGTCTTATTCATTATGAGTGATATATAGCTGATCTGGGATCAGGTACCCAGTCTTATTCATTATGAGTGATAGATAGCTGATCTGGGATCAGGTACCCAGTCTTATTCATTGTGAGTGATACAGTAGGATAGCTGATCTGGGATCAGGTACCCAGTCTTATTCATTATGAGTGATAGATAGCTGATCTGGGATCAGGTACCCAGTCTTATTCATTATGAGTGATAGATATCTGATCTGGGATCAGGTACCCAGTCTTATTCATTATGAGTGAGTAGGATAGCTGATCTGGGATCAGGTACCCAGTCTCATTCATTATGAGTGATAGATAGCTGATCTGGGATCAGGTACCCAGTCTCATTCATTATGAGTGATAGATAGCTGATCTGGGATCAGGTACCCAGTCTTATTCATTATGAGTGATAGATATCTGATCTGGGATCAGGTACCCAGTCTTATTCATTATGAGTGATAGATATCTGATCTGGGATCAGGTACCTAGTCTTATTCATTATGAGTGATAGATAGCTGATCTGGGATCAGGTACCCAGTCTTATTCATTATGAGTGATAGATATCTGATCTGGGATCAGATACCCAGTCTTATTCATTATGAGTGATAGATAGCTGATCTGGGATCAGGTACCCAGTCTTATTCATTATGAGTGATAGATAGCTGATCTGGGATCAGGTACCCAGTCTTATTCATTATGAGTGATAGATAGCTGATCTGGGATCAGGTACCTAGTCTTATTCATTATGAGTGATAGATAGCTGATCTGGGATCAGGTACCCAGTCTTATTCATTATGAGTGATAGATAGCTGATCTGGGATCAGGTACCCAGTCTTATTCATTATGAGTGATACAGTAGGATAGCTGATCTGGGATCAGTTACCCAGTCTTATTCATTATGAGTGATAGATAGCTGATCTGGGATCAGGTACCCAGTCTTATTCATTGTGAGTGATAGATATCTGATCTGGGATCAGGTACCCAGTCTTATTCATTATGAGTGATACAGTAGGATAGCTGATCTGGGAACAGGTACCCAGTCTTATTCATTATGAGTGATATATAGCTGATCTGGGATCAGGTACCCAGTCTTATTCATTATGAGTGATAGATAGCTGATCTGGGATCAGGTACCCAGTCTTATTCATTGTGAGTGATACAGTAGGATAGCTGATCTGGGATCAGGTACCCAGTCTTATTCATTATGAGTGATAGATAGCTGATCTGGGATCAGGTACCCAGTCTTATTCATTATGAGTGATAGATATCTGATCTGGGATCAGGTACCCAGTCTTATTCATTATGAGTGATACAGTAGGATAGCTGATCTGGGATCAGGTACCCAGTCTTATTCATTATGAGTGATAGATAGCTGATCTGGGATCAGGTACCCAGTCTTATTCATTATGAGTGATAGATAGCTGATCTGGGATCAGGTACCCAGTCTTATTCATTATGAGTGATAGATATCTGATCTGGGATCAGGTACCCAGTCTTATTCATTATGAGTGATAGATATCTGATCTGGGATCAGGTACCTAGTCTTATTCATTATGAGTGATAGATAGCTGATCTGGGATCAGGTACCCAGTCTTATTCATTATGAGTGATAGATATCTGATCTGGGATCAGATACCCAGTCTTATTCATTATGAGTGATAGATAGCTGATCTGGGATCAGGTACCCAGTCTTATTCATTATGAGTGATAGATAGCTGATCTGGGATCAGGTACCCAGTCTTATTCATTATGAGTGATAGATAGCTGATCTGGGATCAGGTACCTAGTCTTATTCATTATGAGTGATAGATAGCTGATCTGGGATCAGGTACCCAGTCTTATTCATTATGAGTGATAGATAGCTGATCTGGGATCAGGTACCCAGTCTTATTCATTATGAGTGATACAGTAGGATAGCTGATCTGGGATCAGTTACCCAGTCTTATTCATTATGAGTGATAGATAGCTGATCTGGGATCAGGTACCCAGTCTTATTCATTGTGAGTGATAGATATCTGATCTGGGATCAGGTACCCAGTCTTATTCATTATGAGTGATACAGTAGGATAGCTGATCTGGGAACAGGTACCCAGTCTTATTCATTATGAGTGATATATAGCTGATCTGGGATCAGGTACCCAGTCTTATTCATTATGAGTGATAGATAGCTGATCTGGGATCAGGTACCCAGTCTTATTCATTGTGAGTGATACAGTAGGATAGCTGATCTGGGATCAGGTACCCAGTCTTATTCATTATGAGTGATAGATAGCTGATCTGGGATCAGGTACCCAGTCTTATTCATTATGAGTGATAGATATCTGATCTGGGATCAGGTACCCAGTCTTATTCATTATAAGTGATACAGTAGGATAGCTGATCTGGGATCAGGTACCCAGTCTTATTCATTATGAGTGATAGATAGCTGATCTGGGATCAGGTACCCAGTCTTATTCATTATGAGTGATAGATATCTGATCTGGGATCAGGTACCCAGTCTTATTCATTATGAGTGATAGATATCTGATCTGGGATCAGGTACCCAGTCTTATTCATTATGAGTGATAGATATCTGATCTGGGATCAGATACCCAGTCTTATTCATTATGAGTGATAGATAGCTGATCTGGGATCAGGTACCCAGTCTTATTCATTATGAGTGATAGATAGCTGATCTGGGATCAGGTACCCAGTCTTATTCATTATGAGTGATAGATAGCTGATCTGGGATCAGGTACCTAGTCTTATTCATTATGAGTGATAGATAGCTGATCTGGGATCAGGTACCCAGTCTTATTCATTATGAGTGATAGATAGCTGATCTGGGATCAGGTACCCAGTCTTATTCATTATGAGTGATACAGTAGGATAGCTGATCTGGGATCAGTTACCCAGTCTTATTCATTATGAGTGATAGATAGCTGATCTGGGATCAGGTACCCAGTCTTATTCATTGTGAGTGATAGATATCTGATCTGGGATCAGGTACCCAGTCTTATTCATTATGAGTGATACAGTAGGATAGCTGATCTGGAAACACTTATCTCCCTCACTAGCTTTAAGCACCAGCTGTCAGAGCAGCTCATAGATTACTGCACCTGTACATAACCCATCTATAATTTAGCCCAAACAACTACCTCTTTACCTACTGTATTTATTTATTTATTTTGCTCCTTTGCACCCCATTATTTCTGTCTCTACTTTGCGCTTTCTTCCACTGCAAACCAACCATTCCAGTGTTTTTAGTTTTATTTTACTTGCTGTGTTGTACTCACTTCGCCTCCATGGCCTTTTTATATTTTTATTTATTTATACATATATTTGTTTGCCTTCACCTCCCTTATCTCACCTCACTTGCTCACATTGTATATAGACTTATTTTTTTCCACTGTATCATTGACTATATGTTTGTTTTACTCCATGTGTAACTATGTGTTGTTGTATGTGTCGAACTGCTTTGCTTTATCTTGGCCAGGTCGCAATTGTAAATGAGAACGTGTTCTCAATTTGCCTACCTGGTTAAATAAAGGTTAAATAAAGGTTAAATAAAGGTTAAATAAAAAATCTGGGATCAGGTACCCAGTCTTATTCATTATGATCGAAATAATTAATACATAATAAAATATCCTATATCAGCCCTCCTACTCTGAACTATAGATATATAACATCCTAGATGGGGTAGTGGGTTTACCCTGCCACTGTGAGCACTCTACAGGAGTTAATATAGATCAGCCCTCCTACTCTGAACTATAGATATATAACATCCTAGATGGGGTAGTGGGTTTACCCTGCCACTGTGAGCACTCTACAGGAGTTAATATAGATCAGCCCTCCTACTCTGAACTATAGATATATAACATCCTAGATGGGGTAGTGGGTTTACCCTGCCACTGTGAGCACTCTACAGGAGTTAATATAGATCAGCCCTCCTACTCTGAACTATAGATATATAACATCCTAGATGGGGTAGTGGGTGATAACAGGTCTCTGAAACCTCTCCTTTAATATATTGACAGGACGTAGTCTCTAGAATGGTGATAACAGGTCTCTGAAACCTCTCCTTTAATATATTGACAGGACGTAGTCTCTAGAATGGTGATAACAGGTCTCTGAAACCTCTCCTTTAATATATTGACAGGATGTAGTCTCTAGAATGGTGATAACAGGTCTCTGAAACCTCTCCTTTAATATATTGACAGGATGTAGTCTCTAGAATGGTGATAACAGGTCTCTGAAACCTCTCCTTTAATATATTGACAGGATGTAGTCTCTAGAATGGTGATAACAGGTCTCTGAAACCTCTCCTTTAATATATTGACAGGATGTAGTCTCTAGAATGGTGATAACGGGTCTCTGAAACCTCTCCTTTAATATATTGACAGGATGTAGTCTCTAGAATGCTGATAACAGGTCTCTGAAACCTCTCCTTTAATATATTGACAGGAAGTAGTCTCTAGAATGGTGATAACAGGTCTCTGAAACCTCTCCTTTAATATATTGACAGGACGTAGTCTCTAGAATGGTGATAACAGGTCTCTGAAACCTCTCCTTTAATATATTGACAGGACGTAGTCTCTAGAATGGTGATAACAGGTCTCTGAAACCTCTCCTTTAATATATTGACAGGAAGTAGTCTCTAGAATGGTGACAACAGGTCTCTGAAACCTCTCCTTTAATATATTGACAGGAAGTAGTCTCTAGAACGGTGATAACAGGTCTCTGAAACCTCTCCTTTAATATATTGACAGGAAGTAGTCTCTAGAATGGTGATAACAGGTCTCTGAAACCTCTCCTTTAATATATTGACAGGAAGTAGTCTCTAGAACGGTGACAACAGGTCTCTGAAACCTCTCCTTTAATATATTGACAGGAAGTAGTCTCTAGAATGGTGACAACAGGTCTATGAAACCTCTCCTTTAATATATTGACAGGACGTAGTCTCTAGAATGGTGATAACAGGTCTCTGAAACCTCTCCTTTAATATATTGACAGGAAGTAGTCTCTAGAATGGTGATAACAGGTCTCTGAAACCTCTCCTTTAATATATTGACAGGACGTAGTCTCTAGAATGGTAACAGGTCTCTGAAACCTCTCCTTTAATATATTGACAGGAAGTAGTCTCTAGAACGGTGACAACAGGTCTCTGAAACCTCTCCTTTAATATATTGACAGGAAGTAGTCTCTAGAACGGTGACAACAGGTCTCTGAAACCTCTCCTTTAATATATTGACAGGAAGTAGTCTCTAGAATGGTGACAACAGGTCTCTGAAACCTCTCCTTTAATATATTGACAGGAAGTAGTCTCTAGAATGGTAACAGGTCTCTGAAACCTCTCCTTTAATAAAACAGAATGAGTCCTTCAAAGAGTTACCCCCCCCCCCCCAACACACACACACCACACACACCACACACACCACACACACACACACACACACACACACAATCTCTCTCTCTCACACACACACACACACACACACACACATAATCTCTCTCACACACACACACACACTCTCTCCCTCGTATACACAAACATTTGTACTGTACATGAAAGTTTTGCCAAAATGTGTATGACATATGCACTTTACCCCCCCCCATATCCCTCTCAACTTTAACTCCTAGGTTTCCTCTGTTTGATGAGGAACAGGTTTCCGTCTGTGGGGTACATCTTCTCCTCCTTAACTCCTAGGTTTCCTCTGTTTGATGAGGAACAGGTTTTCGTCTGTGGGGTACATCTTCTCCTCCTTAACTCCTAGGTTTCCTCTGTTTGATGAGGAACAGGTTTCCGTCTGTGGGGTACATCTTCTCCTCCTTAACTCCTAGGTTTCCTCTGTTTGATGAGGAACAGGTTTCCGTCTGTGGGGTACATCTTCTCCTCCTTAACTCCTAGGTTTCCTCTGTTTGATGAGGAACAGGTTTTCGTCTGTGGGGTACATCTTCTCCTCCTTAGCAGCCTTCCTGTTCCTCCCGTTCTCTCTCTTCTTCTTCTTCTTCATCTTCATCTTCTTCGCTTCCTTCTTCGCCGCCCCAAACAGACGGTCGGGGGTGTGGGAGGGCGGGTTCTTCGGATGGAAGGTGGGGGGGGCTCCGGCCGAGGAGGGGGGGCCCTTGTGCCCCTTCTTCTTCCTCTTGGGGGAGGGGCCTTCTCCTCGGGGGAAGTCAAGAGACTCGTCTGCGGCGGCGACCATTTTGTTTTTGTCCGGTTTTTGTTGTTTCTTCTTCTGCTTTTTCTTCTGACTCCCCGGCTGGTTCCTGTCAGCCATGTTGGATTTGGGCGTGGCTGAAGCTGTGGGTTAGGGAGAGGTGGAGAGGAGAGGAGGAGAGGGGGAGAGGGGAGAGGTGAGGAGGAGAGTGGAGAGGAGGAGGAGGGGAAGAGGGGGAGAGGGAAGAGGAGGTGGAGGAGGGGAAGAAAGGAGAGAGGGGGAGAGGGAAGGAGAGGTGGAGGAGGGGAAGAGGGAAGGAGAGGTGGCGAGGAGAGGGGAGGTGGAGAAGAGAGGGGGAGAGGGGAGAGGAGGGGGGGAGAGAGGAGAGGTGGAGGAGAGGGAAGGAGAGGAGGAAAGGAGAGGAGGAAAGGAGGGGGGGAGAGAAGGAGAGAAGGAGAGGGGGGAGGAGAAGAGGGTAGGAGGTGAGGAGAGAAGGCGAGGAGAGGGGATGAGAAGAAGAAGGGGAGGAGAGGTCTGATTTAAACCAGCCGATAGCCAATCAAACAGCTCCTAGATCAGACTAAAATCCTATTATGGTCTACATGAATAATACAACTAGAAGATGGTACCTGGAGTGAAACACTTCCTGGTCTCCTTCAGCTTGTGTTTAGGAGTCCAGGGTTTCTCTTGGCCAGGGCTGATATGGGTTCGGTTAGGAGTCGCATTACGGCAGGGAGGGGGGGGGTGGTAAGGTGTAGGGGGGTGGTAAGGTGTAGGGGGGTGGTAAGGTGTAGGGGGGTGGTAAGGTGTA
>NC_092091.1:94035583-94075583 GCF_045679555.1 Salvelinus alpinus | reverse complement strand
GAACATTCTGATTAGCCCCGATCACAACATTCTGATTAGCCCCGATCAGAACATTCTGATTAGCCCCGATCAGAACATTCTGATTAGCCCCGATCACAACATTCTGATTAGCCCCGATCACAACATTCTGATTAGCCCCGATCAGAACATTCTGATTAGCCCCGATCACAACATTCTGATTAGCCCCGATCACAACATTCTGATTAGCCCCGATCACAACATTCTGATTAGCCCCGATCACAACATTCTGATTAGCCCCGATCACAACATTCTGATTAGCCCCGATCACAACATTCTGATTAGCCCCGATCACAACATTCTGATTAGCCCCGATCACAACATTCTGATTAGCCCCGATCACAACATTCTGATTAGCCCCGATCACAACATTCTGATTAGCCCCGATCACAACATTCTGATTAGCCCCGATCACAACATTCTGATTAGCCCCGATCACAACATTCTGATTAGCCCCGATCACAACATTCTGATTAGCCCCGATCACAACATTCTGATTAGCCCCGATCACAACATTCTGATTAGCCCCGATCACAACATTCTGATTAGCCCCGATCACAACATTCTGATTAGCCCCGATCACAACATTCTGATTAGCCCCGATCACAACATTCTGATTAGCCCCGATCACAACATTCTGATTAGCCCCGATCACAACATTCTGATTAGCCCCGATCACAACATTCTGATTAGCCCCGATCAGAACATTCTGATTAGCCCCGATCACAACATTCTGATTAGCCCCGATCACAACATTCTGATTAGCCCCGATCACAACATTCTGATTAGCCCCGATCACAACATTCTGATTAGCCCCGATCACAACATTTTGACAACATTTATTTAGTTTAACAAGGGGATGTTTTTGCTCTTTTACTTGTAGTCGTATTTTAAAGTAGCCTCGGTCTACTCCCGACCAAAAGCCAGCGACTCGGTCTACTCCCGACCAAAAGCCAGCGACTCGGTCTACTCCCGACCAAAAGCCAGCGACTCGGTCTACTCCCGACCAAAAGCCAGCGACTCGGTCTACTCCCGACCAAAAGCCAGCGACTCGGTCTACTCCCGACCAAAAGCCAGCGACTCGGTCTACTCCCGACCAAAAGCCAGCGACTCGGTCTACTCCCGACCAAAAGCCAGCGACTCGGTCTACTCCCGACCAAAAGCCAGCGACTCGGTCTACTCCCGACCAAAAGCCAGCGACTCGGTCTACTACCGACCAAAAGCCAGCGACTCGGTCTACTCCCGTCCAAAAGCCAGCGACTCGGTCTACTCCCGACCAAAAGCCAGCGACTCGGTCTACTCCCGACCAAAAGCCAGCGACTCGGTCTACTCCCGACCAAAAGCCAGCGACTCGGTCTACTCCCGACCAAAAGCCAGCGACTCGGTCTACTCCCGACCAAAAGCCAGCGACTCGGTCTACTCCCGACCAAAAGCCAGCGACTCGGTCTACTCCCGACCAAAAGCCAGCGACTCGGTCTACTCCCGACCAAAAGCCAGCGACTCGGTCTACTCCCGACCAAAAGCCAGCGACTCGGTCTACTCCCGACCAAAAGCCAGCGACTCGGTCTACTCCCGACCAAAAGACAGCGACTTGTCTTAATCAATCAATGTGATTTTGTTTAAACTGAATCTCTGTCTGTAGGCTAATTGGTTTCTGACTGGGCAAATAGTTGGGAAGTGGAAGGCTATAGATCCTCTATTAGTTGGCTCATCCGTCACCGATCAGAAACATTTAGCAGTAATGTACGACTATTATACTGAAGTAAAATATAAACACAACATGCAACAATTTTACTGAGTTACAATTCATATAAGGAAAATAAAGTCAATTTAAATAAATTCATTAGGCACCTAATCTATGGATTTCACATGACTGGTCCTGGGAGGGCAGGGGCCCACCCACTGGGGAGCTAGTCCCAGCCAATCAGAATGAGTTTTTCCCCCATAAAAGGGCTTTATTACAGACAGAAATACTCCTCAGTTTAATCAGCTGTCAAGGGTGGCTGGTCTCAGACGATCCCGCAGGTGAAGAAGCCGGATGTGGAGGTCCTGGGCTGGCATGGTTACACGTGGACTGCGGTTGTGAAGCCGGTTGGACGTGCTGCCAAATTCTCTAAAACGACGTTGGAGGCGGCTTATGGTAGAGAACTAAACATTCAAATTATCTGGCAACAGCTCTGGTGGACATTCCTGCAGTCAGCATTCCAATTGCACGTTCCCTCAAAACATGAGATATAGGTGGCATTGTGTTGTGTGACCTTTTATTGTCCCCAGCACAAGGTGCACCTGTGTAATGATCATAATGTTTAATCAGCTTCTTGATATGCCACACCTGTCAGGTGAATCGATTATCTTGGCAAAGGAGAAATTCTCACTAACAGAGTTGTAAACTACTCCTACACTACCCAGCATCGACCCACACCTACTACTACTCCTACAATACCCAGCATCGACCCACACCTACAATATCCAGCATCGACCCACACCTACTACTCCTACAATACCCAGCATCGACCCACAAATACTCCTACAATACCCAGCATCGACCCACACCTACTGCCACTTCTAAACTGGCCAGCATCGGCCCACATCTACTGCCACTTCTAAACTGGCCAGCATCGGCCCACTTCTAAACTAGCCAGCATCGACCCACATCTACTGCCCCTTCTAAACTAGCCAGCATCGACCCACATCTACTCCCACTTCTAAACCAGCCAGCATCGACCCACATCTACTGCCACGTCTAAACCAGCCAGCATCGACCCACTTCTAAACTAGCCAGCATCGACCCACTTCTAAACCAGCCAGCATCGACCCACATCTACTGCCACTTCTAAACCAGCCAGCATCGACCCACATCTACTGCCACTTCTAAACTGGCCAGCATCGGCCCACTTCTAAACCAGCCAGCATCGACCCACATCTAAACCAGCCAACACCGACCCACTTCTAAACTAGCCAGCATCGCCCCACACCTACTACTACTCCTACCCAGCATCGGCCCACATCTAAACCAGCAAGCATCGACCCACGTCTAAACCAGCCAGCATCGACCCACATCTACTGCCACTTCTAAACTAGCCAGCATCGACCCACTCCTAAACCAGCCAGCATCGACCCACATCTACTGCCACTTCTAAACTACCCAGCATCGACCCACTTCTAAACTAGCCAGCATCGACCCACTTCTAAACTAGCCAGCATCGACCCACATCTAAACTAGCCAGCATCGACCCACTTTTAAACCAGCCAGCATCGACCCACGTCTACTGCCACTTCTAAACTAGCCAGCATCGACCCACATCTACTCCCACTTCTAAACCAGCCAGCATCGACCCACTTCTAAACCAGCCAGCATCCGCCCACTTCTAAACTAGCCAGCATCGGCCCACATCAAAACTAGCCAGCATCGACCCACATCTAAACTAGCCAGCATCGGCCCACATCAAAACCAGCCAGCCTCGGCCCACTTCTAAACCAGCCAGCATCGGCCCACTTCTAAACCAGCCAGCATCGACCCACTTCTAAACCAGCCAGCATCGACCCACATCTAAACCAGCCAGCATCGACCCACTTCTAAACCAGCCAGCATCGACCCACTTCTAAACCAGCCAGCATCGACCCACGTCTAAACCAGCCAGCATCGGCCCACGTTTAAACCAGCCAGCATCGACCCACTTCTAAACCAGCCAGCATCGGCCCACTTCTAAACCAGCCAGCATCGACCCACTTCTAAACCAGCCAGCATCGGCCCACATCTAAACCAGCCAGCATCGACCCACATCTAAACCAGCCAGCATCGGCCCACTTCTAAACCAGCCAGCATCGACCCACATCTAAACCAGCCAGCATCGACCCACATCTAAACCAGCCAGCATCGACTCACTTCTAAACCAGCCAGCATCGGCCCACATCTAAACCAGCCAGCATCGACCCACATCTAAACCAGCCAGCATCGACCCACTTCTAAACCAGCCAGCATCGACCCACTTCTAAACCAGCCAGCATCGACCCACTTCTAAACCAGCCAGCATCGACCCACATCTAAACCAGCCAGCATCGGCCCACGTTTAAACCAGCCAGCATCGGCCCACATCTAAACTAGCCAGCATCGACCCACATCTAAACCAGCCAGCATCGACCCACATCTAAACCAGCCAGCATCGACCCACTTCTAAACCAGCCAGCATCGACCCACTTCTAAACCAGCCAGCATCGACCCACATCTAAACCAGCCAGCATCGGCCCACGTCTAAACCAGCCAGCATCGGCCCACGTCTAAATCAGCCAGCATCGACCCACGTCTAAACCAGCCAGCATCGACCCACGTCTAAACCAGCCAGCATCGGCCCACGTCTAACCCAGCCAGCATCGGCCCACGTCTAAACCAGCCAGCATCGGCCCACGTCTAAACCAGCCAGTGTGGGAGATATAAAAGGCTTCTCCTGGGCTAAAAATGGGACTGTATGAACTGGGCTCTAAAGAACAGACTGTTTACAGGGGACTGTATGAACTGGGCTCTAAAGAACAGACTGTTTACAGGGGACTGTATGAACTGGGCTCTAAAGAACAGATTGTTTACAGGGGACTGTATGAACTGGGCTCTAAAGAACAGACTGTTTACAGGGGACTGTATGAACTGGGCTCTAAAGAACAGACTGTTTACAGGGGACTGTATGAACTGTGCTCTAAAGAACAGACTGTTTACAGGGGACTGTATGAACTGGGCTCTAAAGAACAGATTGTTTACAGGGGACTGTATGAACTGGGCTCTAAAGAACAGATTGTTTACAGGGGACTGTATGAACTGGGCTCTAAAGAACAGACTGTTTACAGGGGACTGTATGAACTGGGCTCTAAAGAACAGATTGTTTACAGGCAGCATGCAGCATTACAGGCAGCATGAAGTCGGTCTGTACAGGGTACAAGAGAAGTGTGTATATTTGAGTATGACGTTTAGTTACGGAAACTCCTGTGTGTGTGTGTGTGTGTGTGTGTGTGTGTGTGTGTGGGGGGGGGGGGGGGAGCTGAAAACTCTCCCCACACGTCTCATAAACCTAATATATCAAAGCCCCTCCTCCCTATGCTCTCTCTGATGGTGTGATTACAAATCATATCCTCCCAACGCACCGTTATCTATTAAACATAGCTTAGCTCTCCTCACTCCCTCTTCTCCCCTCCCTCCCTCCTCTTCTCCCTCCCCCATCCTCCTCCCTTCCCCCTCTCCCCCCCCCCTCTCTCTCTGCTTCATATCCACCCCCCCATCACCCTGGGTTTTTCTCCCTCTCTTTTCCACTTGAGTAGTTTCAGGACAGAGAGGATGAATGCTATTAGAGAGGCATGGCATTATCAGGTCACACCGGCCGGCCGGCTGGCCCCATCTCCATCACAAAGACACACACACAAACACACACACGCACTCTTTAGGAGATCACAGTCCCATGTCCCGACCCCCATCACCCCAACCAGCTCATCTCTCATGTAAATTGGCTGTAGGTCTCTTTCTCTCTTCTCTTGCTCTCCCGCTCTGTCTCTCTCTCTGTCTCCCTCCCTCCCTCTCCTTCTTTCTTTGTGTTTCCCTCCCTCTCCATCTTCCTCCCTCTGTCTCCCTCCCTCTCTCTCTGTCTCCCTCCCTCCCTGTCTCCCTCCCTCCCTCTCTGTCTCCCTCCCTCCCTCCCTCTCTGTCTCCCTCCCTCCCTCTCTGTCTCCCTCCCTCCCTCTCCGTCTCCCTCCCTCTCCGTCTCCCTCCCTCTCCGTCTCCCTCCCTCCCTCTCCGTCTCCCTCCCTCTCTCTCTCTCTCCCTCCCCCTCCCTCTCTCTCTCTCCCTGACCTTGGGTAACTCTTATCTCCAAACTCTGATTCAGCAGAGAAGAGAAAGAACCAACGACAGAAATAAAGAACAGAAATGCAATTCCATCCTTTCCCATCAACCGGTGATAACGACAGTCACAGCTTCTGTGACAATATTAATTAAGGGGATAAACCTCCACTCCTCCCTCTCTCATTCTCTCTCTCTCTCTCACTCCGCCTCACTCCCTCGCTTCCTATCTTCAGGGTCTGAAGCTGAGGGGGGAGATATGGGTGAGGGCTGAGATATGGGTGAGGGATGAGGGGAGAGTTATGGGTGAGGTCTGAGGGGGGACATATGGGTGAGGTCTGAGGGGGAGATATGGGTGAGGGCTGAGATATGGGTGAGGGATGAGGGGGGACATATGGGTGAGGTCTGAGGGGGGAGATATGGGTGAGGTCTGAGGGGGAGATATGGGTGAGGTCTGAGGGGGGACATATGGGTGAGGTCTGAGGGGGGAGATATGGGTGAGGTCTGAGGGGGGAGATATGGGTGAGGTCTGAGGGGGGAGATATGGGTGAGGTCTGAGGGGGGAGATATGGGTGAGGTCTGAGGGGGGAGATATGGGTGAGGTATGAGGGGGAGATACGGGTCAGGTCTGAGGGGGGAGATATGGGTGAGGTCTGAGGGGGGAGATATGGGTGAGGTCTGAGGGGGGAGATATGGGTGAGGTCTGAGGGGGGAGATATGGGTGAGGTCTGAGGGGGGAGATATGGGTGAGGTCTGAGGGGGGAGATATGGGTGAGGTCTGAGGGGGAGATATGGGTGAGACAAAGAGCACTCCTGTTTTCTCGAGGTCTATGGTCAGGGTGAGAGGTCAGGGTGAGGGGTCAGGGTGAGAGGTCAGGGTGAGGGGTCAGGGTGAGGGGGTGAGGGGTCAGGGTGAGGGGGTGAGAGGTCAGGGTGAGGGGTCAGGGTGAGGGGTCAGGGTGAGAGGTCAGGGTGAGGGGTCAGGGTGAAGGGTCGGGGTGAGGGGGGTGAGAGGTCGGGGTGAGAGATCCCCATCTCAGGTCCCCCCCTGTCCATGTAATTCATCCTAGATCCCCATCTCAGATCCCCCCCCCCTGTCCATGTAATTCATCCTAGATCCCCATCTCAGACCTCCCCCCCTGTCCATGTAATTCATCCTAGATCCCCATCTCAGGTCCCCCCCCCTGTCCATGTAATTCATCCTAGATCCCCATCTCAGATCCCCCCCTGTCCATGTAATTCATCCTAGATCCCCATCTCAGATCCCCCCCCCCCCTATGTAATTCATCCTAGATCCCCATCTCAGCCCCCCCCCCCCCATGTAATTCATCCTAGATCCCCATCTCAGATCCCCCCCTGTCCATGTAATTCATCCTAGATCCCCATCTCAGGTCCCCCCCCTGTCCATGTAATTCATCCTAGATCCCCATCTCAGTACTCAATATACTTCCTGAATACAGTCTGTGGTTGTCATGTTCTCCTTGTAACCAATCAGAGACTGATTTGAGACTTGGGACAGCAGTACAGTGGGCGGTCCCGTGGGTAGAGCACGGTGCAGGGTTGTGGGTTCGATTCCCAACGGGAGACGGTCCCTTGGGGTCCCGTGGGTAGAGCACGGTGCAGGGTTGTGGGTTCGATTCCCAACGGGGGACCAGTAGGAACATGTAATGCACTGTATGCTAAATCAGGTACAGAGTTTTCAGGAAGTATTCAAACCCCTTTGACTTATTCTACATTGTGTTGTTGTTACAGCCTGAAGTCAAAATGGATTCAATTGATTTTTTCTCTCTCTCACCCATCTACACACTATACCCCATAATGACAAAGTGAAAACATGTTTTTACAAATTTATTTGAAAATGAAATACAGAAATATCTCATTTACATAAAGTATTCACAGCCCCCTGAGTCAATATTTTGTAGAAGCACCTGTTGGCAGTGATTACAGCAGATTAGAGTCTTTCTGGGTAAATCTCTTAAGAGCTTTAAACACCTGGATTGTTCAATATTTTCACATTATTCTTCTCATAATTCTTCAAGCTCTGTCAAGTTGGTTGTTGATCATTGCTAGACAGCCATTTTCAAGTCTTGTCAAAGGTTTTCAAGGTGATTAAAGCCACAACTGTAACTCAGGAACATTCAATGTCCTTTTGGTAATCAACTCCAGTGTATATTTGTCCTTGGTAGGTTATTTTTTATTTTACTAGTTAAGAACAAATTCTTACTTAAAATGACAGCCTAGGAACAGTGGGTTAACTGCCTTGTTCAGGGGCAGAAGGACAGCATTTTGTACCTTGTCAGCTCGGGGGATTCGATCTTGCAACCTTTCGGTTACTAGTCCAACGCTCTAACCACCAGGCTACGCTGCCGCCCCAATTGTCCTGCTGAAAGGTGAATTCCTCTCCCAGTGTCTGGTGAAAAGCAGACTGAACCAGGTTTTCCGCTCTGATTTTTACCTTCTTAGCTCTATTCTGCTTCTTTTTATCCCCCCCTTGTCTTTACCGATGACAAGCATACCCATAACATGATGCAGCCACCACCACGCTTGAACATACGAAGAGTGGGACTCAGTTGGATTTTGCCCCAAACATAACTCTTTTGTGTTCAGGATATAAAATTAATTCCTGTAGTTCCACAGCATCGGTCTATTGAGGTGAAGGAGGAGTTCGGCCATGTCAGATTTCAGACAGAAACACCACGGCAGCCATGTTGAAACCCCATGGGCCAGACGGACCAATAAGGAGTCCACGGAATGTTCAGTTGGAGAGGGTCGCCGGTGTGGACACAACCAGCCATCCGTCACACACAACCAGCCATCCGTCACACACACACACACACACACACACACACACACACACACACACACACACACACACACACACACACACACACACACACACACACACACACACACACACACACACACACACACACACACACACACACACACACACACACACACACACACACACACACACACACACACACACACACACACACACACACACACACACACACACTAAGCTGTACTCTCCTCGGCTTCTTGGTTTGGCTGGAGGCAAAGCCCTGTTAATCCTAAAGCCCACACAAAGCCCACACTGGTATACTCAACACACAGACACACACACACACACACAAACAGACACAGACACACAGACACACATACACTAGGGCTGGGTGGTATTCCGTATTTGACTATATACCGGTATTTGATGCATGGACCGGATTGGGTTTCTACTTGACCTTCTATAAACGGTATTTCAGTGTTTAGTTTGTTAAAATGTTATACACTACTCCGTCTGCTACCTGAGTCCTCACTCCCGCCCCCCCTTCTTCCTCTGTCTGCTACCTGAGTCTTCACTCTCCCCCCTCCTCCTCCGCCTGCTACCTGAGTCTTCACTCTCCCCCCTCCTCCTCCGTCTGCTACCAGAGTCCTCCCCCCTCCGTCTGCTACCTGAGTCCTCACTCTCCCCCCTCCGTCTGCTACCTGAGTCTTCACTCTCCCCCCTCCGTCTGCTACCTGAGTCTTCACTCTCCCCCCTCCCCCTCCTACCTGAGTCCTCACTCTTCCCCCCCCCCCTCCTCCGTCTGCTACCAGAGTCCTCCCCCCTCCTCCCCCTCCGTCTGCTACCAGAGTCCTCCCCCCTCCTCCCCCTCCGTCTGCTACCTGAGTCTTCACTCTCCCCCCTCCTCCTCCATCTGCTACCAGAGTCCTCCCCCCTCCTCCCCCTCCGTCTGCTACCTGAGTCTTCACTCTCCCCCCTCCTCCTCCGTCTGCTACCAGAGTCCTCCCCCCTCCTCCCCCTCCGTCTGCTACCTGAGTCTTCACTCTCCCCCCTCCTCCTCTGGTATACTCAACACACAGACACACACAAACACAGACACACACACACTAGGGCTGGGTGGTATTCCATATTTGACTATATACCGGTATTTGATGCATGGACCGGATTGGGTTTCTACTTGACCTTCTATAAACGGTATTTCAGTGTTTAGTTTGTTAAAATGTTATACACTACTCCGTCTGCTACCTGAGTCCTCACTCCCCCCCCTCCTCCGTCTGCTACCTGAGTCCTCACTCTCCCCCCTCCTCCTCCGTCTGCTACCAGAGTCCTCCCCCCTCCGTCTGCTACCTGAGTCCTCACTCTCCCCCCTCCGTCTGCTACCTGAGTCTTCACTCTCCCCCCTCCGTCTGCTACCTGAGTCTTCACTCTCCCCCCTCCCCCTCCTACCTGAGTCCTCACTCTTCCCCCCCCCCTCCTCTGTCTGCTACCTGAGTCTTCACTCTCCCCCCTCCTCCTCCGTCTGCTACCAGAGTCCTCCCCCCTCCGTCTGCTACCTGAGTCTTCACTCTCCCCCCTCCTCCTCCGTCTGCTACCAGAGTCCTCCCCCCTCCGTCTGCTACCTGAGTCCTCACTCTCCCCCCTCCGTCTGCTACCTGAGTCTTCACTCTCCCCCCTCCCCCTCCTACCTGAGTCCTCACTCCCCCCCCCCCTCCTCCGTCTGCTACCAGAGTCCTCCCCCCTCCTCCCCCTCCGCCTGCTACCAGAGTCCTCCCCCCTCCTCCCCCTCCTTCTGCTACCTGAGTCTTCACTCTCCCCCCTCCTCCTCCGCCTGCTACCTGAGTCTTCACTCTCCCCCCTCCTCCTCCACCTGCTACCGGAGTCCTCCCCCCTCCTCCCCCTCCGTCTGCTACCTGAGTCTTCACTCTCCCCCCTCCTCCGCCTGCTACCTGAGTCTTCACTCTCCCCCCTCCTCCTCCGCCTGCTACCTGAGTCCTCACTCTCCCCCCCTCCGTCTGCTACCTGAGTCCTCACTCTCCCTCCTCCGTCTGCTACCTGAGTCCTCACTCTTCCCCCCTCCCCTCCTACCTGAGTCCTCACTCTTCCCCCCCCCCTCCTCCGTCTGCTACCAGAGTCCTCCCCCCTCCTCCCCCTCCGTCTGCTACCAGAGTCCTCCCCCCTCCTCCCCCTCCGTCTGCTACCTGAGTCTTCACTCTCCCCCCTCCTCCTCCGCCTGCTACCTGAGTCTTCACTCTCCCCCCTCCTCCTCCGCCTGCTACCTGAGTCCTCACTCTTCCCCCCTCCCCCTCCTACCTGAGTCCTCACTCTTCCCCCCCCACTCCTCCGTCTGCTACCAGAGTCCTCCCCCCTCCTCCCCCTCCGTCTGCTACCAGAGTCCTCCCCCCTCCTCCCCCTCCGTCTGCTACCAGAGTCCTCCCCCCTCCTCCCCCTCCGTCTGCTACCTGAGTCTTCACTCTCCCCCCTCCTCCTCCGCCTGCTACCTGAGTCCTCACTCTCCCCCCTCCTCCTCTGTCTGCTACCTGAGTCCTCACTCCCCCCCCCCTTCCTCCTCTGTCTGCTACCTGAGTCTTCACTCTCCCCCCTCCTCCTCCGTCTGCTACCAGAGTCCTCCCCCCTCCGTCTGCTACCTGAGTCCTCACTCTCCCCCCTCCGTCTGCTACCTGAGTCTTCACTCTCCCCCCTCCGTCTGCTACCTGAGTCTTCACTCTCCCCCCTCCCCCTCCTACCTGAGTCCTCACTCTTCCCCCCCCCTCCTCTGTCTGCTACCTGAGTCTTCACTCTCCCCCCTCCTCCTCCGTCTGCTACCAGAGTCCTCCCCCCTCCGTCTGCTACCTGAGTCTTCACTCTCCCCCCTCCTCCTCCGTCTGCTACCAGAGTCCTCCCCCCTCCGTCTGCTACCTGAGTCCTCACTCTCCCCCCTCCGTCTGCTACCTGAGTCTTCACTCTCCCCCCTCCCCCTCCTACCTGAGTCCTCACTCCCCCCCCCCTCCTCCGTCTGCTACCAGAGTCCTCCCCCCTCCTCCCCCTCCGCCTGCTACCAGAGTCCTCCCCCCTCCTCCCCCTCCTTCTGCTACCTGAGTCTTCACTCTCCCCCCTCCTCCTCCGCCTGCTACCTGAGTCTTCACTCTCCCCCCTCCTCCTCCACCTGCTACCAGAGTCCTCCCCCCTCCTCCCCCTCCGTCTGCTACCTGAGTCTTCACTCTCCCCCCTCCTCCGCCTGCTACCTGAGTCTTCACTCTCCCCCCTCCTCCTCCGCCTGCTACCTGAGTCCTCACTCTCCCCCCTCCGTCTGCTACCTGAGTCCTCACTCTCCCTCCTCCGTCTGCTACCTGAGTCCTCACTCTTCCCCCCTCCCCTCCTACCTGAGTCCTCACTCTTCCCCCCCCCTCCTCCGTCTGCTACCAGAGTCCTCCCCCCTCCTCCCCCTCCGTCTGCTACCAGAGTCCTCCCCCCTCCTCCCCCTCCGTCTGCTACCTGAGTCTTCACTCTCCCCCCTCCTCCTCCGCCTGCTACCTGAGTCTTCACTCTCCCCCCTCCTCCTCCGCCTGCTACCTGAGTCCTCACTCTTCCCCCCTCCCCCTCCTACCTGAGTCCTCACTCTTCCCCCCCCACTCCTCCGTCTGCTACCAGAGTCCTCCCCCCTCCTCCCCCTCCGTCTGCTACCAGAGTCCTCCCCCCTCCTCCCCCTCCGTCTGCTACCAGAGTCCTCCCCCCTCCTCCCCCTCCGTCTGCTACCTGAGTCTTCACTCTCCCCCCTCCTCCTCCGCCTGCTACCTGAGTCCTCACTCTCCCCCCTCCTCCTCTGTCTGCTACCAGAGTCCTCCCCCCTCCTCCCCCTCCGTCTGCTACCAGAGTCCTCCCCCCTCCTCCCCCTCCGTCTGCTACCTGAGTCTTCACTCTCCCCCCTCCTCCTCCGCCTGCTACCTGAGTCCTCACTCTCCCCCCTCCCCCTCCGTCTGCTACCTGAGTCCTCACTCCTCCTCTGTCTGCTACCTGAGTCCTCACTCTCCCTCCTCCTCCGCCTGCTACCTGAGTCCTCACTCTTCCCCCTCCCCCTCCGTCTGCTACCTGAGTCCTCACTCTCCCCCCTCCTCCTCCGTCTGCTACCTGAGTCCTCACTCTTCCCCCCTCCCCCTCCTACCTGAGTCCTCACTCTTCCCCCCCCTCCCCCTCCGCCTGCTACCTGAGTCTTCACTCTCCCCCCTCCTCCTCCGCCTGCTACCTGAGTCCTCACTCTTCCCCCCTCCCCCTCCTACCTGAGTCCTCACTCGGCCCCCCCCACTCCTCCGTCTGCTACCAGAGTCCTCCCCCCTCCTCCCCCTCCGTCTGATACCTGAGTCCTCACTCTCCCCCCTCCCCCTCCGTCTGCTACCTGAGTCCTCACTCTCCCTCCTCCGTCTGCTACCTGAGTCCTCACTCTTCCCCCCTCCTCCGTCTGCTAGCTGAGTCCTCACCCCCCCCCCCTCCGTCTGCTACCTGAGTTCTATAAATCCCCCAGCGTTCTATAAATCCAACAGCGTTCTATAAATCCAACAGCGTTCTATAAATCCAACAGCGTTCTATAAATCCAACAGCGTTCTATAAATCCGCCAGCGTTCTATAAATCCGCCAGCGTTCTATAAATCCCCCAGCGTTCTATAAATCCCCCAGCGTTCTATAAATCCCCCAGCGTTCTATAAATCCCCCAGCGTTCTATAAATCTCCCAGCGCTCTATAAATCCCCCACCGTTCTATAAATCCCCCACCGTTCTATAAATCTCCCAGCGTTCTATAAATCTCCCAGCGTTCTATAAATCCCCCAGCGTTCTATAAATCCCCCAGCGTTCTATAAATCCCCCAGCGTTCTATAAATCCCCCACCGTTCTATAAATCTCCCAGCGTTCTATAAATCTCCCAGCGTTCTATAAATCCCCCAGCGTTCTATAAATCCCCCAGCGTTCTATAAATCCCCCAGCGTTCTATAAATCCCCCAGCGTTCTATAAATCCCCCAGCGTTCTATAAATCCCCCAGCGTTCTATAAATCCCCCAGCGTTCTATAAATCCCCCAGCGTTCTATAAATCCCCCAGCGTTCTATAAATCCCCCAGCGTTCTATAAATCCCCCAGCGTTCTATAAATCCCCCAGCGTCCTATACATGACATAATGGCTGAGCGTGGACATGCCAAACATTCTCAATAAACAAGATGAGGTACTTTGAACTGGATGTTTTGATCTGAGTCAAATTGTAATATTTGATCAAAAATAAATCGCAATTAGGCCTCGATTTGTTTCGCCCTTATCATGCTGCCCTGCACATTCACAGCACAGGAAATGCTGAAAATGATTTTGGATTGTAGTTGAACTGAACAGTATAAACCCATCAGAATGGAGACCCATTGAAATCACTTCAGAGTGTATTGTGTTACCATCCTAGAATCACTCTCTCCTCATAAAGCACATTTACAACTTCTATCGTTACCATCCTAGAATCACTCTCTCCTCATAAAGCACATTTACAACTTCTATCGTTACCATCCTAGAATCACTCTCTCCTCATAAAGTACATTTACAACTTCTATCGTTACCATCCTAGAATCACTCTCTCCTCATAAAGCACATTTACAACTTCTATCGGAAAATACATGAAATACAGTCAAAATACCGTAAAAATGGCAGAAATATTGTGATATTATATATTGGTCATATCACCCAGCCTTAAGACAGGCAGACAGACCCAGGCAGACAGACCCAGACAGGCAGACAGACCCAGGCAGACAGACCCAGACAGGCAGACAGACCCAGGCAGACAGACCCAGACAGGCAGACAGACCCAGGCAGACAGACCCAGGCAGACAGACCCAGGCAGGCAGACAGACCCAGGCAGGCAGACAGACCCAGGCAGACAGACCCAGACAGGCAGACAGACAGACCCAGGCAGACAGACAGACCCAGGCAGACAGACAGACCCAGACAGGCAGACAGACCCAGACAGGCAGACAGACCCAGACAGGCAGACAGACCCAGGCAGACAGACCCAGGCAGACAGACCCAGGCAGACAGACCCAGGCAGGCAGACCCAGGCAGGCAGACAGACCCAGGCAGACAGACCCAGGCAGACAGACCCAGGCAGACAGACCCAGGCAGACAGACCCAGGCAGACAGACCCAGGCAGACAGACCCAGGCAGACAGACCCAGGCAGACAGACCCAGGCAGACAGACAGAGACAGACAGACAGAGACAGACAGACAGACCCAGGCAGACAGACAGACCCAGGCAGACAGACCCAGGCAGACAGACCCAGACAGGCAGACAGAGACAGACAGACAGAAAGACAGGTAGACAGAGACAGACAGGCAGGCAGGCAGACAGACAGACAGACAGACAGACAGGACAGACAGACAGTTAGTTCCAGAATACAATGTGAGAGGCGAACAGGGTTGTGTGTGAGCAGGGATTTAAACACGGTAAGGAGAGGGAGAATTGGGAAACATTATGCATATGTTATTGTAACACACACACACACACACACACACACACACACACACACGCACACGCACACGCACACACGCACACACACACACGTGTTATTGGAAGTGGAGAGACAATGGTCCATATGTTTGACCACTAGCTCGTTCCAGACAGAACCAGAAGTCATGTATACAGGCCAGTGGGAAAGTATTCAGACCCCTGGACTTTATCTATTGACTATTATCATTTTAGAATGAGGCTGTAACGTAACAAAATGTTGAAAAAGTCAAGGGGTCTGAATACTTTCCCGAATATTATGGATCAACTGTTAGGATTAAATATTACATCACTACGTCAATCAAATGTATTTATAAATCCCTTTTTTTACATCAACATAATGAAACCAAACTGAGGTTGAACTTGAATGTTATTTTATCCTCCATAATTTGTAGCGATTCAGCATCACACATCGATGTTAACAGATGGGTGTGTTCGGGGTGGGGGGGTTGCTGGAATCGGGGTGGGGGGGTTTGCTGGAATCAGAGAGGGGTGTAAAGGCTGTCCTCTCTTTGTGTCTGCCAGGTTCACAAAGCCAAGACCCAAGACCAAAGCCGTAACCCCCTGCCACACACGGTGTGTCATTCCCCCAGGACTCTTTGCTATCTCTTCCCGTCAGTCAGTCAATCAGGCTGGAAAACTATCACTAGAAAACCCTGCTTCCTCTTAGAGAGACAGAGAGGGATGGAAGGAGGAGAGAGGGATGGAGGGAATGAGGAGAGAGGAGAGGAGAGGGAAGGAGGAGAGGGAAGGAGGAGAGAGGAGAGGAGGAGAGGGAAGGAGGAGAGAGGAGAGGAGGAGAGGGAAGGAGGAGAGAGGAGAGGAGGAGAGGGGGAGAGAGAAGGAGGAGAGAGAGGGATGGAGGGAAGGAGGAGAGAGGGAGAGAGAGAGAGAGAGGGGGATGGAGGAAGGAGGAGAGAAAGAGAGAGGGATGGAGGGAAAGAAGAGACAGAAAGAGAGATGGAGGGAAAGAGGAGAGACAGAGAGAGGGATGAAGGAAAGGAGGAGAGAGGGAGAGAGGGAGGGAGAGGGAAAGAGGAGAGAGGGATGGAGGAGAGAGAGAGGAGAGAGGAAAGGAGGAGCGAGAGAGAGGAGAGGAAAGGAGGAGCGAGAGAGAGGAGAGGAAAGGAAGAGAGACAGAGAAGAGAGGAGAGGAAAGGAGGGAGGGAGAGGGATGGAGGAGAGAGGGAGAGAGGAAAGGAGGAGCGAGAGAGAGGAGAGGAAAGGAGGAGAGAGAGAGAAGAGAGGAGAGGAAAGGAGGGAGGGAGAGGGATGGAGGAGAGAGGGAGAGAGAGGAAGAATCCCCCCAGCCTCTAGGAATGTAGATAATGATAATTTGATTCACAGAAGAGCTGCGGTGAGATGCCACGTCTCACACACACACACACACACACACACACACACACACACACACACACACACACACACACACACACACACACACACACACACAGAGAGAGAGAAAGCGGTCTTTCATGGGGGCAGTGGTAATCTGGTCACAGCATGCAGAGTGGAAAATAGGATATAGGCTAATCTATTTAAATCAATTTGTAGGTTATTGAATATCTATTGAAACACATTACAGAGAAGTAACCAGAGTGGTTCCCCTTGTCAGGGTGTGTTGTAAGGCCATGGGGGGGGGGGGTCTCTGGTCTCTGTCAGGATGTTAAACCCTGTTTCTCTCTGACAATACACACACTGGAACTTGAACGCCCGTCCGAGCAGAGAGAGAGAGAGACAGAGACACACAGAGAAAGAGAGAGAGACACACAGAGAAAGAGAGAGAGACAGAGAGACACAGAGAAAGAGAGAGACAGAGAGAGAGAGAGAGAGAGACAGAGAAAGAGAGAGACAGAGAGAGAGAGAGAGAGAGAGAGACACAGAGAAACACAGAGAGAGAGAGACACAGAGAGAGAGAGACACAGAGAGAGAGAGACACAGAGAAACAGAGACCAACAGCCTCCTGGTATTAGAATCCCCCTCCAACCCCAAGTTGAGACCCTGCAGGACGCTCTCTGACCACACAGGGGCGATGTTACCCCACAGTGAAACAAACATCACCACCACTACAACAGTCTGTCTCTGCCCCGCCACTCGGCCCCGCCACTCGGCCCCGCCACTCGGCCCCGCCACTCGGCCCCGCCACTCGGCCCCGCCACTCGGCCCCGCCACTCGGCCCCGCCACTCGGCCCCGCCACTCGGCCCCGCCACTCGGCCCCGCCACTCGGCCCCGCCACTCTGCCAGTCACTGAACTACATTTTATTTTTTATTATCAGAGGCTTATATTTGATAATCAATAAGAATAATCAATGAAAATGATCCATACTCTATATAAACCAGGACAGAGACATTAAAACGATCCATACTCTATATAAACCAGAACAGAGACATTATAATGATCCATACTCTATATAAACCAGGACAGAGACATTATAATGATCCATACTCTATATAAACCAGGACAGAGACATTAAAATGATCCATACTCTATATAAACCAGGACAGAGACATTATAATGATCCATACTCTATATAAACCAGGACAGAGACATTAAAATGATCCATACTCTATATAAACCAGGACAGAGACATTATAATGATCCATACTCTATATAAACCAGGACAGAGACATTATAATGATCCATACTCTATATAAACCAGGACAGAGACATTATAATGATCCATACTCTATATAAACCAGGACAGAGACATTATAATGATCCATACTCTATATAAACCAGGACAGAGACATTAAAATGATCCATACTCTATATAAACCAGGACAGAGACATTATAATGATCCATACTCTATATAAACCAGGACAGAGACATTATAATGATCCATACTCTATATAAACCAGGACAGAGACATTATAATGATCCATACTCTATATAAACCTGGACAGAGACATTATAATGATCCATACTCTATATAAACCAGGACAGAGACATTATAATGATCCATACTCTATATAAACCAGGACAGAGACATTATAATGATCCATACTCTATATAAACCAGGACAGAGACATTAAAATGATCCATACTCTATATAAACCAGGACAGAGACATTATATAAACCAGGACAGAGACATTAAAATGATCCATACTCTATATAAACCAGGACAGAGACATTATAATGATCCATACTCTATATAAACCAGGACAGAGACATTATATAAACCAGGACAGAGACATTATAATGATCCATACTCTATATAAACCTGGACAGAGACATTATAATGATCCATACTCTATATAAACCAGGACAGAGACATTAAAATGATCCATACTCTATATAAACCAGGACAGAGACATTAAAATGATCCATACTCTATATAAACCTGGACAGAGACATTATATAAACCAGGACAGAGACATTAAAACTGTATTATATTTTGTGATGTTTAATTCGGCTGTTGTTCCATTTCAGCACGAAGTCACCGACAATTTAGATCAGTAATGTAATGATACAAATCATTTTTAACTTAATAAAAAATAAGTCGATTTCTGTGGATGTGAATGTTAGGATGGGTTCTCTTTTTATTAAGTTATCACAGTATTACCAAGCTACTGTATCAAGTTATCACAGTATTACCAAGCTACTGTATCAAGTTATGGCAGTATTACCAAGCTACTGTATCCAGTTATGGCAGTATTACCAAGCTACTGTATCCAGTTATCACAGTATTACCAAGCTACTGTATCCAGTTATCGCAGTATTACCAAGCTACTGTATCCAGTTATCGCAGTATTACCAAGCTACTGTATCCAGTTATCACAGTATTACCAAGCTACTGTATCCAGTTATCACAGTATTACCAAGCTACTGTATCCAGTTATCACAGTATTACCAAGCTACTGTATCAAGTTCACAGTATTACCAAGCTACTGTATCAAGTTATCACAGTATTACCAAGCTACTGTATCAAGTTATGGCAGTATTACCAAGCTACTGTATCAAGTTATCACAGTATTACCAAGCTACTGTATCAAGTTATGGCAGTATTACCAAGCTACTGTATCAAGTTATCACAGTATTACCAAGCTACTGTATCAAGTTATGGCAGTATTACCAAGCTACTGTATCAAGTTATCACAGTATTACCAAGCTACTGTATCAAGTTATCGCAGTATTACCAAGCTACTGTATCAGGTTATCGCAGTATTACCAAGCTACTGTATCAACTTATCACAATATTACCAAGCTACTGTATCAACACGGGTTATCTTGCTGCAGCAGCTACACGATAACCCATGGCGGCGCGATAACCCATGGCGGCGCGATAACCCATGGCGACGCGATAACCCATGGCGACGCGATAACCCATGACGACGCGATAACCCATGACGACGCGATAACCCATGGCGACGCGATAACCCATGGCGACGCGATAACCCATGGCGACGCGATAACCCATGGCGACGCGATAACCCATGGCTACGCGATAACCCATGGCTACGCGATAACCCATGGCTACGCGATAACCCATGGCTACGCGATAACCCATGGCTACGCGATAACCCATGGCTACGCGATAACCCATGGCTACGCGATAACCCATGGCTACGCGATAACCCATGGCTACGCGATAACCCATGGCTACGCGATAACCCATGGCTACGCGATAACCCATGGCTACGCGATAACCCATGGCTACGCGATAACCCATGGCTACGCGATAACCAGATGCTCTTAACCAGACCGATATAAATCGCCTTCAGAAAGTTTTCACAGCGATGGACTTTTTCCACATTTTGTTGTTTTACAGCCTTGAGGTGTTGTGTCACTGGCCAACACACTATACCCAGAACGTCAATGGAATTACGTTTTTAGACATGTTTACAAATGTATTAAAAATTAAAAGCTGAAATGTCTTGAGTCAATAAGTATTCTGTGTTCAGTAATAGTGTTTAACATGATTCTTGAATGACTACCTCATCTTTGTACCCAACACATGTAGACATTGAATATCCCTTTGAGCCTGGGTGAAGTTATTAATGACACTTTGGATGGTGTATCAATACAGCCAGTCACTACAAAGATACAGGCGTCCTTCCTAACTCAGTTGCCGGAGAGGAAGGAAACCGCTCAGGGATTTCACCACCTGGGAGATGAATTCACCTTTCAGATGAACAATACCCTAAAAACACAAGGCCAACTCCTACACCGGAGTTGCTTACAAAGAAGGCTGAATGTTCCCGAGTGTCCGGGTTACAGTTTTTGACTGAAATCTACTTGAAAATGTACGGCAAGACTAGCAATGATCAACAACCAACTTGACAGAGCTCGAAGAATTATGAAAAGAATCATGTGAAAATAATGAACAATCCAGGTGTGTAAAGCTCTTAGAGACTTACCCAGGAAGACTCCCAGCTGTAATGACTCTTAGTGACTTACCCAGAAAGACTCACAGCTGTAATCACTCTTAGAGACTTACCCAGGAAGACTCCCAGCTGTAATGACTCTTAGAGACTTACCCAGGAAGACTCCCAGCTGTAATGACTCTCAGAGACTTACCCAAGAAGACTCCCAGCTGTAATGACTCTTAGAGACTTACCCAGGAAGACTCCCAGCTGTAATGACTCTTAGAGACTTACCCAGGAAGACTCCCAGCTGTAATGACTCTTAGAGACTTACCCAGAAAGACTCCCAGCTGTAATGACTCTTAGAGACTTACCCAGGAAGACTCCCAGCTGTAATGACTCTTAGAGACTTACCCAAGAAGACTCCCAGCTGTAATGACTCTTAGAGACTTACCCAGAAAGACCAGCTGATTTAAAAGGGGGGTTGTGGAATATCTCAAAACTCTTCACGAAGGATACTATTCGGGCTTTTCCCCAAATGAGAATCTCCCGAGGTGTGAGAAGAGAGAGAGACAGAGACAGAGACAGAGAGACAGAGACAGAGAGACAGAGAGACAGAGAGACAGAGAGAGAGACAGAGAGAGAGAGAGAGACCCTCTGGGAGGAGAGGAGGTGTATGGAACAGCTTTGTCTGTGTGTGTAGTAGTGTGGCGGCACCCATCAACACACACCCCTAGAGACACAGATCAACACACACACACACACACACACACACACACACACACACACACACACACACACACACACACACACACACACACACACACACACACACACACACACACACACACACACACACACACACACACCTCTTCTTCCCCCTCTGGACTGAGATCAATACACTGACATCACTACGAGGAGAGGAACCACTCAACACACACACTTAAACACACACCCCTATCTCTGAAAGGAGAGAGCGATCAATGAACACACACACAGCTATCACCACCACTGTCTAAAGAAGACCAATCACCTGCTCTGTACTGATGTACCTGAACCAATCACCTGCTCTGTACTGATGTACCTGAACCAATAACCTGCTCTGTGCTGTGCCTCCTGTGGCCTGATGGGGGTGCTGTACCTCCTGTGGCCTGATAAGGGTGCTGTACCTCCTGTGGCCTGATGGGGGCGCTGTGGTCTTAATGCTGACAGACACATGTCTGATCTTTAGAGAAATGTATTTAGTCTGAATAAAGAATGCAGGTCATAACCGTGCTCTCTCTCTCCCCCTCCCTCCCTCTCCAGGTAATTTCTCTCTCTATCATTCTATTTTCTCTACCGGGCCACAGAGAAACGAGGGAGAGAGAAGGGGGAAGAGAGGGAGAGAAGGGGGAGAGGGAGAGAGAAGAGAGGGAGAGAGAAGGGGGGGGAGAGAGAGAGAGATCATTAGGGATAGGGGAAGCCATCAGTAAAGTTGTAGCTGCTCCCTTCATCTCCCTCCCTCATCCTCCTCTCCCTCCCTCATCCTACTCTCTCTCCACTGTAACAGGACTGAGACTCAGATAGTAGGGGGGGGGTAGGAGAAGTGTATAACAGGACTGAGACTCAGATAGTAGGGGGGGGTAGGAGGAGTGTATAACAGGACTGAGACTCAGATAGTAGGGGGGGGGTAGGAGAAGTGTATAACAGGACTGAGACTCAGATAGTAGGGGGGGGGTAGGAGAAGTGTATAACAGGACTGAGACTCAGATAGTAGGGGGGGGGGGGGTAGGAGGAGTGTATAACAGGACTGAGACTCAGATAGTAGGGGGGGGGGGGGGGTAGGAGAAGTGTATAACAGGACTGAGACTCAGATAGTAGGGGGGGGGGGTAGGAGGAGTGTATAACAGGACTGAGACTCAGATAGTAGGGGGGGGGGTAGGAGGAGTGTATAACAGGACTGAGACTCAGATAGTAGGGGGGGGGGGGTAGGAGGAGTGTATAACAGGACTGAGACTCAGATAGTAGGGGGGGGGTAGGAGGAGTGTATAACAGGACTGAGACTCAGATAGTAGGGGGGGGGGTAGGAGGAGTGTATAACAGATAACAGGACTGAGACTCAGATAGTAGGGGGGGGGGGTAGGAGGAGTGTATAACAGGACTGAGACTCAGATAGTAGGGGGGGGGGGGGGTAGGAGGAGTGTATAACAGGACTGAGACTCAGATAGTAGGGGGGGGGGGGGTAGGAGGAGTGTATAACAGGACTGAGACTCAGATAGTAGGGGGGGGGTTAGGAGGAGTGTATAACAGGACTGAGACTCAGATAGTAGGGGGGGGGGGGTAGGAGGAGTGTATAACAGGACTGAGACTCAGATAGTAGGGGGGGTAGGAGGAGTGTATAACAGGACTGAGACTCAGATAGTAGGGGGGGGGGGGGGTAGGAGGAGTGTATAACAGGACTGAGACTCAGATAGTAGGGGGGGGGGGGGGTAGGAGGAGTGTATAACAGGACTGAGACTCAGATAGTAGGGGGGAGGGGTAGGAGGAGTGTATAACAGGACTGAGACTCAGATAGTAGGGGGGGGGTAGGAGGAGTGTATTACAGGACTGAGACTCAGATAGTAGGGTAGGGGGGGTAGGAGGACTGTATAACAGGACTGAGACTCAGATAGTAGGGGGGGGGGGGGGGGAGAGAGTTCACAGCACCTGGCTTCTCTAACAGACTCCTCTCCAGACTTCGCTGTGCAGACCACAAATCCCCGAGGACATCGCTGAGAGAAAAAGACACACACACCATGACACACACACCATGACACACACAGCCATGAGGACATCGCTGAGAGAGGACACACACACACAGCCCTGAGGACATCGCTGAGAGAGGACACACACCCAGCCCTGAGGACATCGCTGAGAGAGGACACACACACACACAGCCCTGAGGACATCGCTGAGAGAGGACACACACACAGCCCTGAGGACATCGCTGAGAGAGGACACACACACACACAGCCCTGAGGACATCGCTGAGAGAGGGCACACACACAGCCCTGAGGACATCGCTGAGAGAGGACACACACACAGCCCTGAGGACATCGCTGAGAGAGGACACACACACAGCCCTGAGGACATCGCTGAGAGAGGACGACACACACACACACAGCCCTGAGGACATCGCTGAGAGAGGACACACACACACACCAGCATAAGTAGCCCCAGTAGTAGGGGTCTGACAGAATGCCTTTTCACACCTGGCTGAGCCCAGAGGAAGGTGACAGAGGCACATCTCCCAGAACACACACACACACACACACACACACACACACACACACACACACACAACACACAACACACAACACACAACACACACACAGTCCACTTTGGGGAGTTCAGGGTCATAAACATTATCATGAATAAAATTCTGTCTGAAAGTGTGTGTGAGCCTTAAGAGGTGTGTGTGTGTGTGTCGGTGTGTGTGTGTCGGTGTGTGTGCCGGTGTGTGTGTGTGTGTCGAAGTGTGTAAAGACCTTCTGTTCTCTATGCTTAAACTGTTTAAATACCTCAATTAGACCTAGGTCACAAAATCCACCACCCCTTAAACTAGCCCACACACACACACACCGAGAACACACACACACCGAGAACACACACACACACACACACACACACACACACACACACACACACACACACCTGAAAGCTGCTTTGCTGAGGTAAAGTGTACTGACTATACCTGGAGGTATGTGGTGGTCCCACCTATATGGAGATGAAGGTACTGACTCTACCTGGAGGTATGTGGTGGTCCCACCTGTCTGGAGATGAAGGTACTGACTATACCTGGAGGTATGTGGTGGTCCCACCTCTCTGGAGATGAAGGTACTGACTCTACCTGGAGGTATGTGGTGGTCCCACCTGTCTGGAGATGAAGGTACTGACTCTACCTGGAGGTATGTGGTGGTCCCACCTCTCTGGAGATGAAGGTACTGACTCTACCTGGAGGTATGTGGTGGTCCCACCTGTCTGGAGATGAAGGTACTGACTCTACCTGGAGGTATGTGGTGGTCCCACCTGTCTGGAGATGAAGGTACTGACTCTACCTGGAGGTATGTGGTGGTCCCACCTCTCTGGAGATGAAGGTACTGACTCTACCTGGAGGTATGTGGTGGTCCCACCTCTCTGGAGATGAAGGTACTGACTCTACCTGGAGGTATGTGGTGGTCCCACCTGTCTGGAGATGAAGGTACTGACTCTACCTGGAGGTATGTGGTGGTCCCACCTCTCTGGAGATGAAGGTACTGACTCTACCTGGAGGTATGTGGTGGTCCCACCTCTCTGGAGATGAAGGTACTGACTCTACCTGGAGGTATGTGGTGGTCCCACCTCTCTGGAGATGAAGGTACTGACTCTACCTGGAGGTATGTGGTGGTCCCACCTGTCTGGAGATGAAGGTACTGACTCTACCTGGAGGTATGTGGTGGTCCCACCTCTCTGGAGATGAAGGTACTGACTCTACCTGGAGGTATGTGGTGGTCCCACCTGTCTGACTACCGACTACACCAAGTGGCAGACAGACTACGGTCAATACATTGAGTTGATTCTCTACTACGGTCAATACATTGAGTTGATTCTCTACTACGGTCAATACATTGAGTTGATTCTCTACTACGGTCAATACATTGAGTTGATTCTCTACTACGGTCAATACATTGAGTTGATTCTCTACTACGGTCAATACATTGAGTTGATTCTCTACTACGGTCAATACATTGAGTTGATTCTCTACTACGGTCAATACATTGAGTTGATTCTCTACTACGGTCAATACATTGAGTTGATTCTCTACTACGGTCAATACATTGAGTTGATTCTCTACTACGGTCAATACATTGAGTTGATTCTCTACTACGGTCAATACATTGAGTTGATTCTCTACTACGGTCAATACACTGAGTTGATTCTCTACTACGGTCAATACACTGAGTTGATTCTCTACTACGGTCAATACATTGAGTTGATTCTCTACTACGGTCAATACATTGAGTTGATTCTCTACTACGGTCAATACATTGAGTTGATTCTCTACTACGGTCAATACATTGAGTTGATTCTCTACTACGGTCAATACATTGAGTTGATTCTCTACTACGGTCAATACATTGAGTTGATTCTCTACTACGGTCAATACACTGAGTTGATTCTCTACTACGGTCAATACATTGAGTTGATTCTCTACTACGGTCAATACATTGAGTTGATTCTCTACTACGGTCAATACATTGAGTTGATTCTCTACTACGGTCAATACATTGAGTTGATTCTCTACTACGGTCAATACATTGATTCTCTATTACGGTCAATACATTGAGTTGGGAAATGTAGCCGGCCCCTGTAACTGAGCGTGTAGCCTGATTAGCCGCCGGGCCCTGTGACAGAGCGTGTAGCCTGATTAGCCGCCGGCCCCTGTAACTGAGCGTGTAGCCTGATTAGCCGCCGGCCCCTGTAACTGAGCGTGTAGCCTGATTAGCCGCCGGGCCCTGTGACAGAGCGTGTAGCCTGATTAGCCGCCGGCCCCTGTAACTGAGCGTGTAGCCTGATTAGCCGCCGGGCCCTGTAACTGAGCGTGTAGCCTGATTAGCCGCCGGCCCCTGTAACTGAGCGTGTAGCCTGATTAGCCGCCGGCCCCTGTAACTGAGCGTGTAGCCTGATTAGCCGCCGGCCCCTGTAACTGAGCGTGTAGCCTGATTAGCCGCCGGCCCCTGTAACTGAGCGTGTAGCCTGATTAGCCGCCGGCCCCTGTAACAGAGCGTGTAGCCTGATTAGCCGCCGGGCCCTGTAACTGAAACATAAACAGACTACCGTAGACTGAAGCGTCTTCCGCGACAACTCTCAGCAGGATCTCTCTCCCTCCTCCTCCTCCTCTCTCCCCCTCCTCCTCTCTCTCTCCCTCCCCCCTCCTCTCTCTCTCTCTCTCTCTCTCTCTCTCCCCCCTCCTCCTCCTCCTCTCCCCTACAGCGCTAGCAGCAGTCTAATGAATCATCTCCTCCCATTAAACTGAGCTGGTTAATGAATCTCCATAGAGGAGAGTGACAGACAGACAGACCACCCCCGTCTACACACAGTCTGCTCCCGTGAGGTTGTTGGCAGCCCATTTCATGCTTTATCACGTCTTTTAATTGACAAACAAGCTGCTCTTTTCTCTTAGGCTGAGGTCTATATCACACACACACACACACACACACACACACACACACACACACACACACACACACACACACACACACACACACACACACACACACACACACACACACACACACACACACACACACACACACACACACACACACACACACACACAGTCTTACCGTGATGTGGTACTGTCTCCATATCTCTGGGCAGGCCTGAGGAGAGAATATTATCACAATCAGTGTGTGAAACCCGAAAACACATGAACTCTCTGTGTGTGTGTGTTGGGGAGGAGGGTGGGGGAGAGAAGGGAGAGGGGAGGATGGGGTGAGAAGGGGGAGGAGAGGAGGGAGGTGGGGGAGAGGAGAGGAGGAGGAGAGGAGGGAGAGGAGGGTTGGTGGGTGGGGGAGAGAAGGGGAGGAGAGGAGGGAGAGAGGACATCTCTCTGTCCCACTGTGTCTAAAGCGCTCTCTCTCTTTCCATCTCTCTCTCTTTCCATCTCTCCCTCTCTCCCTCCCTCTCCATCTCTCTCCCTCCCCCCCATCGCTCTCCCTCCATCGCTCTCCCCCCATCGCTCTCCCCCCATCGCTCTCCCCCCATCGCTCTCCCTCCATCGCTCTCCCTCCATCTCCCTCCCTCCATCTCCCTCCCTCCATCTCTCTCCCTCCCTCTCCCTCCCTCTCTCTCTCTCCCTCACTCCCCCTCCCTCTACCTCCCTCCCCCCTCTGTGTCTAAACATTCTCTCCGGAGCGTCTGACAGTTTTCCAGGAGTTGTGACAGCGTTCTCTAAGCGTCTCCGCCTCCCGGTGGGAAATTGAAAATGTCACAGGCGCAGCGGGCTACTCTTATTATCTAAAAGACACCTGCTGAGAGAGAGAGAGAGAGAGAGAGAGAGAGAGAGAGAGAGAGAGAGAGAGAGAGGGGGGGGGGGAGAGGGGGAGAGAGAGAGAGAGAGAGAGAGAGAGAGAGAGAGAGAGAGAGAGAGAGAGAGAGAGAGAGAGAGAGAGAGAGAGAGAGAGAGACAGAGAGAGACAGAGAGAGACAGAGAGAGACAGAGAGAGAGAGAGAAGAGAGAGAGAGAGAGGGAGAGAGAGAGAGAGGGACAGAGAGAGACAAAGAGAGAGAGACAAAGAGAGGGAGACAGAGAGAGTGAGAGAGACAGAGAGAGGGAGAGAGAAAGGGCAAGTCTTTCCCTCTATACGTACCCCTCCCTCTCTTCCCCAAAATCATACACTTGTTTGTATGTGTACTGTATATGTAATGCTGTGTGTGTGTGTGTGTGTGTGTGTGTGTGTGTGTGTGTGTGTGTGTGTGTGTGTGTGTGTGTGTGTGTGTGTGTGTGTGTGTGTGTGTGTGTGTGTGTGTGTGTGTGTGTGTGTGTGTGTGGTCTCTGTCCCCTGGGTCTCTCATTAAAGACAGACGCTTGACGGAGCGTTGAGTGTCACACGCCTCGCCTCTCTGCCGACACAACCACACACAGAGAGATAGACCTCCACAGGGAGAAACAGAGATGGAGAAAGAGAGAAACGTATTGAGAGAGAGAAGGATGGAGAGAGAGAGAGAGAAGGGGGGAGAGAGAGAGAGAGGATGAGAGAGAGAAGCATGGAGAGGGAGAAGGATGTAGAGGGAGAGAGAGAGAAGGGGGAGAGAGAAGGATGGAGAGATAGAGAGAGAAGGATGGAGAGAGAGAGAGAGAAGGGGGGAGAGAGAGAGGGAGAAGGATGGAGAGAGAGAGAGAGAGAGAAGGGGGAGAGAGAAGGATGGAGAGAGAGAGAGAGAAGGATGGAGAGAGAGAGAGAGAAGGGGGAGAGAGAGAGGGAGAAGGATGGAGAGAGAGAGAGAGAGAGAAGGGGGGAGAGAGAGAGAGAGAAGGGGGGAGAGAGAGAGAGAGAGAGGATGGAGAGAGAAGGATGGATAGGGAGAAGCATGGAGAGGGAGAGAGAGAGAGAAGGGGGGAGAGAGAGAGAGAGAGAGAGAGAGAGAGAGAAGGATGGAGAGAGAGAGAGAGAGAGAGAGAGAAGGGGAGAGAGAGAGAGAGAGAGAAGGATGGAGAGAGAGACAGAGAAGGATGGAGAGAGAGAGAGAGAAGGATGGAGAGAGAGAGAGAGAAGGGGGGAGAGAGAGAGAGAGAAGGGGGGAGAGAGAGAGAGAGATGGAGAGAGAGAGAGAGAGAGAAGGATGGAGAGAGAGAGAGAGAGAGAAGGATGGAGAGAGAGAGAGAGAGAGAAGGATGGAGAGAGAGAAGGGGGGAGAGAGAGAGAAGGGGGGAGAGAGAGAGAAGGGGGGAGAGAGAGAGAGAGAGAAGGATGGAGAGAGAGAAGGGGGGAGAGAGAGAGAGAGAGAGAACACCCCCAGAGTGTATAACATCAGTATAATTGGGAGGGTAATTGTCATTGAAGCTCATTATACTCACCCTTCACACACACACACACACAGCATTACATGTTAGTATGTACTCTACATGTGAAGGGCCCTCGTCAGTCAGCTGTTAGTCTACTCCTGTTGTTGTCCTCACGTGTGGACAAATAACACTTGATTTGATTTGATTTGGAGCGAGACATTAACTTTCAATTTGTTGACTGTAATCAATTACTGTAGAATGGCCTGGGTCATCTAATATAGACGATTAACTACGAGAGAGGGTGTGTGTGTGTGTGTGTGTGTGTGTGTGTGTGTGTGATACTCACGTCGTTAACGTGTCCCTGCACGCCACAGCGGTGACAGCATCTGTAGCGTAGGTTGGGTCCGACACACGCCTCGTACAAGTGACCGGGCAGACCGCAGTTGTTGCAATGCTTGCTGGGACACGACGACATCATGTGACCCCGCTCGCCGCACAACAGGCAACACGGCTCCTTCAGAGACGGAAAAACACACACACACACACACACACACACACACACACACACACACACACACACACACACACACACACACACACACACACACACACACACACAGAAGGAAGAGACAATATATTATATTATATTTATCATGTCAGGTAACTACCAACATCAAGGTGTGTGTGTGTGTGTGTGTGTGTGTGTGTGTGTGTTGTGTGTGTGTGTGTGTGTGTGTGTGTGTGTGTGTGTGTGTGTGTGTGTGTGTGTGTGTTGTACCCGGGGCATAGGGCAGCTCTTGGAGAGGTGTGTGTGTGTGTGTGTGTGTGTGTGTGTGTGTGTGTGTGTGTGTGTGTGTGTGTGTGTGTGTGTGTGTGTGTGTGTGTGTGTGTGTGTGTGTGTGTGTGTGTGTGTGTGTGTGTGTTGTACCCGAGGCGTCGGGCAGCTCTTGGAGAGGTGTCCAATCTTCTTACAGCTTTGACAGGTGACGGTCTTGTCGGCATAGTAACGTTTCGCCACCCGCTTCACCGGAGGACCGCCCCCACGCCGGTTAACGATCTGAGCCTGCCAATCAAAATCAAAATTACTTTTGTCACATTTTTTTTTTTTTTTTTATCAAGTTTTATTTCTATAAAAGGATAATATTTATGAATTATTCCTGAAAATAAATGTATAGTTAAACATCTGTGTCCAGGAAACTGGACCTAATCCACACAGAGCGACCGGTGTACGAGAGATCCTCACCTCTCTGTCTCTGTCCGTTATCAACCAGGTTCCTTCGTCACCGTCTGAAATACAACAACAACAACAAATCATTTAAAATCTGAATTAAAACAAGAATTAACCAACATGGAGTCAGAAACAAACAGATATTTCAGTGTGTTGATGACAGACACACACACACACACCGTACACACACACACACACACACACCGTACACACACACACCGTGTACACACACACACTGTGTACACACACACACACACACACCGTTTACACACACACACACCGATACATAGAAGATGTACACACACACACACACACACACCGTGTACACACACACACACACACACCGTGTACACACACACACCGTGTACACACACACACACCGTGTACACACACACACACCGTGTACACACACACCGTACACACACACACCGTGTACACACACACACACACCGTGTACACACCGTGTACACACACACACACACCGTACACACACACACACACACACACACACCGTACACACACCGTGTACACACACACCGTACACACACACACACCGTACACACACACACCGTGTACACACACACACCGTACACACACACCGTACACACACACACACACCGTACACACACACACACACCGTGTACACACACACACACACCGTACACACACACCGTACACACACACACACCGTACACACACACACACACCGTGTACACACACACACACACACACACCGTACACACACACCGTGTACACACACACACACACACACCGTACACACACACCGTACACACACACACACACCGTACACACACACACACACCGTGTACACACACACCGTACACACACACACACCGTACACACACACACACACCGTGTACACACACACACCGTACACACACACACACACCGTGTACACACACACACCGTACACACACACACCGTACACACACACACACACCGTGTACACACACACACCGTACACACACACACACACACACCGTACACACACACACACACCGTGTACACACACACCGTACACACACACACACCGTACACACACACACACCGTACACACACACACACACCGTGTACACACACACCGTACACACACACACACACCGTACACACACACACACACCGTACACACACACACACACACACACCGTACACACACACACACACCGTGTACACACACACCGTACACACACACACACCGTACACACACACACACACCGTGTACACACACACACACCGTACACACACACACACACCGTGTACACACACACACCGTACACACACACACACACCGTACACACACACACACACCGTGTACACACACACCGTACACACACACACACCGTACACACACACACACACCGTGTACACACACACACCGTACACACACACCGTACACACACACACACACCGTGTACACACACACACCGTACACACACACACACACCGTGTACACACACACACCGTACACACACACACACACCGAAAGATCAAACTGGTAAATAACCACTCTCTCCGTCCTCCCCTCTCTCTCTCTCTCCGTCCTCCCTTCTCTCTCTCTCTCCGTCCTCCCCTCTCTCTCTCTCTCTCCGTCCTCCCCTCTCTCTCTCTCTCTCCGTCCTCCCCTCTCCGTCCTCCCCTCTCTCTCTTGGGCATCTATAAGTAGAATGCTAACAAAAATAGCACAAGTACTATGCAAATTACCACAGAGGCTGCTAGCTACAGAGAGAGATAGCGTGCAGATTACCACAGAGGCTGCTAGCTACAGAGAGAGATAGCGTGCAGATTACCACAGAGGCTGCTAGCTACAGAGAGAGATAGCGTGCAGATTACCACAGAGGCTGCTAGCTACAGAGAGAGATAGCGTGCAAATTACCACAGAGGCTGCTAGCTACAGAGAGAGACAGCGTGCAAATTACCACAGAGGATGCTAGCTACAGAGAGAGATAGCGTGCAGATTACCACAGAGGCTGCTAGCTACAGAGAGAGATAGCGTGCAAATTACCACAGAGGCTGCTAGCTACAGAGAGAGATAGAGTGCAGATTACCACAGAGGCTGCTAGCTACAGAGAGAGAGATAGCGTGCAAATTACCACAGAGGCTGCTAGCTACGGAGAGAGATAGCGTGCAAATTACCACAGGGGCTGCTAGCTACAGAGAGAGATAGCGTGCAAATTAACGTTTTTGGAGCTGCATGTGTACTGTGTGGAGTCTGGAGTCGCCCGGGCAACGGGCCTGTCCGCTCTACTCAGAGAAGACGGGGGGGGGGGGGGGGGGGGGGGGACAGAGCTAGTTAATAACTAGTTAAAACCAAAATAAACAGCTGAACTCACCTTTGTCCTACTATTTTACAAACAAACACGTGACTGGTTCAACTGGGGAACTACTTTCAAAACGTAAAATAATGTGCCAGATGAAAATGATGAACACAATCTGCTTTCTCTCTTGACTATCTCCCACCTATCTCCTGACTGTCTCCTGACTATCTCCTGACTATCTCCTACCTATCTCCCAACTATCTCCCTACCTATCTCCTACCTATCGCCCGACTATCGCCCGACTATCTCCTGACTATCTCCTGACTATCTCCCGGCTGTCTCCTACCTATCTCCCGGCTGTCTCCTACCTATCTCCCGGCTGTCTCCTACCTATCTCCCGGCTGTCTCCTACCTATCTCCCGACTATCTCCTACCTATCTCCCGACTGTCTCCTGACTGTCTCCTACCTATCTCCCGACTGTCTCCTACCTATCTCCCGACTATCTCCCGACTATCTCCCGACTATCTCCTACCTGTCTCCTGACTGTCTCCTGACTGTCTCCTGACTGTCTCCTACCTATCTCCTACCTATCTCCTACCTGTCTCCTGACTGTCTCCTACCTATCTCCTACCTATCTCCCGACTATCTCCTAACGTATCCCACAAGTCGACTGCAGGTATTAACTGGAAAAAGTACCTACAAATAATACAATTTATTAAAAATGTAATTTAAAAAAATGAATGGTTGACGGTATTGAAAAACTTTCCAGTGGGTTTTCCCCAAATATCCTGATACAATATACAGTTTCCACATCTGAGTGGTGATGCAGTCAGACCCTGTGATCTGACTGGGGGGGCCTCTTCTGTGTGTGTGTGTGTGTGTGGTGGCTCCATAAAAGTAATTCCCTAAGCGTCTCTCAGACCCCAAATAAAGAGCAGGAGGGCCCCGTCACACACACACACACACACACACACACACACACACACACACACACACACACACACACACACACACACACACACACACACACACACACACACACACACACACACACACACACACACACACACACACACACACACAGAGGGATAAAGGGTAAACCTCTGTCACGGGCCAGGAATCAAACACATGGAGGAGGGAGATGGGGGGAGAAAGTGGGAGATGGGGGGGAGGGAGGAAGGGGGAGATGGGTGAGGGAGGGGAGAAAGGGGGAGATGCAGGGTAAAAAATTTAATTTATAAAACTCACATGCAAATATCCACTCTTAGGACTTTAAGAAAACATCCTCTCCTAGCCTCCTCTCCTAGCCTCCTCCCCTAGCCCCCATTTCCTACCACCTACCTCCTAGCCCCCTCCCCTAGCCTCCTCCCCTAGCCTCCTCCCCTAGCCTCCTCCCTATCTCCTAGCCTCCTCCCTTAGCCCCCTCCCCTAGCCTCCTCCCCTAGCCTCCTCCCCTAGCCTCCTCCCTATCTCCTAGCCTCCTCCCCTAGCCCCCTCCCCTAGCCCCCTCCCCTAGCCCCCTCCCCTAGCCTCCTCCCTATCTCCTAGCCCCCTCCCCTAGCCCCCTCCCCTAGCCTCCTCCCCTAGCCTCCTCCCCTAGCCCCCTCCCCTAGCCCCCTCCCCTAGCCTCCTCCTCTCTATCTCCTAACGGAGGGAGGGAGGGAGACAGATGTTACCTGTCTGTCTCATAGGTACCCTAATTAACAGAAGAAGAGACACAGTGAAAGGAGGAGGAGGAGGAGGGCTGGCAGTTTGTCACTGCTAGCAGAACACAACAACAGAGGAGGACTGGTACACAGTGTGTGTGTGTGTGTGTGTGTGTGTGTGTGTGTGTGTGTGTGTGTGTGTGTGTGTGTGTGTGTGTGTGTGTGTGTGTGTGTGTGTGTGGTCTAGCGGTGAGAACAGAACGGAAGTGTACGTGTGGCTAATGAACCGTGAACACCCAACTCCCCTGGGTTGAGACACACACACAGAGACCCTGAACAACAAGCTTCTCAGGAGACAGGGGGGTTGAAGTCTGATCACCTAAAGAAGGAGATGAAGAACAGACCACCACAGACAGAGACAGAGAGACAGAGAGAGACAGAGAGAGAGAGACAGAGAGAGAGAGACAGAGACAGAGAGACAGAGAGAGAGAGACAGAGAGAGACCCTGAACAGGGTGGTTGAAGTCTGATGGAGAACAGAACACCACACACAGCTCCTCTCCTCGGCGACGGTATCCCTTGACAACCCTCCTCAAGTGTAACCATCCTGCTGCCTCCAGTCCCACCAGATACCCTCCCCACGCTGAGGGAGGGAGAGAGAGAGGTAGGGGAGAGGGAGGGGGGGGGGGGTTAGGGAGAGAGAGAGGTATGGAGAGAGAGAGGTAGGGGGGAGGGAGAGAGAGAGAGGTAGGGAGAGAGAGCGGTAGGGAGAGGGAGGGGGGGGTTAGGGAGAGAGAGAGGTAGGGAGAGAGAGAGGTAGGGGGGAGGGAGAGAGAGAGAGGTAGGGGGGAGGGAGAGAGAGAGAGGTAGGGAGAGAGAGCGGTAGGGAGAGAGAGAGGGGGAGGGAGGTAGATAGGGAGAGAGAGGGAGAGGGGAGAGAGGGAGGGGTGTATTTTCCCAAAGCCACATCAAAGCCCTGTAAAAAGTACCCCCTCTTTCCCTCCCTCTCTCCTCTCCTCCTCACTTCAACAGGCATCCGACCCCCTTTACCCTGTTGACTGGACGTTTGATGTAACCTTTATTAAACCTTTATTTAACTAAGTCAGTTTAAGAACAAATTATTATTTACACCGACGGTCTACACCGGCCAAACCCGGACGACGCTCGGTCAATCGTACACCGCCCTATGGGACTCCCAATCACGGCCGGTTGTGATACAGCCTGGAATCGAACCTGGATGTCTGTAGTGACGCCTCTAGCACTGAGATGCAGAGCCTTAGACCGCTGTGATACAGCCTGGAATCGAACCAGGGTCTGTAGTGACGCCCCTGGCACTGAGATGCAGAGCCTTAGACTGCTGTGATACAGCCTGGAATCGAACCAGGGTCTGTAGTGACGCCCCTGGCCCTGAGATGCAGAGCCTCAGACCGCTGTGATACAGCCTGGAATTGAACCAGGGCCTGTAGTGACGCCTCTAGCACTGAGATGCAGAGCCTCAGACCGCTGTGATACAGCCTGGAATTGAACCAGGGCCTGTAGTGACACCTCTAGCGATGCAGAGCCTCAGACCGCTGTGATACAGCCTGGAATCGAACCAGGGTCTGTAGTAACGCCTCTAGCACTGAGATGCAGAGCCTCAGACCGCTGTGATACAGCCTGGAATTGAACCAGGGCCTGTAGTGACGCCTCTAGCGATGCAGAGCCTCAGACCGCTGTGATACAGCCTGGAATTGAACCAGGGTCTGTAGTGACGCCTCTAGCACTGCGATGCAGAGCATCAGACCGCTGTGATACAGCCTGGAATCGAACCAGGGTCTGTAGTAACGCCTCTAGCGATGCAGAGCCTCAGACCGCCGCGCCACACGGAAGCTCCATTAACACACAAAGGGAGCGGAAGAGGCCCTGACCCCCTAAACAGAGAGGATGTTAGAGTGGATGATACTGGGGCGACACGGACGGATTAACAACGCTATACATGACAATGGAGACGGTGTGTGCGTGTGTGTGAGAGGGTGTGTGTGTGTGTGTGTGTGTGTGTGTGTGTGAGAGGGTGTGTGTGTGTGTGTGTGTGTCAGACACCCTCTCAGTGTGTTTAACCTTACAAAGGGGAAGGCCAGAGAGCATGGTGGATGTCACACACACACACACACACACACACACACACACACACACACACACGATTTTTTGGGCCAAATATTGTGATTTTACTTGCGATTCTACATCAAAACACCTAAACTGTTGGAATCCTGGAAATAGAAGGATCATTGGAATTTTGGGGTTGGAATGCAGTTTTGTTGGCATGACAACGAATAAAAAAGAAAAAAAGGGAGGAGATTGTGACAGAGTAGGAACCAAAGTGTTGGTCAGTGTTTCCCATGGGACCTTGATTATCCTCTCTGATTAAGAACAAGCTGTTGCTCAAACAATGCTGTTATACTCTACCACTGCTAGCTAGCTAGCGATTAGCATTAGGGACTGACACACATTTGCAGCTTGCTAAGACCAACTAACTAGTGTTCCACAAACTAATAGTAATATAGAAAACGTGGATTTATATTCAGAAGCAACGTGGAAAGCTTCTGTTTGGACAGATCTGTTGTCTGGTGAATGTACGTGACTCTGGAGCGTGAGGAACAGGTCTGACAGGGAGAGGAGCGTGAGGAACTGGCCTGACAGAGAGAGGAGTGTGAGGAACTGGCCTGACAGAGAGAGGAACGTGAGGAACTGGCCTGACAGAGAGAGGAGCGTGAGGAACTGGCCTGACGGAGAGAGGAGCATGAGGAACTGGCCTGACAGGGAGAGGAGCGTGAGGAACTGGCCTGACAGAGAGAGGATCGTGAGGAACTGGCCTGACAGAGAGAGGAGTGTGAGGAACTGGCCTGACAGAGAGAGGAGTGTGAGGAACTGGCCTGACAGGGAGCGGAGCGTGAGGACTGGCCTGACGGGGAGAGGAGCGTGAGGAACTGACCTGACGGGGAGAGGAGCGTGAGGAACTGGCCTGACGGGGAGAGGAGCGTGAGGAACTGGCCTGACGGGGAGAGGAGCGTGAGGAACTGGCCTGACAGAGGAGCGTGAGGAACTGGCCTGACGGGGCAGGGCTTGGTGTGCGTGGGACAAGGAGAGAACCGGCCATGACTAGAAGAGATGCATTTTTATCTACCCTAAACCTTCTCCTAACCTTAACCTAGTTCTCCAAACCTTAACCTAGTTCTCCTAACCTTAACCTAGTTCTCCTAACCTTAACCTAGTTCTCCTAACCTTAACCTAGTTCTCCTAACCTTAACCTAGTTCTCCAAACCTTAACCTAGTTCTCCAAACCTTAACCTAGTTCTCCTAACCTAGTTACAGGGGGCTCGGCGGCGTTACAGACGGCTCGGCGGCGTTACAGGGGGCTCGGCGGCGATACAGGGGGCTCGGCGGCGATACAGGGGGCTCGGCGGCGATACAGGGGGCTCGGCGGCGTTACAGGGGGCTCGGCGGCGATACAGGGGGCTCGGCGGCGTTACAGACGGCTCGGCGGCGTTACAGGGGGCTCGGCGGCGATACAGGGGGCTCGGCGGCGATACAGGGGGCTCGGCGGCGATACAGGGGGCTCGGCGGCGATACAGGGGGCTCGGCGGCGATACAGGGGGCTCGGCGGCGATACAGGGGGCTCGGCGGCGATACAGGGGGCTCGGCGGCGTTACAGGGGGCTCAACGGCGTTACAGGCGGCTCAGCGGCGTTACAGGCGGCTCGGCGGCGTTACAGGGGGCTCGGCGGCGTTACAGGGGGCTCAGCGGCATTACAGGCGGCTCAGCGGCGTTACAGGCGGCGTTACAGGCGGCTCAGCGGCGTTACAGGCGGCTCAGCTAACGTTACTACAGCGGCGTTACAGGGGGCGTTACAGGGGGCTCGGCGGCGTTACAGGCGGCTCGGCGGCGTTACAGGGGGCTCAGCGGCGTTACAGGCGGCTCGGCGGCGTTACAGGGGGCTCAGCGGCATTACAGGCGGCTCAGCGGCGTTACAGGCGGCGTTACAGGCGGCTCAGCGGCGTTACAGGGGGCTCAGCGGCGTTACAGGCGGCGTTACAGGGGGCGTTACAGGGGGCTCGGCGGCGTTACAGGCGGCTCGGCGGCGTTACAGGGGGCTCAGCGGCGTTACAGGCGGCTCAGCGGCGTTACAGGGGGCGTTACAGGGGGCTCGGCGGCGTTACAGGCGGCTCGGCGGCGTTACAGGCGGCTCAGCGGCATTACAGGCGGCGTTACAGGCGGCTCAGCGGCATTACAGGGGGCTCAGCGGCATTACAGGGGGCTCAGCGGCATTACAGGCGGCTCAGCGGCGTTACAGGGGGCGTTACAGGGGGCTCAGCGGCGTTACAGGGGGCTCAGCGGCATTACAGGCGGCTCAGCGGCGTTACAGGGGGCGTTACAGACGGGTCAGCGGCGTTACAGGGGGCGTTACAGGGGGCTCAGCGGCGTTACGGGGGGCTCAGAGGCGTTACGGGGGGCTCAGCGGCGTTACGGGGGGCTCAGCGGCGTTACGGGGGGGCTCAGCGGCGTTACGGGGGGTGAGGCGGCCCTCGGGGGGTGAGGCGGCCCTCCCCTAAATGTAAGTGCCAGAAGATTTTGGACTACACCCAACCCACCAACACATGACAGTATGGTTCTCTCTCCTCCCCCCCATTTTCTCCCTCTCTCATCTCTCTTTCACGCCTTACCCCAACCCCCCCCCCCCTACCCTCTCTCCCCCATCTCCCCTTCCCCCCTGGTTTGGCAGCCAGGGCAGGTGGCCAACCTGTCAATCAAACTTCCGTCGCCACGCGGCAACGCCATGGAGACCAATTACCACTCAGCAGGGGCGCGGCCTGGAAACCTCACGGCAACCACATGGTCCAATCAGGATACACACTACCAAAGGGACCAAAGCCAAAAAAGACTGTGTCGGTGTGTGTGTGTCTCAGTGTGTGTGTGTGTGTCTCGGTGTGTGTGTGTGTGTCTTGGCGTGTGTGTGTGAGAACACGCTGTCTGTAATGTGTGATATCTGGTAGAGTCTCTGTCTGTAATGTGTGATATCTGGTAGAGTCTCTGTCTGTAATGTGTGATATCTGGTAGAGTCTCTGTCTGTAATGTGTGATATCTGGTAGAGTCTCTGTCTGTAATGTGTGATATCTGGTAGAGTCTCTGTCTGTAATGTGTGATATCTGGTAGAGTCTCTCTGTCTGTAATGTGTGATATCTGGTAGAGTCTCTGTCTGTAATGTGTGATATCTGGTAGAGTCTCTCTGTCTGTAATGTGTGATATCTGGTAGAGTCTCTCTGTCTGTAATGTGTGATATCTGGTAGAGTCTCTGTCTGTAATGTGTGATATCTGGTAGAGTCTCTGTCTGTAATGTGTGATATCTGGTAGAGTCTCTGTCTGTAATGTGTGATATCTGGTAGAGTCTCTGTCTGTAATGTGTGATATCTGGTAGAGTCTCTGTCTGTAATGTGTGATATCTGGTAGAGTCTCTGTCTGTAATGTGTGATATCTGGTAGAGTCTCTGTCTGTAATGTGTGATATCTGGTAGAGTCTCTGTCTGTAATGTGTGATATCTGGTAGAGTCTCTGTCTGTAATGTGTGATATCTGGTAGAGTCTCTGTCTGTAATGTGTGATATCTGGTAGAGTCTCTCTGTCTGTAATGTGTGATATCTGGTAGAGTCTCTGTCTGTAATGTGTGATATCTGGTAGAGTCTCTCTGTCTGTAATGTGTGATATCTGGTAGAGTCTCTGTCTGTAATGTGTGATATCTGGTAGAGTCTCTGTCTGTAATGTGTGATATCTGGTAGAGTCTCTGTCTGTAATGTGTGATATCTGGTAGAGTCTCTCTGTCTGTAATGTGTGATATCTGGTAGAGTCTCTGTCTGTAATGTGTG